>NW_016817794.1:107437-122288 GCF_001698545.2 Rhinopithecus bieti
AAAAAAAAAACCCTGGCTGAGGAGGAAGTCCATTCAGATGGTTGGAGGGCCTTAGAATTTTATTTTTGGTTTACAAGAACTATATCCAAGAATACTGCAGCATATCTGCTTTAGCAAGATTGAAATATCTAGGGCATTTTGCCTGCTTAAAAAAACAAAATACATTTGGCATTGGAAGCCAATTCAAAGAATATATGCTACTTGTCTTAGAGGGGAAGAAAAATAAATCCGTCTGGTAATTACTGTAGGAGGACTCTAAACTGAATCACCAAAGTAATGAAATGGTTATTATGAGCACTATAAGTCAGGACTGTTAGGAAAATGGAATCTTAATGAGTAGAGTGTTTGTAGAGAACAAATCATGCCCGACAATACAAAACTTTATTGCGAAGCAATTAGAAAATTAGGGGACCAAAGAAAAGAACATCTTTTAAGATCTTAATTCAAATTAGGGTCACTGCTTTTTCAGCGTTTTCAGAAATTCGGTGTATATAGAACTGGAATGCTCCCTTTTCCCCTTTCCATACCCTGCCCCAACAACTCATACTAGGATAGATCCCTGTTTCTGCCCATAATACCTTATATTTTGTAGCACTAAGCACTTTTGTAATTATTACTACCTTTAAAAATTAATTATTGTAAAATATATATGTAAAAGAATGTATAGGGTAGTACAGTTTAAAGAAGGAAAAGTAAAGTAAAAACCCATGTACCCACCACCCAGATAAAGAAATAGACTAACACCAGTACTTTTGAAGTCTCCTTCATGCCACTACCCAAGTACTGTTTCCTGTCTACCCAACAGTGGCCATTTCCCTGAATTTCATGTTAAAATTGTCTTGCTGTTTTTTATGGTCTTAATACATAGGTATATATCACTAGAAAATATGCCATTTAGTTCTGTCTCTTTGGTCAAGGTTATGTTTTTTGATTCATCCAGGATGATGTATCAAATTAATATATTTAGTTGTTCTACAGTTAATAGATGTTTGTTCCCTGTTTTTTCTTTTCTTATGAATAATGGTTCTCTGAGCATTCCTGCTTATCTTATACCTAAGACTGGAATTGCTGGATCATAGACTGGGGACATGTGCAAGTTAATTAATGCCAAACTGTATTCCAAAGTAGTGGTGTTTATTTCAGCTCACATCACTGTTGGATGAAACTTTCATCATTCTATACCTCATTGATGCTTGGCATTATCCAAATTTTAATTTTGCCAATTTGGTGGCATGAAATGATTTTCATTGTGGTTTTAATTTTTATTTCCTGGTTACTAATGAGGGTGAGCATCTTTTCATATGTTTATTGGTCAGTAGGATTTGTTCCCCTCTGAAATGTCTATTCATGTCTTGTGTGTTTTTCTATCTAGTTGTCATTTTATTGATTTAGAGGATTTCTGCATATATTCTTGATAATAAGTCCTTGTCTCCTCTATATGTTGCTCATGTCTCCTTCTGTTTTGTGGTCTATATATTTACTCTCTTTTGGGTGACTTCCAATAATAGAAGTTCTTTATTTTACTATAAGTGAATTCATCCAAATATTCCTTTATGTTTTATATCTTATTTAAGAAATTCTCCATACCCAAAGTCATAAAGCTTTTCTCTATTTGCTGAAGGTTTCTGGTCCTTTCAAATTTAAGTCTTTAATACTTAATGTGTGTGTGTGTGTGCATGCATGCTCATGCATATGTGTGTATGCACATGTGTATGTGGTAGATTTATGCTGTCTCGTCCTCATTTTGTCACTGTGGAAGATTAACCACTGCTTCAATTTCGTTCATATTTATGGGACTATTTAAAATTTTTTAAACATAAGAAAACTTGTATTTGAGTATTTTGTTGGGTTGTATTTATGCAATAATTTGTCAATTTCATCTAATCTGTTTCAAACGTTGGCATAATGTTGTTCATGAAATGCTCTTATTTCTTTTATCTCTGTAGCATGTTTAAGACCTTCTTTTTTTCCTAATATTTTAAAATTTGTGCTTTCTTACTTGTTTCCTCTCTTTATTTATATTGCCAGAGATTTGTCTATTTTATCATTTCTCCAAAGGACCAGTTTATAGCTTTGATCTGATTTTTGGTTTGTTTTCTATTTCATTAATCGGGTTTTTTATTCCTTCCCAATTTCATCATATGGGTTTCTGATATTTTCCCGCCTAACTTCTTAATTTTGTTAATTAGCTGAATAAATTATGTTGTTCTTTTCTAAGGTAAGCATTTTAGACCGTGAATTTCCCTCTAAATACTACTATATTTCTATCCCTTAGATGTTGACCTTTTCTACACTTTTTAATGAAGCATAATATACATATAGGATGATGAGCATGTCATACCTTTACAACTAGATGAGTTTTCACAAATTGAACATGCTCATTTAACTATCACCCTAAACTGATCTCAAAAGTTTTGTTTTGTAGGATTGCCATGTTCATTCCATTCTAAATATTTTCTTATTTTTATTGTGGTTTCCTTGACACATTGCTTACATGTAATTTGCAACTTCCAGACATGGTTTTTCTTCTGGTTATCCTTGTTACTGATTTTTAAAATAATTGTCCAAAAGCTAAGACATGGGTCAGCAAACTACTGCCCCGAGCCACTGTAGTTTTTGTAGAGTATGATTAGAAATCAGCCACACTAGTTTGCTTCCTTATTATCTATGGCAACTTTCAGGCTACACCACCAGCAGCACCAAGTAGTTATGAGAGAGACCATCTGACCTACAAAGCCTAAAACATCTAATATCTGACCCTTTATAGAAAAAAATTGCCAACCTCTAGTCTAGGAAAACAGTATGTATGATCCTAGCATGGATACATTTTTATAAATGTTCAAAGTGTATTTTCCAGTTGTTGAGTATGATATTCTATATTTGCTTGATAATTATGATATTCAGGTTATCTTTATTCCTGAATTGTTTTGTCTATTTGACCGATCAATAATTAAGAGAGGTAATATTAATATCTCTCAATGTAATAGAATTGTCAATTTCTCTTTAAGGCTCTGTCAATTTTGCTTAATATCTTTTGATGCTCAATTTTAGCCATTATATTATTATTAGGCTAGAATTGTTTTATCTAAATCGTGTGTTGATCTTTTTATCTTTATGTAGTGAATCTTTTTTATTACCAGGATTACCTGTTTTTTCCTTAAAGTCTATCTTGTCTGATATTAACGTAGCTATACTCTTTCAATTTCTAATTCTTTGACTTCAGTTTGATGTACAAGACTTGATTTCATTTCTGTCTGACATATTTCACTTTTTAACAAGCAAGTATGGTGCATCATATTTATTTTTATTAATGATATACTTTGTTTATCATTTTATTATGCATTTATGTGTTATTCTTTTTGTTTGGAATGATATGTTCTGTCCCCTTTTTTTCTCAATGCATTTTTGCTTTCCATTAGATTTGAAGCTATGAATTATATCCATTTTGATTGCTAATTCCAGATAGTTTACCATGTAAATATTACAAAGTTAATCAACTTCTTGCTATACTACTGCCAAATAACAGAAACTTAGAAGTCTTTCACTCCACTCATCCCTTTCAGCTTATATATCACTGTATAGCATTTTAGGTGTGTCTTTGTAACTCTACAAATTAGATAGTATTTTTATGTGCTCAATGGTCTATTACACTTCTTTATAAATTTCTTACTACTTTTTTCTATGTCTCAGACCTTCCATCACTTTCCTTTTGCCTAATATCTGTGCTTTAGAATTTCCTTTAGTGAGAATTTGTTGTGAGTATATTCTATTTTTGTTTGTCTGCAAATATATTTATTTCACTATATTTTGGAAAGATATTTTTCTAGGTATAGTGCTCTAGGTGGAATTGTTCTTTTCTCTCAGCACTATCTTCTGGTTTCTGCTGTTGTAGTTGAGAAAACAGTCATCAATCAAATTGCAGTTCTTTGTAGGTGAACGATCTATTCTTTTTTTGTCTCCTGTCTTTTGAGATCTTCTCTTTCTTTTGTTGCTATACATTTCCACTATGATGTATCTTGTAATGGATTTCTTCTTATTTATTCTGCCTGGAATTCATTAAAACTCCTACATTGTATGATTGAGATGTCTTTCAACAATTCTGTAAAAGTCTCAATGATTTAGCACTTCAAATATTGCTTCTATCCATTCTTTCTAGTTTCTTCTCATTACATCTGATTAGATGAATAAAACCATCTTGCATTATCCACCATGTCTCTTGTCATTTTCATATTTTCAACTCTTTGTCTGGTGGACTGTATCTGGAATAACTTTATTGGATGTCTTTCAGCTCAACAGTTAAATGATATCAAATCCACTGTTTAATCTGTCTACTAAGGTTTTTTCAAGAATCTATTAAAATTGTAATTATTACATTTTAATTTAAAGATTGTTTTTCAAATCTGTTTCATGATTATTTTGCTGTCTTTCAAGCTACTCTTCTATATTGTTAAAAATGTTTAATAGTTATTTTATATTTTGGATCTGCTGATTTTAATATCTGAAGTATTTGTGGGTCTGATTCTGCTGTCTTATTTCTGCTGACTCTTACTCATGTTCTTTTGTCTATTTTGTTATTTTTCACTAGATCTCTTGTACCTTGGAACCTTATTTGCCGCCATTCTTTAAGGTCTGGATTAAGATTTAGTTTCTGCAGAAAATATTGATGTTTGTTCCTATCAGTCACCTAGGAGTACCTCCAACCCAGGGTTATTCTTAATTCAAGTTTCAGCTTAAAGCTCTTCATGTCACACAGGTAACATGAATTGAGAAAGCTCACCCATGTGTGGACCAGCTTTAGGGAACAAACTTAAGAGAATTGTTTTATCCGCTAACACTAAAGTCAAGATATATATTTATTTGTTGACTCCACTTTCATTGTGGATTCATTGTTTATTCACATTTACACTAAGGGGTATAGCTTCTTAGTGAAAGGGTGGCCTAGTATACTTCCATTATATTGTCTGCGTTAGATGGATCCTTGTCTTTATCTCCTCTTTACTGTACTGCCACAGAATTTCAGGATCTTTTGCTTTAAGCAGAATCCTCAGAGGATAAAGTTGACTTTGCTGCTTACTTACCGCTTGGGATTCCTGCTTTTACTCAATTTTGCCCTCTGGATTTTTTTACTTTCATGCTAGTTCAGTGAAACATTATAAAGCACATTTTCTTTTTCATAATTTAACTCAGCATTTTAGTCATTTTCATCAGAAGGGGTGTTCAATATGTTTATTATATTGAAGGTCATACAGAGAATGTAATAAATACTTTCTTCTCCTCCTACTCTGGATTGTAAGTTCCATGGAAACAGGTGTCACATCCACTGTGACTCCTGCTGTTCATTGCTGTTTTACAGTAGAATTCCTGGCACAAAATACAAGAGGACTTCAAAAAGTTTGTGGAATTAAAAGATAAAAATAAAAAATATTAACTTTATTTCTCAATATAACCAATATAGAGTTCAAGACATGTGCTCACTTCAGCAGCACCTATACTAATAACAGTTCAAGACACTTTTGTAATTGATGATACCAGCTATTTAGTGCATCCCTAAAGAACTGAGGGTCCTGGGAGTGTAACCATGCCAATGTAGTCTTTTTTACATTAACTGGAGAAAAATGAATGCACTTTAAAGATTTTTTTTAAGATTAGGAAACAAAAAGAACTTAGAAGGATCCAAATCAGGGCTGTAAGGTGGACATCTAATAATTTCCCATCAAAACTCTCCCAAAATTGCCTTTGATGAGAGGAGTGAGTAGAAGCATTGTCATGTTGCAGAAGGACTCTCCAATGAAGTTTTCTGGGAGTTTTCTGCTAAAGCTTTGGCTAACTTTCTCAAAACATTCTTATAATAAGCAGATGTTATTGTTCTTTGGCCCTCCAAAAAATCAACTGGCAAAATGTCTTGAGCATTCCCAATGCCATGACCTTTGCTCTTGACTGGTCCACACCTGCTTTGACTGGACCCCTTCAACCTATTGGTAGCCATTGCTTTGACTGTACTGTGTCTTCAAGATGATACTGGTAAAGCTGTGTTTCATTCTCCTGTTATAATTCTTCAAAGAAACACTTCAGGATCTTGATTCCACTTGTTTAAAATTTTCATTGAAAGCTCTGCTTTTGTCTGTAGCTGATCTGGGTGCAATGGTTTTGGTGCCCACAGAGTGGAAAGTTTGCTTGACTTTAATTTTTCAGTCAGAATTGTATAAGTTGAACCAATTGAGATGGCTATGATGTTGGCTATTGTTTCTGCTGTTAATCATTAGTCCTCTTCAATTAGGGCGTGAATAAGATGAATTTTTTCCTCACAAATTGATGTGGATGGTCTGCCACTATAGACTTCATCTTCAATATCATCTCAAGAAAGTGAAAGGACAACCTATAGAACATGAGAAAATATTTGCAAGTCATATATCTGGCAATGGTCTAGTACCCAGAATGTAAAAAATACTCTTACAACTCCACAACAAAAATATAACCTGATGAAAACATGGGCAAAGGTCTTGAATAGACATTTCTTCAAAGAAGATGTACAAATGACCAACAAACACAAGAAAAGATGCTCCTTATCATTAATCATTTAGGGAAACAAACCAAAATAAAAGTGAGGTACTACTTCACACCCACTAGGAGGCTCCTATTAAGAATACAAAAAAAAAAGAGAGGTGGAGCAAGATGGACAAATAGTAGCCTCCACCGATTGTCTTCCCTGAAAGAACACCAAATATTAACAACTAATTACACACAAAAAAAGCACTGTCATTAGAACCAAAAATCAGGAGAGGAGAGTCAACAGTAAAGACGACTTTGTCTTGCCTCTTGGATACCAGCTCAGCCATAGTAGGATAAGGCACTGGGGCAGAGTTGTGAGGCCCTAATTCCAGGCCCTAGTTCCTGGACAACGTTTCTAGATACACTCTGGGCCAGAAGGGAACGCACTGTCTTGAAGGAAAGGACGGAGTCCTGGCAGGATTTATCACCTGATGACTAAAGAGACCTTGGGCCTTGAATAACCAAGAGTGATACTCAGGTAGTACACAGTGGGCCTTGGGGAGATGCTGAGACCTGCTGGCTTCAGATGAGACCCAGCACATTCCAAGCTGCGGTGGCTATGATGAAAGACTCCTTCTTGGGAAAAGCAGAGGAAAAAGTAAAGGGGACTTTGTTTTGTACCATAGGTACCAGCCACTGTGAGGAAGAGCACCGAGTGGGCTCTTGTGGTCCCTGAGTATAGGTGTAGACTCTTAGACATTATTCCTGTCCTGCTCTGGTCTGAAGGATCCCACTGCCCTGAAGCGTGAGCCGTAGGCCTGACAGTATTAACTACAAGCTGACTGAAGAACTCTTAGGCTTTAAGTGAACATTGGAAGTGGCCTGGTAGAACTCTCTGGGGATGAATGGTGGTGATGGTTATGGGGAAAGCTCCTCTGTCCATGGAAAGGGAAGGGAAAAGCAGGAAGGACTGTGTCTTGTGGTTTGAATGTCAGTTTAGGTACAGTAAAATAGAATACCAGGTAGTTTTTTAAGGTTTTTGACTCTAATCCCTCATACCCAGACAGCATCTCTGGACTTGCCTGGGACCTGGGGGAACTCATCACCCTGAAGGGAGGGACATGAACCTGGCTTGCTTTGCCATCTGCTCATTGTAGAGCCCTAGGGCCTTGAGCAAACATAGGCAATAGCCAAGTAGTGGTTACAGTGGGCCTTGGGCAACACTCAGTACTGTGCTGGCTTCAGGCCTGATGCAGTGTAGTCCCAGTGTTGATGGCCACAGGGATGCTTGTGTCATGCCACCCCCAGCTCCAGGAGACTCAGCACAGAGAGAGAAACTCCATTTGTTTGGGAGAAAGTAAGGGGAGAGAACAAGAATCTCTACTGGGTAATCCAAAGAATTCTTCCGGATTTTATCCAAAACACATGGAAATTAACCAATATACTCCTGAATGACCAGTGGGTCAATGACGAAATTAAGAAGGAAATTGAAAAATTTCTTGAAACAAATGATAATGAAAACACAACATACCAAAATCTGTGGGATACAGCAAAAGCAGTACTAAGAGGGAAATTTATAGCTATAAGTGCCTACATCAAAAAAGAAGAAAGACTTCAAATAAATAACCTAGTGATGCATCTTAAGGAACTAGAAAAGACAAAACCAAACCTAAAATTAGTAGAAGAAAAGAAATAAAGTTCACAACAGAAATAAATAAAATTGAAATGAAGAAAACAATACAAAAGATCAACAAAGTGAAGAATTGGTTGTTTAAAAGATAAATAAAATTGACAAAATTTAGCCAGATTAAGAAAAAAAGAGAAGACCCAAATAAATAAATCAGAGATGAAAAAGGAGACATTACAACTGATACTACAGAAGTTTAAAAGATCATTAGTGGCTACTATGAGCAACTATATGCCAAATCTAGAGGCAATGGATAAATTTCTAGACACATGCAACATATCGATATTGAACCATCAAGAAACCTAAAACCCAAACAGCCAATAACAAGTGATGTGATCAAAGCCATAATAAAAAGTCTCCAAGTAAAGAAAAGCCTGGGAACCAATGGCTTCACTGCTGAATTCTACCAAACAGTTAAAGAAGAACTAATATCAATTTACTGAAACTAGTCTGAAAAAGAGAGGAGGGCAAACTTCCAAACCCATTCTACAAGGCTAGTATAATTCTGATGCCAAGACCAGACAAAGACACATGAAAAAAAAAAAAAAAAAAAAAAACTACAGGCCAATAACTCTGATGAATATTGATACAAAAACCTCAACAAAATACTAGCAAATCAAATTCAACAATACATTAAAAAATCATTCATCATCATCAGGTGGGATATATTGCAGAGATTTAAGGATGGTTTACCATAGACAAATAAGTCTATGTGATACATTATATCAATAGAATAAAGGACAAAAAGCATATGATTATTTCAATTGATGCTGAAAAAGCATTGGAGAAAATTCAACATTGTTTCACAATAAAAGCCCTCAAAAAACTGGGTGTAGAAGGAGCATACCTCAACATAATAAAAGCCGTGTATGGCAGACTCACAGCTAGTATCATACGGAATGGGGAAAAACTGAGACCCTTTTCTCTAAGATCTGGAACATGACAAAGGTGCCCACTTTTACCACTATTATTCAATATAGTACTAGAAGTCCTAGCTAGAACAATAAGGCCAGGGAAAGAAATAAATGGTATCCAAATTGGAAAGGAAGAAGTCAAATTATCCTTGTTTGCAGATAATATGATCTTATATTTGGAAAACCCTAAATACTCCACCATAAAAACCTATTAAAACTGATAAACCAATTCAGTAAAGTTAAAAGATACAAAATCAACATTCAAAAATCGGTAGCATTTCTATATGCCAACAGTGAACAATCTGAGAAAGAAATAAAAAAGTAATACCATTTGTAATAGCCACAAATAAAATTAAATACTTAGGCATTAACTTAACCAACGGAGTGAAAGATCTCTATAATCAAAACTATAAGACACTGATTTGAAAAATTTAAGAAGACACAAAAAATGGAAAGATATTCCATGTTCAAGGATTGGAAGATCAATATTGTTAAAATGTCCATACTACCCAAAGTAATCTACAGATTCAAGGCAATTCTTATCAAAATACCAATGACCTTCTTCACAGAAATAGAAAAAACAACCCTAACATTTACATGAAACCACAAAAGACCCAGAATAGCCAAAGCTATGCTGAGCAAAAAGAACAGAAATAAAGGAATCACATTACCTGACTTCAAATTATACTACCAAGCTATAGTAACCAAAACAGCATGGTACTGGCATAAAAACAGACACATAGAGCAATGGAACAGAATAGAGAACCCAGAAATAAATCCATGTACCTACAGTGAACTCATTTTCTACAAAGGTGCCAAGAACATACATTAGGGGAAAAGACAGTCTCTTCACTGGGAAAACTGGATATCCATATGCAGAAGAATGAAACTAGACTCCTATCTCTCATTAAATACAAATATCGAATCAAAATGGATTAAAGACTTAAATCTAAGACCTCAAACTATGAAACTACTACAAGAAAACTTTGGAGAAACTCTCTAGGACATTGGTGTGGGCAAAAATTTCTTAAGTAATTCCTTGCACAATACCAACAAGCACAGGCAACAACCGAAGTGAAAATGGACAAATGAGACTACATCAAGTTAAAAAACTTTAGCACAGCAAAGAAAACAAACAACAAAGTGAAGAGACAACTCACAGAATGGGAGAAAATATTTGCAAACTACCCATCTGGCAAGGAATTAATAACCAGAATACATAAGAAGCTCAAACAATGCTATAGGGAAAAAATCTAATAATCCAATTTTAAAAATGGGCAAAAGATCTGAATAGACATTTCTCAAAAGAAGACATACAAATGGCAAACAGGCACATGAAAAGGTGCTCAACATCACTGATCATCAGAATAATGCAAATCAAAACTACAATGAGATATCATATCACCCCAGTTAAAATGGCTTTTATTGAAAAGACAGGCAATAACAAATACTGTTGAGGATGTAGTCAAAAGGAAACCCCCATACACTGTTGGTGGTAATATAAATTAATACAACCATTATGCAGGATAGTTTGGATGTTCCTTAATATACTAAAAATAGACCTACCATACGATCTAGCAATCCCACTACTGGGTATATACCCAAAAGAAAGGAAGTAAGTATATCAAAGAGACAGGAAGTCAGTATATCAAAGAGATATCTGCAGTCCCGTGTCTGTTGCAGCACTGTTCACAATAGCCAAGATTTGAAAGCAACCTAAGTGTCCATCAACAGATGAATGGATAAAGAAAATGTGGTATACATACACAATGGAGTACTATTCAGCCATAAGAGAGAATGGGATTCTGTCATTTGCAACAACATCTCTATAACAAGATCTCTATAATCAAAACTATAAGACACTGATTTGAAAAATTTAAGAAGACACAAAAAATGGAAAGATATTCCATGTTCAAGGATTGGAAGATCAATATTGTTAAAATGTCCATACTACCCAAAGTAATCTACAGATTCAAGGCAATTCTTATCAAAATACCAATGACCTTCTTCACAGAAATAGAAAAAACAACCCTAACATTTACATGAAACCACAAAAGACCCAGAATAGCCTGGAGGTTATTATAATAACTGGAGGTTATTATGTTAATTGAAATAAGCCAAGCACAGAAAAACAAACTTTGCCTATTCTCACTTATTTTGGGGAACTTAAAATTAAAACAATTGAATTCATGGAGATAGAGAGTAGAAGGATGGTTACCAGAAGCTGAGAAGGGTAGTGGGGGGAAGTGGGGAAGTGAGGGGGAAGTGAGGATGGTTAATGGGCACAAAAAATAGAAAGAATGAATAAGGCCTAGTATTCTAAAGCACAATGAGGTGACTAGTCAGTAATAATTTAATTGTGCATTTTAAAATAACTAAAAGAGTATAATTGGATTGTTTGTAACACAGAGGATAAATGCTTGAGGGGATGGATACTTCATTCTCCATGATGTGATTATTATGCATTGCATGCCTATATCAAAGTATCTCATGTACCCCATAAATATATATACCTACTATGTACCCACAAAATTAAAATTAAAAAATATATAAAATAATGAATGTTGATGAGGATGTAGAGAAATTAAAACCCTTGTACATTGCTGGTGGGAATATAAAATGGTTCAGCCAGTATGGAAAGGAGTTTAGTGATTCCTCAAAAAGTTAAATGTAAAATTACCAAAATACCCAGTGATTCCACTCCTAGGTATATACCCCAAAAAGCTACATTGGTATTCAAATAAATATGTGTACATACATGTTCATAATAGCACTATTCACAATAGCCAAAAGATAGAAACTGCCGAAATGTCCATCAATGGATAAATAAATAAGCAAATCATGGTATATACATACAAATGGAATTTTAATCAGCTGTAAAAAAGAATGAATTCCTGATACATACTACAGTATGGATGAACCTTTAAAACTTGATGCTAAGTTAAACAAGCCACGCACAAATGGTTACATTGTATGATTCCATTTCTATTAAATATCCATAATAGGCAAATCCATGCAGACAGAAAGCAGATTAGTGGTTTCCAGGGGCTAAGGGAATAGGGATGGGGAGTGACTGCTCAATGGGTACATCCCCCACTTGGGGGATGAAAATATTTCAGAACTAGATAAAGGTGGTGGTTGCATAACATTGTTCATGTACTAAACCTCACTGACTTGTTTACTTTAAAATGGTTAATTTTATGTTGTGTAAATTTCACCTAAATAAAATTTAAAATTAAAAAACAAACCTAAGGAAAACTGAAAGAATAGACATCAAAAACCCAAAAGCTTACTAAATATCTGTGTCAAAACAGAGAACTGGGCTTGTTTTCCTAGTTCCTTTCTATGACACATTTTTTCTGCATTCACGTGTTTGGGGACCATTAAACATAATTCATAATATCCTCCACCATGTTTCTTTTCTACTTGATTTCATGGAATTCTTGGTGTCTATATTAGTTTCCTATTGCTGAGCAACAAACTACCACAATCTTAGTGGCTTTAAACAACACATGTTTATTATTCACAGTTTCCCTGCATCTGTAATCTGGTGTGGAGCTAGGTCCTCTGCACAGGGCTTTACAGAGCTGCAAGCTATTGACTGGACTGCATGCTCATATAGAAGTTTGACTGCGGAATAATCAACTTCTAAGTTCCTTCAGTTTGTTGGGAGAATTCATTTTCTTGGAACTGTAGGACTATGTGTTCTGGTATTTTTCTGGCCAGTGAATAGAGGCCATGCTCAGATCCTAGAGGCCATCCTCATGTTCTAGGGGTTATCTGTAGTTCCTTGCCATGGAACCTTCTCCATAATGGTCATTTACTAAATCATTCTTATAAGGAGAGTCCCATTCCAGTTTGCCAAGATGCAGTCTTATATAAAGTGACATAATCTTAAAAGTGAAACCTCATGACTTCTGCCATATTTTGTTGGCAAGTCATGGGTTCTGCTTATACTCAATGACAGAGATCATGTGCTTGTGTGAACACCAGGAGGTGGGACTCATTGGGGGTCACTTTAGGTTGTGTCTGCTACAGGGTCTCATCCTTAGCAGCATTTCAAAATGAGATCCAGTGTTTCAGGCATAAACACTTCCATAATTAGTCTATGGAAGTAATGATTCCATAAACTATCATGTAAAACAAGAAGTCAAGCTTTTACCTTTGCCTATAAAGATTCTACACCTTTGAACTTACTTTGTCTTTTTTTCTGGAAAGACAGAAATAAATGATAAGATTTCAATAGACCATGGAGGTGTACACTATACTAGAATTTCTAACCTCTATTCTGTCAACAGGTAGGGTTTTAAATTTAGATGCTAATTGTAATTGAATAGACTTTTCAAGTCAAGCTTAAGGATATTGATTACTTGTGAAAGCCCCACCCTTCTCACATCCTTTGGAACCAGAAATATTTCTTCTTTGCTTTGAGCAGTAGGAAAACTGATTTTCTTTCAATTTAAGTCATTTGCCTTTTTGTTACCTGGAAACATTTAATAAACTAAGATATAAAAAACTTTTATAAACTAAAAACATGTAAACTAAGATACATACTTTATCAACGTCAAAGATACTGCTCCTCTAAACAGAATAGGAGATAACAATACCTTTGACGTTGATAAAGCATGTATCTTAGTTGATATGCATTACAACGACTCAGAAGAGTTGAGCTGATTTTAGGTTTGCTTGCCCTACTTGCAAAGACTGGCCAATTGTAATTGTGTTGAAGTTTTATTGCAAGTGCACTCACATCCAGATCACAGGGAACCATTGTATTTTTTATATCTAGACTACTATCCAATGATTTAGAAGATGTGCTCTAATTTTATTCAGTATGTTCTTTCTGAGTGCTATAATAGGCTTTTGTTTGCATGCAGGCACCTAATTAAAAGAGAAAAAAAAAAATCCCTTGTTAAAATCAGCTGGGAATAATCAGAATGATCATTCCATGGCTCATAAATATTACATGAGCAATATGGGAGCATCAGTAATATTTAACTGTTTTCCAGTTTCACTTAAAACTTTTTGTTCTAAAAGTCTGCAAGCCCAGGAGAAGATTAGTACTTTAAATTCCTAATCACAAGAAGAGCTCACAGGATTTCTATTTACAGAGGCTTGGTTTATTTATACATATTCAAGGTTTATTACAAAACCAACATGCTATTGCTGTGGCCATGTTTTTAGTCTTTCAGTATAGGAACCTAGTGTGGCTTACCCAGAGTCCCCAGGGTGAGATGCCTGCATTCCCTGGATATTTTGCACTTTAATATTTTGATTGCCCTTTTTTGTTGTTATTTGAATTCCACTGCCTTTAGAGAACTTGGAGCAAAGGGATATGATTATATCAATCTTTAAAAAAAATAAGTCAGAGCTTTCATTCAAAAATTGTGTCCGGAATTCCAGAAAAGAAACGCAAAGGAGAAAATAAATAGGTGGTGAAGAAATTTACTTAAAGGGGGAAGACAATTCAAGCCCGACTGGAGTTCTATTTATCACCCTCTGTTTGCCCCCAACCTCTAGCATGGTGGCCTCTTTGTGACCTCACAAGCCACGTTGGCATTATTCCTCCTCAGTTTGCTGCCTCTTCTTGATGGAAGGTAAGGGAGTAGAGGTGAGATTCAGGGTGATAAAAAGACCCTCGAGATCCCCCCTGGAGGCTCAAATGCACAACCAACAAATACTGCATTCCAACACAATCAGTGATGTAATGATGCATGACTTATGACTTTCCTGGTCCTTTTTTTTTTTTTTTTTTTTTTTT
>NW_016817794.1:124373-142341 GCF_001698545.2 Rhinopithecus bieti
GGTCTTTGGACCTTTATGTTTTCTAGAATAAGTACTTTCTCTGTGTGCTGAAATGTTTCTCATTGCCGAATTATAGTTCTTTACAATAAAAGTGGGTTTAATTAAGAGTTTAAAAGAAACTTTCCAAAGAGATCTGAAGAACAAAGTTGATCACCAAGAATGTCACACTACAGTTCTTTGAGGCACAGCAGCCCCTAAAATTGGGCTTTCCTGACATCTGCTTCTTCACAGTGACATACTGTAGCATCTTATTATTTTTTTTCAGGCACAGATGAGCCTGGAAGAGGTCCCAGAGAAATTTAATTTTGTCATTCCAATCGTTCCCACTCTTGCTTGGGTCCTCCTATCTTTATTTTCTGAAGTTTCCCATTTTAGCTGCCAGTAAGCTGTAAATAGAGTTTAATCTTCAATATTTCAGACTTCTTTCCTTTACCAACAGGCACAAGAGAAGATTCTACCTGGAAAATACTCCTTAAAATTGAAGATAATAGAGTTTTTGATATCTTTCACCACTTAGGTATTTAAATATGCATTTATGTAAAGTATTAATAAAAACTTATTTAAATTGTCAAAATCTCACTGTGTCTGTCACCATAATTGTTAATATAATCCTTCTTGGTCATTCAAAGGCTTTGGCCAAAATGAGCGTATCAACTTCTCTTCTCATTTGGCATCTGTCATTCCTGGGGACCATACTATAGTTGAACTAGAAGTGTGGATAAAATGATTCACTTACTTATGTGGTTGAATGTCCATTTCCATAATTAATATCGAGTTATATTTGAAATAGCATAAGAGTTCTCCAACCTTTATGTGCATTAGGACGCGACTGAAATATTGGAGACAGGAAGTGGTCTTCAAGCAAATTTCACTTTTTATAAGTGCGTCAAGGCCATTTTTTCAGAGTCTTTTGGCAATGTTACTTTAAAAATAAGTGAGTTCTGTTTCATAATCAACAATGGAACTTAAAATTGTCCCCCGGATTTGCCAGGCATAAAGATTTGGTTGTCTAGATAGGCTTTCCATTTATAAAAAGAGAAAATTAAAATAAAGCAGACAGTATACCTAGAAAATATAATTCAATTAGGTAGGACATTGATTTTTTTTAACCCAATATGCTGCCTCTTCCAAATTATGGAAGTTGCTACATTTCTGTCAGATGACAAGGGGGAAAATTAAGAAAACATTGAAATATTTGCTTCTGGAAAATTCTGGAAAACTATAAATAGTGTGCTTTAGCAGAAGGTTCCCTCTCCAGACGCCCTTTTGAACCTCCCTCACTGCTTTTGCAAAGAAAATAATTAAGGATTAACAATCATGTTCCCAGAGTGGTGGCAATTATGTTGAGAAGATTCTCTGGGTAAGATATGATTGTGACTTTAGGAAATGCATCTATTGTGCTCATTTTTCATCTTGTAAGTCCCACAATAGGTATAAACATTTAAAATATAAGCTGCAAATAAAACAAAATTCTTTCAGAGGAAAACAATAATGTTTCCTTTGTGTAATCATTTGCTGTTGCTATTAATTGTACAGCCCTTGAGGCTGTAGACATTGGTTTGTCTTTTTTCAGTCAATATGAATCACAGAGCCTGGCCCATAGTAGGTGCTTAATCATAGGTTATCAAGCAAATATCTATTACCTATTATGTTTAGTCATTCTGCAAAGAACTTTGGTGGGGAAGGGAGGCAAGAGAATATAGAAAATTTGATGTTCTGTCTTTCAAGGAGATTTCAAGGTAGCTGGGAAGACAAGATAGATATATATGCATATATACAAAATCAGTGCTTAATTAAATGTTTCTGGGATATAGACTGAAAATGCCATCGGAATGTATAGTCATTGCAGCTCTAAGAAGTCTGGAGAGGGTGATTACTACATGAAAGGTGACTTAAAATGAAGCATAGACAGAATGAAAAGAGGAAGTGAATATTCTAAATGGGGTTCAGTGTGAGGGAGGTTCTTCTGTCTGAACAAAGGCATGGCATTGAGAATTATCCTGGGATGCAAAAGGGGATTTAACTATTTGGTGGTGTTAGGAAACAAGGCAGAATTTGAACCTGAAATGATATGTAATAGCAAGCCCTGAAGATTATGAGATAGGGTATGACATGAAGGGGCATTTAAGAAAATAGTCTAGACGTAGACGTCAGAATAGGGAACCAAGCAAAGCTAGGCTCAAAGATGTTGATTAGGAGGCTGCTCCAGTAATTCAATTCTAATGAAGGACTGGAAAAAATATCTTCTTGGTAGTTTGGATTTGGAAGAAGAAGGAATTCAAAGTTAAAAGGAAGGTACAAATTGTCATATTTCCTAATATGCATGTATTAGTCACTTACTGCTGTAGAAATGCTGTGTAACAAATCCCTCCCAAACTTAGTGGCTTACAATAATATGCATTTACTTATCTTGCTTATAAGTCTTTGGGCTGGCCAGGGTGGCTTTGTTTCTGGCTCCAACTTGGTGGGGCTTGGTTTCAGGTTTTGGAATCTGTGCACCAGACTTTGAATTTCAGGCTTCACTTCTACAACATGGGTCTCATGGGGCCCAGACTGAAGGAACAGAGACTACCTAGGACATTCTCTTCTCATGGTCATCATAGGAGGGCAAAAGGCCAAGCCAATTTGCACAAACATATTTAAGACCTCTCTTCAAATTATGTTTCTTTGGTCAAAGTAAGTCACATGGCAAAGCCCAAATCAATGGGGCAGGGAAGTACTTAATGTACCTCAAGGAGAAGGGAGGCTAAGTGAGTATTTTCTGGGCAATAATCCAAACTTTCACAATTGGTATGATTTTCTGAAATGCATCTGCACATGTCATTAAACTTTTACTAAATAGGGTTCTTCACAATCTCACATTTCTATCCTTGTTCTGCTGTGTTCTGCACCTATCTTTTATTCTGATCACAATGACCTATTTCCAATTCATCATGAAGTTTCATGCCTTTTATGACACATTGTTCTTTGTGCCTAAACGCTCCTTCTGTCCTTTCAGTCCCTCAAGTCTAAACCTAAGTGTGAAGGATTTTCTGATTCCCACCCCTTGCAAGGCTGCAATCAATGTTACTTATCTTTATTCCCAGATAGTTTATGTGTAACTCTGTCATAACACCTACTACATTTTAATGCTGTGCCCTGAGGGTTGGACATGTGACTCATTGATCTATATATCCCTTTCATGTGTGGACTGAATGAGACAGATAATGATGGTGCCCTTAGAAAGAATTGGGAACTTGGGAAGCAGAACCAAAGGTTTTCTTTGTTTTGTTTTATGGTTGTTATTGTGTATGGGGATGAGATGGGAAAATGCAGATTCTTCTGTTTTGGCATGTTTAGGTGTGAGGTGAGGGCAGGACATCCATTAGCTGAAAGTAGGGTCTGGAAAAAAGGTGAGAGATCTAGGTGAGAAAATCCAATTTGGCTACCATCGCATTAAACTTGGATTGAAATCTAGACCATGGCCTTACTGTCTTTTCTGCCTAACTGCAGTCTAAAATCCTGTTTTGAAAGTTCTGCCAAAAAAGGGGATTGTTTAAAAGTCTCTTTGTAGTCAATCCATAAATCATATCCAAACCATAGGAAATGTGTGATTGTTCATACTCAGAGGATAAATTATTGTTTTCATTAGCTTTATGTAACCTACCTCCAAAACTTTTATTTCTTAGTATTGGTGAAAAGTTATGAAAACTTTGAATGTTTCTTTAGGAAACAACTTGTCTTTCCAAACAGCTTGCATCAGGAGCAGCTGCACAGTCACTTAAACTAGTTGACTAAGTGCTTTTCAATTTGTATGGGAAGATATTTTCCTTTGCTTAATAATAATAAAAGAGAAATATGCTTTACTTTCTTAAAGCAGGGACAGTTCAGGATCCCTATCTATATAAGCTATGTAATCTCTGGGTAATTTTATGTGTCTATGGGATACACAGTAAATAATAGTTGATCATCTGACTGCTAGTGTATAAGGATCTCATCTAGAAAGCCCTTGCACGTTCTGCCTTCTGGAGGGGGCTTGGAGGATGGTTACCTGTGGAACTGCCTCACCTACCACATAACTTTATCCTGGGAGCCGATATCCTGTTTCTATCCATGTCCACAGGGCTGGCACCCCTGAGAGTTGCCATATTTGTCCATGATGTGCCACTCAATCCAAAAGCAATAAAGACATTGCTAGCTATACAACACCCAAACTGAATAGTTCAGCTTGCACCATCTCTATGATGAGCATTCCAAAGAAACTCAAGAAGGAATGAGATCTAGAAACAGTACAGTCTCATAAATTAACATGGAGTATTAATAATGAAACAGTAACCACTGAATCAGAAAACCTTCAAGTTAAGTGAATGTTCTTTAGCAATTCTGATAAAAGCAAATGCATTAAGATAAACAACATTAGGTATACTGCAGCTATTCCCTCAATTCGTCATTAAGGCATGTTTGAAACATAATGGTGGAAGTTAGTGCAGTTGACAAATTTATCATGGCAAGATAAGTTAGCACATGCAAAGCAACGTGACAATCATACTTGTGACAATCACATGGGGACTGGGTCTGCATCTCCTGCTGCTGATAACACTACAGACTCTTAAAAGGTAGAAAGCAAATCAGAATGGGAGATTACAGGGAAACAGGCAGAGGAAGCAATTAGCAAATAGAACACACCAGCTCCCTCAACTAAAAACCTCTTCATAGAATGATTATGAACATCTGTGCATGCTGCTGACTGCTCTGTCTTTGGGAGCCCATCAGTGATATTCAAAATGTAGTATAGATGAGCCTTTCCTTGTCACCACATCAAGCACACCACAAAAAGATTTTCTGTGCTTTGCATTCTCTCCTACTCTTTGATGAAAAGAACTCTTACTGCTTTGCATGAACAAGAACTCAACTTGGACATTTAAAAAAGCCCATGCTTCAGAATTAACTTTGAGCGATAAAATGATATGCACTTCTTCAGATTTATTACTTTTTAATTATACCAAATACACATCTTAATGATATTTTTAGAAGACGCGCCCGCGAGCTTTATTGTAATTTTACCCAACCTGAAAACTGTTTTCACCATCTCTGTTCTACCCCTCCTCAGCATCTACCACATGAAATATTTTCTGTAGATTTCATAAAGCTTGAATTAATTTGCACCAATTAATTTGGCCATAGAGTAGAGATGTGAAAAAAAGTCTGTTGAAACTTTTGTTACATGGGGGAATGTACAAGTAGGTACATAAGCCCAAAGAAGCTATCTGTTATTTCAACTCTTATTTTAAAATATCCCTACAGACAGGACTTGGAATTATGCAGAGAAACAAACAGGTGCAAGTGAGGTCCGCAATACGAGGCATTTTGATATAAATATGCAGCAGTATGTTACCAGAAAAAGTTCAATTATAGGTATTATTATAAATAGTTCAAAGATAGATGATTGGCTTATAGAGAAATTGTCAAACATGAGCTGAGTTTCAGGTGTTTTCAGAGCCCATCCTCTACTTTCCTGTTACACGTAGCTGCCTTGGAATATAATTTCCTTGCCCAAGAACATACTTCGCCTTCCCTTCCACTTCTTCAGTTTACATCATTATTTTTCCAGACTGAACTACAGGCATCACCCCTCCCCAGAAAGATCTTTCCAATCCCTTTAAATAGATTGGTGTCTTTTCTCTCTGCAACTATAACATCCTCTGGCACCTTCTTTATCACACTGAATTGCTTTACTCATTTGTGAGTTTTTTCCTTATAAAATTGCATCTTACATTTCTGAGGCCCACAGTGCCATAAGATTTTTTGTTGAATGACATGGGTCTTTAATTCTGTAAATTCTGGGGTTTTCTACGTTGATACAATTTGTAAACTCATGTAGTACATTGATAAACAAGAATATGAATCTATTTATAGTCTTTATTTTATCTTGGTCCAGTGTTGAATACTTCAATGCATTCAGTTACAGAAGTGTTAAAGATCTTCCACTGAAGATGCTGTTCTGGTCTCTATTGATGGGTTATGTAATAAAGGCTATCCTGTACTGGTTACCTTTCTAAAAATCAGAAGAAGAGGATGAAGTCAGTGTATGCACATGATCTTAAGAGTTCAGCACTGGAGGCTAGGTGTATCTCTCTGCATAACCGCCACTCCCTGGCAAACATTAATGGTAGGCATTTGCATTAATGAAGGTTGTTACGTTAGCCATTGATAAACAAAGGGACTGAAAGACAACCATATCTATTATATGATTCCTAACACCCGTTCAAGGTGGGAGGATCATGTGAAATTGAACTGAATTGAAAGGAGAAGGGAGCTTCAGTTACCTTTCTGATGATTACTTGACAATCACTCAGAAGCCTAATTGAAAATACAAGAAGGTGAATCGGTGACTAGATAGTTTTAATTAAGGAAGGCAGTTCAACCTAGAGAAAGAAGGGACTACTGATAAATGACCATATGTTTCTCAGGATGTTTTATGAGTATGGACCAAATATGTTCAGGAAACACAAATGATGTCATCCCATCTCCTTCCAACACAGAGTGCCTGAAACAAAGCAAACAAGACATGTTAGAAAACAAAACCAATCAAAAACAATTAAAGAGGAGGGAGACAGTCATCCGTATCGAGACACTCGAATATCAATTTTCAACTTTTTGAATATTTTCTTCCAACTAGAGGCTGGCATAGAATGACTTTGACCTGCAAAATTGGACATATTTTATCTTTGTAATTAAATGAGACTTGGAATTCTCCCCTATAAATGAATTCGTTAGAATAGCCATTGCATTAATAATCTTTCCATCATATTTTTCCAAAGATTATTGGTTTTGAATAAAGATTGACTTGCCATCATTAACAGACTGGAACCAATGGGCTTTCAGAAATGATGAACTAGAGTGGAACCATGAATGTAATGATGTCTGTGTATAACCAGAATCTAAGCAGTAAATAATATTTGTGGCTGTTACTCTTCCTGGGGACCAGAAGAGCATTCATTGACACACAAAGCTTTGCCTCAAGCACAGGTTTAAGCAGTTCCTTGGAGGCCAATTCTCATAATGCCAGAAGGGAAGATGCAAAAATGTGACCACAGGGTGTTGGACTTCCTTCTCGTGCATTCTGTAGAGCATTTATTACCTAAATTCTGGACAATTAAGGATGCATTTTAATTAACTTTTCATCTCTCCAGTGAGTTCTTGGCCCCTCACTCCCCTTTACACAGCTCAAATGATATACAGGAGCAATAGCCTGCCTGCTTCTGTTCATGTAGGTGTGGGAATCAGTTATTTTCCAGGCTTTTTCATAGGCAGGCAGCTTTGATTGTGTTTCAGGTCAGCAATTGCAGAAATGTGGTAGCATCATTCCTAGAATTGTATTTCTAATTACAGGATGATGCTATGGACTCATTTAAAACAAGTATGTAACAAAAAAGCCAAGTAAAATTAAGTACTGTTAGAAGTCAAAGGTGGCCAAACAGCATTCCTATTTTGTCTACCTTATGCCCAATTTTAAGCCCTGAATCTTAGCATAATAGTGTTGGCAACCGAGAGCCTTTGTGTTCATTGCTATATCTCCACTTCCTGGAATGGTGTATGACACATAGTAGGTGCTCAATAAACGTTTGTTGAATGCCTGAAAAAAACTCCTTGAAAACTAAAGAAGGAATCCCCTGAGTTGTCAGCCCTGTGTTTATACATTCATTTTCATTCATCAGACCATTATTAAGCGGTTATTATGTATCTCATAATATTAAGCATTGGAGGTGCAAGGCTGAATATTGCATGCGTGAGTTTCTCAAACCTAGGGAGATAGGGTTTGGCACAAGCAGACACATTAATATATATTTACTAACACTTGCTGCTGTAGACACAAACTTCAGTAATCCCACTAACAGAGGAGGGAATGGCAACCTCTCCCCCAAAGACCCAGATCCTGAGATACTCTTAGGTGGAGTTTTAATAAAATAAGCAGGGACTGAATGGATGTCCACCAACTACTCCAGAAGCTGCTCTGGCATTAAGCTACTCATAGCACACCCCCATTCATTCCAGGAATTCAAATTCAAAAGCACAAGTTACAATGACTCAGAAGCACCAGCAATATTGAGCTGGGTCACCTCCAGTAATTCCTACCTGTTCTACACCAGGTAGGGGAAGAGAGTCTGAGATCTGAGAGGAATGATTTGAAATGTTAGCACTGCAAGTTGCTTTATGTTTTCTAAACCTTGATTTCTTTATCTGTAAAATAGGGATATAATAGGATTAATAGAGCCAGTTACAGGACTAAGGGAAGTAATGTATTACACCTTATTTAGTGCTTGGTACATATACACCCATTAACTTAATTCAGTTTGGCAAGTGTGTGTGTGTGTGTGTGTGTGTGTGTGTGTGCACGCGTGTTTTAAGACAAAGTCTTGTTCTGTCACCCAGGCTGGAGTGGGGTAGCACAATCTTGGTTCACTGTAATCTTCACCTCAAGTGATCCTTCCACCTCAGCCTCCAGAGTAGCTGGGATTACAGGCATGCTCTACCACACCTGGCTAATTTTTGTATTTTTCGTAGAGACGGTGTTTCACCATGTTAACCAGGCCAGTCTTGAACACCTGGCCTCATGTGGTTGCCTGCTTTGGCCTCCCAAAGTGCTGGGATTACAGGCGTGAGCCACTGTGCCTGGCCCAGGCAAGTATATATTAAGATTCTGCTGGGGATCTATTAGTTTCCTTTCTCATTTGTCACCTGGTTCCTTTCACTTTCCCCTTTAAAAAAATAAACTCATCCACCCAAATATGCATCATTAATATAAAATGCACAATTTTTTTCATTATACTTTATCTCAGGCTGCAGACAACTGATTGCATGTGGACATTTCAGACACATGGGTTCGTAACATAATGAGCTCAGCTGAGGTTCCGGTCATGAATCTGCCTCATTTCTCCTTCCCTCTACTTCCACAAAGGCAGGCTGGGCCAGGACTGGCTTTTTCTCCCCCTTCTTCCCGCTGCCTTGATTCCCAATGCTGACTGTAGCATAGAATCACACGGTGGGTGCTGTAGAGATACCTTTGGGTCTTACCTTCAGCTATACAATTGATTTGAGCCTGAACATCATTATGTATTAAAAGTTTCAGAGGTTGAAAACCCCTGCTCTAAAGCAGAGGTCCATGTATGTCTTGGTAGGAAGGAGGACCTCTGCTTGAGGCCAAGGTCTGCCATTCTAATTCGGGTCAATACTACTGCCAAACCAAAGCTATGGAATTCTGATTCAGCTGGCACTTGGTGCTTGCTCAGTCACTGTCGTGGGATACATGAATGGCAATTTTCCTGGTTTGGACAGACCAACAACATGCTTAACAATTTTGAACATGGCCTTTGATCTGCATCACCACATCTAATCTCCATGCAGCCCACATAGTGTTTGCCAGGCTCTGTTTACCACCAAGCCTGGCCTGGCTCAACTCAAACTAGGAACCAACACCTAAGGAAGTTAGGCCCTCAAATTCTTATATTATTTGTTGCCCTGGTGTTGGCTGACCCACTTAAAAATAGGAACAAATTGGAACAGATTAGATTTTCAGCCTCTGACTTTGTGGTTGTGCTTTCTGTTCATGATCTATAATTGTCTCCTTATATCTGAATGTTTGGTATTGTTTTCTGTCCGCTGACCCTTTTTTTCCATCCTCAGTTGATGTTGACCATCTGTCTCTGCTGCCTCTCACTGCCAGGGGTAAATGTTCTGTCCAGCCCAACCTGGCTACTAGGCCTCTGTGATGGGGCCAAGCAATCCCCCATCCTTGGAGCAGGAACCGCAGCCTGCTGGCCTGGCACTCTGCTTTACTCCTTCCTTGCATTATGTAGATCTTTAACACCCCACATATAACCTTCATCACCATCCCCTGGAATCTAGAATAGACCATCAGTGATTTGGAGACAAATTATTTTAGTAGCAAGATCTATGAACTTGTCAAGTTTCATGTGATTAGCATTTATTCGACTCATATCTAACTTTAGGGAATGTTTTAAATACCTAAATGACACATGAAACATGCCTCATTTCCATATGTATTTATTAGAGTTAAGCCTTAGTAAACCAAATGTCTTTCTATGTTATTATTTTTCTTTTATCCACAGTTTAAAGTGGGGCTTCTCAAACCATAGAGTGCTTAAGAATCATCTGGAGAGCTGGTAAGACACAGACTGCTGGACCCCACTCCCACAGGTTCTGATTCAGTAGGTCTGGGATGGGACCCAAGAATCTGCATCTCTAATATGCTTCCACATGATGTTGATCCTGCTGGTCTACAGGCCATGCTTTGAATATAGCTCTGGCCTAAATCACAGACACCCCATGTTGGCTTGACAGTTTATATTTCAAATTCAGCTTGACCATTATTGAGAATTCCCAGCATGAAGGGCCTATGGCAGAAAAAGATAATCATTTACTTGCTTCTCTTTGACTATTATTTTTTCCAGCCTAGACTGACTCCATTTTATTTCCAATGTTTCCTTTAATCCCTAAGTACCTGGAAATGCAGAACCATTCTGCAGAATTTTATTGTCCTTGTTTTTACCCCAATGAATCATCTTTCAATAGACATGTGAGCCCTCAGCAAATGCATTATGTCATCCTTCTGAGTGCTGCAGAGAGAACTGATATGCCTTTGGGTCTGATGTGAAATGATGGCTTCAGTGTGCCCACCATGCTGCGACTCTGACTTGGGAGAGTTCCCAGAATTGTGACAGAAAACCCTGTGGCTGGTGCCAAGTGGGGAAGGGGCGGGCTTGTGATTCTGTTTCTCAAGCCACCCAACTTCATGCATGTGTGAGCAGATCTGTCTCCTCCCAGGCTGCCACGTTCAAAAGTGGGATTTATTTTTAGAGATGAAATCATTAGTCATTAGTCTCTCCCAAGATTCTTTTTTTCCGTTGAGTAAATTTTAAGAACCTGATCTTTATGAGAAAATTTTCAGGCTTTCAGAAAAAGTGGTAATGATTGTAGCCTTAGTACAATGAACCCATTTGCCTCCTTTCTGGATGAAGGCAGACTTCTCACAGCAGTCACTGCCTGAAGTTCCTGGTCCCTACATCCAACATCCAAATCAGCTTGATCTTTCACATCTTATTAGAAAAGCCCCTGACTCTTTTGATTTTCTGGTCCCCTCAAACCTAGGATTTCAAAAACTAATTTTATCATACACTGAACATTTACCCTTTAAGCTTATTATAAAATCTTATGATGGAAGTTGATTCTTAGCAAAATAGCCCTCTGGCTTAGATATGTACAAATTTTCACATAAGAACAGAAGGATCTGATAGCTATCATCTTATATTGAAGAAGAGATAACTGAAAACAAGCTTTACTGGATATCTTTAAATTTGGTGTTAAAAGAACTTTTAACATGTTTCCATTGCTTCAGGCTAAATAAATGTGGTATTAATGGTCTCACCACCAGAAAAGCCACCACATTTGCCAATTTTTGCTCTTAAACTGTATCTGTGTATGTATAGCTGAAAATGTCATCATTTAGAAGCTCATCAAAAATTCATAATCACCTGGTGGCTGCTAAGGCTAAGCCATTCCCTAGGAGGGATATAACACATTGCATTATAGACTCTCTCCTTCTCCACAGCTGCCACATCTTACTTTTACAAGTTAATCTTACTCAATGAGACTAAGACCATCAATTTTAGGAGAGCAGGAGGTAGATTTTATAAAAGGATATAAGGAACTCAAAGGGAAGGAATTCTAAAATATGACAACCTAAAGTCCAAGTCTGTGGTCCGAGACTAGAGGAAGGGCCCATCATTGTAAAGCAGCCACTTGTAGCTTGTCTGCTTTGGTGAGATGATGGAGGTGGAGAGTGAGGGTATATGAGTCCAGGTCAGTCTTCTCCTCTTCTACTTAAAACAGTTTAGTGTGGCAAATGAAGATGGCCCAAACTCTTTGACTTTTCTCTCACTAAAGGAAGATCTCTATGTCTCCTTCACTTGAATCTGAGTGGGCTTTGTGATTGCCTAAACAATAGAATTCACTGCGATGCTGCTGTGTCAGTTTCTGGGGCCAGACCTTAAGAGACAGGAAGCTTCCACAGTCTGTCTCTGGGAACACCCATTCTTGGAACCCAATCTCCATGCTGTGAGGGAGCCAAAGCAGCTCTGTGGAAAGGACCACATTGAGAGGAACTAAGACTAGTTAGTGCCACCTTGCCAGCCACATGAATAAGCCATGTTGGAACTGGATCGTTTTTAGCTTCAGCAGAACTGACCCCAGCTGAAGGTGGCCCTGTTCACCTTGGAGATTCAGCAGAAACATAGGTGATAGCTGTTATTTCAAACTGCTAAGTTTCGAAGTCATTCTTCTTGCAGTAACAGATATCCAGGATAATAGCATCTCTTTTTCTACTCGTTCCCATGGCTTCCCTAAAAGCCACTACTGAGACTAGGCAAGAGCTCTAAGGCCAGAGTCTTTCAGACAGGGTCCTGTAGGAACTTCTGAAACCCAGAATGACCTTGAATGTGCCCTCTCAATCCTTTTTCCTGACAAATGCTGTCATCTAAAATACTTTCTGTACCTTAGCCTCACTCCATCATCCACACACTGTTGCCTTCCTTCCTTCAGAGCCCAGTGATTAGCTAAGTAACGTGTTTGGGGTCAAGAGCAAGAAATAACCTGAGATTTCCTACCTGCTACTGGTCACCATACCAACAGAAAGCTTTTTAATCAAGATTAAAGGCTTCTCAGTCCTCTATATCCCCACTTGGATGACATAAGTATGCCCTTACAGGAATAGCTAAAATCTTTGATATTGTTACATTCCGGGCAGGGATTGGTGCCAATCAACTAAGAGTAAGGATTGGCCTGTCAGTGGACACAGGATAGATCCCAATCCCCCATGAATGCTAGGAGGGTAAGGACACTCACCATTAAGAGGGGGAAGGAGAAAGACAATGAAGAGGAAACAGGAAATAGGCAGGGCATCAAATATATACTTACGTGGTTTATCACTGACTAATGGAGGCTGCTTGTGAGTCACTACCTGCTGGGTCAATGCTAAATCATTACTGTGACTAGTACTACTGCTTCTTCTACTTGCTGACATAGTGAGGCCTTGTGCCAAGTACTGCTCCAACACCCTGTATGAATTAAGGTAGGTGCTGTTGGTATCCCTGACTTTATGCCCAAGGAAACTGAGGCATAGAGCAGAGAGGATACTTGGCCAGAGTCACATGGGCATGGCAGTGTATAACCAGAATTCAGAACCAGTATTCAACCCCAGGGGTTCTGGCTGTATTATTTATCATTGACTTTGGCTGACATCAGGACTTTAGGCACAGAAGCTGAGGGAAGCTCAGTTTGAGTTCACAATACACTTTTGTCTTTGACTTATGTCAAGCACCAGAGAAATGGGACTAAAGGATACTTCATTTTTCTTATTTTAAACACATTGTAATCTCAAATATATGTGCCTTTGCAGGCTGCTCAAAGGCATCCTCAGCAGAAGGCAGACTATAAATAAACAAATACACAGATAAGTTATGAAAGAAAATGGAAGACCCATAGTAGCTCCATGAAATAAGAATTAAGATTTTGGGGTATAGCTCATCAAGCAGCTAGCCCAGTGGTTTTAGCTCAGCAGAAATGCTGACCCCTGAATACCAAGAAGGAAGGCCTGGTTGGACTGGATGACTGGTTTGCTATGATAAACCAGGAAACTAGGTCAGATCTACATTAGGCAAGTGTTCCTTCATTTATGGACATTCTAATATCCCCTGTCATTGTGACTTGAGAAAATATTAATTTTTGCTTTTTTTAAAAAAAAATGGAGATTTTTTTTTAGCTTACAAACATTTATTGGGTGCCCACAGAGAGTTACATGAATATTTCATGATATATATTTCACCAATAGGATAGCCTCCAGTTCAGAGAACCACCTGCTTATATTGAAATCNCTGTTTCTCAAGCCACCCAACTTCATGCATGTGTGAGCAGATCTGTCTCCTCCCAGGCTGCCACGTTCAAAAGTGGGATTTATTTTAGAGATGAAATCATTAGTCATTAGTCTCTCCCAAGATTCTTTTTTTCCGTTGAGTAAATTTTAAGAACCTGATCTTTATGAGAAAATTTTCAGGCTTTCAGAAAAGTGGTAATGATTGTAGCCTTAGTACAATGAACCCATTTGCCTCCTTTCTGGATGAAGGCAGACTTCTCACAGCAGTCACTGCCTGAAGTTCCTGGTCCCTACATCCAACATCCAAATCAGCTTGATCTTTCACATCTTATTAGAAAAGCCCCTGACTCTTTTGATTTTCTGGTCCCCTCAAACCTAGGATTTCAAAAACTAATTTTATCATACACTGAACATTTACCCTTTAAGCTTATTATAAAATCTTATGATGGAAGATGATTCTTAGCAAAATAGCCCTCTGGCTTAGATATGTACAAATTTTCACATAAGAACAGAAGGATCTGATAGCTATCATCTTATATTGAAGAAGAGATAACTGAAAACAAGCTTTACTGGATATCTTTAAATTTGGTGTTAAAAGAACTTTTAACATGTTTCCATTGCTTCAGGCTAAATAAATGTGGTATTAATGGTCTCACCACCAGAAAAGCCACCACATTTGCCAATTTTGCTCTTAAACTGTATCTGTGTATGTATAGCTGAAAATGTCATCATTTAGAAGCTCATCAAAATTCATAATCACCTGGTGGCTGCTAAGGCTAAGCCATTCCCTAGGAGGGATATAACACATTGCATTATAGACTCTCTCCTTCTCCACAGCTGCCACATCTTACTTTTACAAGTTAATCTTACTCAATGAGACTAAGACCATCAATTTTAGGAGAGCAGGAGGTAGATTTTATAAAAGGATATAAGGAACTCAAAGGGAAGGAATTCTAAAATATGACAACCTAAAGTCCAAGTCTGTGGTCCGAGACTAGAGGAAGGGCCCATCATTGTAAAGCAGCCACTTGTAGCTTGTCTGCTTTGGTGAGATGATGGAGGTGGAGAGTGAGGGTATATGAGTCCAGGTCAGTCTTCTCCTCTTCTACTTAAAACAGTTTAGTGTGGCAAATGAAGATGGCCCAAACTCTTTGACTTTTCTCTCACTAAAGGAAGATCTCTATGTCTCCTTCACTTGAATCTGAGTGGGCTTTGTGATTGCCTAAACAATAGAATTCACTGCGATGCTGCTGTGTCAGTTTCTGGGGCCAGACCTTAAGAGACAGGAAGCTTCCACAGTCTGTCTCTGGGAACACCCATTCTTGGAACCCAATCTCCATGCTGTGAGGGAGCCAAAGCAGCTCTGTGGAAAGGACCACATTGAGAGGAACTAAGACTAGTTAGTGCCACCTTGCCAGCCACATGAATAAGCCATGTTGGAACTGGATCGTTTTAGCTTCAGCAGAACTGACCCCAGCTGAAGGTGGCCCTGTTCACCTTGGAGATTCAGCAGAAACATAGGTGATAGCTGTTATTTCAAACTGCTAAGTTTCGAAGTCATTCTTCTTGCAGTAACAGATATCCAGGATAATAGCATCTCTTTTCTACTCGTTCCCATGGCTTCCCTAAAAGCCACTACTGAGACTAGGCAAGAGCTCTAAGGCCAGAGTCTTTCAGACAGGGTCCTGTAGGAACTTCTGAAACCCAGAATGACCTTGAATGTGCCCTCTCAATCCTTTTCCTGACAAATGCTGTCATCTAAAATACTTTCTGTACCTTAGCCTCACTCCATCATCCACACACTGTTGCCTTCCTTCCTTCAGAGCCCAGTGATTAGCTAAGTAACGTGTTTGGGGTCAAGAGCAAGAAATAACCTGAGATTTCCTACCTGCTACTGGTCACCATACCAACAGAAAGCTTTTAATCAAGATTAAAGGCTTCTCAGTCCTCTATATCCCCACTTGGATGACATAAGTATGCCCTTACAGGAATAGCTAAAATCTTTGATATTGTTACATTCCGGGCAGGGATTGGTGCCAATCAACTAAGAGTAAGGATTGGCCTGTCAGTGGACACAGGATAGATCCCAATCCCCATGAATGCTAGGAGGGTAAGGACACTCACCATTAAGAGGGGAAGGAGAAAGACAATGAAGAGGAAACAGGAAATAGGCAGGGCATCAAATATATACTTACGTGGTTTATCACTGACTAATGGAGGCTGCTTGTGAGTCACTACCTGCTGGGTCAATGCTAAATCATTACTGTGACTAGTACTACTGCTTCTTCTACTTGCTGACATAGTGAGGCCTTGTGCCAAGTACTGCTCCAACACCCTGTATGAATTAAGGTAGGTGCTGTTGGTATCCCTGACTTTATGCCCAAGGAAACTGAGGCATAGAGCAGAGAGGATACTTGGCCAGAGTCACATGGGCATGGCAGTGTATAACCAGAATTCAGAACCAGTATTCAACCCCAGGGGTTCTGGCTGTATTATTTATCATTGACTTTGGCTGACATCAGGACTTTAGGCACAGAAGCTGAGGGAAGCTCAGTTTGAGTTCACAATACACTTTTGTCTTTGACTTATGTCAAGCACCAGAGAAATGGGACTAAAGGATACTTCATTTTCTTATTTTAAACACATTGTAATCTCAAATATATGTGCCTTTGCAGGCTGCTCAAAGGCATCCTCAGCAGAAGGCAGACTATAAATAAACAAATACACAGATAAGTTATGAAAGAAAATGGAAGACCCATAGTAGCTCCATGAAATAAGAATTAAGATTTTGGGGTATAGCTCATCAAGCAGCTAGCCCAGTGGTTTTAGCTCAGCAGAAATGCTGACCCCTGAATACCAAGAAGGAAGGCCTGGTTGGACTGGATGACTGGTTTGCTATGATAAACCAGGAAACTAGGTCAGATCTACATTAGGCAAGTGTTCCTTCATTTATGGACATTCTAATATCCCCTGTCATTGTGACTTGAGAAAATATTAATTTTGCTTTTTTTAAAAAAAAATGGAGATTTTTTTTTAGCTTACAAACATTTATTGGGTGCCCACAGAGAGTTACATGAATATTTCATGATATATATTTCACCAATAGGATAGCCTCCAGTTCAGAGAACCACCTGCTTATATTGAAATCTTTCATTTGCTTTAAATTGAATACACAATTTAAGCTGACTGTAACACCTCCTAGAGGCTTAAAAATGAATCAATTTCCTCTCACTGGGCAGAAATAAGTAGACTCTCTGAAACTGCAAAGAATGTGAGCCATTTCAGTAGATCTTGTGTTCTCACCACACACAGAAGGGAAACTAGTAACTATGTGAGGTGATGAATATTTTAATTAGCTTGATTCTGTTGATTATTTCACAATGCATAATATGTCAAAATGTCAAGTTGTACACCTGAAATATATAATTTTTATTTGTCAGTTATACTTAAAGCTAGAAAGATATGACCCATTTTAGAAAAGTGGTTATTTTTTAAAAAATTCCTACTTACATGTCAAAACAATGTAGCTATCCAATACAAATGCAAAGTCCTTACAAATACTGTTTAAAATTCTTGAGTCTAGGGTTTAATATATTTAGAACAAAGCCAGAAAATTTTTACGGAAGACATAAAACAAATGTCCTGTTATTATTGCTATTCTGCTTTTTCCGGTGTTTCATAACAGCTGAGTAAACAATCAATATCAAATTGTAAAGAAGTGTTGCTGAGCAGATAATGGACTTGAATTAGATAAACTTGGTCTGGGTAGACTGAATACACCAATGGGGCACATTATTCTCACTTACAGTTTAATCTGATAGCTACCAACTTGAAGCTGATAGCTTTAAAATGTTGGATGAAAAAGAGAAAGCTACTCTCTTTGTAAGGAGGACAAACAGAGAAGGGAGAATCAGTATAACCAGCACAAGAAACATACATTTCTTGTATCTTCTAAAGTGTTGGAAAAAAGAATTCCCTCCACTTTGGTCAATGTAGGGGAGCTCCTTTGTAAACCTTTTAAAATCTAATTAAGTTTCTATA
>NW_016817794.1:142540-154354 GCF_001698545.2 Rhinopithecus bieti
TTTGAATTTAGAAACAAAATAGTTTTAAATGACCGATTCTCATAAAATCATAAGTAAACGTGGCTTATCTGGGCCATGATTATTAATTTACTAACTAGATGTATATACATGTTTATTTTGGGTTCCATTGACATCTTAGTTCAACTTAAGGGAAAGCAAGTAAGCAGAGAGAGACCGAATGAGGTAGTACTGGGTAGAAACCAGAAGATCTGGGTTTCTGTCCCAGTTTTTTACCTCCTGAGTAGTTGTGTGACCATAGGCAAGTCTCTCTGCCTTAATTTCTGACGGTGTAAGATGTGGATAATGATACTTACTTTCTCTGTGTCAGGAAGTTGCCTGGATGCATAAATGAGAAATTAGATGGGATAAATATGTGCAAATAGAAGATTGATATACATAAGCAGATATTACTATTAAATTCTTGTAAACAAAAAATTATCTTAAAATATTTATGATGTTACTGCTGTAGGTAGGGCAATATTCTAAGTTTTTATAAAGGTTAAAAAAATAATATGTAGTTTCTATAGTCCAATTCAGAGCTTTTAGTAATACAGGGTCAGCAAATTTTTTCTGTGATGAGCCAGTTAGACAATGTATTAGGCTTTGTGGGCCAGATTGTCTCTGTTTCTACTACTACATAATTCTGCTATTGAAGCACAAAAGCAGCCATAGTCAAAATGTAAAATAATGAGCACGTCTGTTTTCAATAAAACTTTATTTACAAAAACATGCAAAGGACTAGATTTAGTCTACGTGCTGCAGCTTGCCCATCCTGCCTCTAATCGGATAGATGACATGCAATTAAAGCTATAGTATGAGATCAGAGTACTCAATATTACAAACAAAATAGATGAAGAATGAATGACATCCAGCTAAGGCAAGAAAATCTTCTAGGAGATTGTAGATTTGAGATAGCCCTTCAAGGATGTGATCATGTTTGGACTTGTAGAGGTGAAGAAAGACATCACCAGAAGAAAAGATAGCCCAAGAAAAGGTACAAAAGTGGAAACATGGAGAAGATATTTGAGAAAGAGCAAGCAATGCATTTGGCAGATGTGTAGGGGTAGAGTTAGAAGCAAGAATGCACTGGAGTGGGTGTAAGACAGGAAAACCATATATAGTCAGTTAAACATAAGCTATACTATTTCTGACTTCAACCCACCCCCTTAATGAATACTAAGCTGTAGTTGTTAGGAAAGCATTACTTTTATTTTTGGTTGGTTAGAAAACTCTTACATGTTTCTATGTTGCAGAATCATTTTAGGTATTTCTAAGGATGTTCTGCAACTTGTAATCATCCCCAGGGGTGGTTTGTTTACCTTCATGCTGCTTCACACATTACTCATCAATCCATGAAGAATTGCATGTAGGTTGGCCACTCTGAGGATAGAACCATGAGGAGGTGTGTCTGATTCAGAGCAGGAACTAACTTCCTAGAGCTACACTGTCCAACATGGCCAGCCACTAGCCTCATGTGACTATTTAAATTTAAATTAAATTAAAATTTCAGTGATTCAGTCACACTAGTCACATTTCAAGTATTCAATAGCCACTTGTGTCTAGTGGCCACAGTACTGAACAATGCACATAATAGAACATTTTCATCATCACAGAAATTTTTATTGGACCATGCGGCTCTCAGGAGATGAGAAACCAAGCAACCTTGAACTACTGGCTTAGACTCCCAGGGCTGGATGTTTGGATGACAGCTAAGACATTTAGTAACTGTCAGTTCATTAGCAAATGCTTTACTTTCTAAGTATTGGTTTTGTCATCTGTGATACGGAGGAATAATTGTACTTATTTTGTAGGTGGTTTTGAAGAATAAATAGTGGATTGCTCTTTAGAAGCTGTAAAATGCTACCCAAATATAAGACATTGTTGTCATTTCAGTGATACCATCTCTGTGCTTTCTGGCAGTTCCCATTATTTCTTTGCTTGTTTCTATATCATTTGCAAATAGAGATAGTTTTATTTCTTTCTTTATGATCTGAGTTTTGTTTGTTTGTTTGTTTGATGGAGTCTCGCTCTGTCACCAGGCTGGAGTGCAGTGGTGCGATCTCGACTCACTGCAACCTCCGCCTCCCAGGTTCAAGCAATTCTCCTGCCTCGGCCTCCTGAGTAGCTAGGACTACAGACACGCATCACCATGCCCAGCTAATTTTTGTATTTTTAGTAGAGATGGGGTTTAACCATGTTGGCCAGGTTGGTGTCTATCTCTTGACCTCATGATCCACCTGCCGTGGCCCTCAAAGTGCTGGGATTACAGGCATGAGCCACTGCGCCCGGCTCTGAATGCTTTTTATTTCATTTTCTTGCCTAATTGCCCTGACTAGAACCTCCAGTACAATGTTGAATAGAAGCGGTGGAGGCAATTTTTTTGGCAATTCCCATTATTTCTTTGCTTGTTTCTATATCATTTGCAAATAGAGATAGTTTTCTTTCTTTCTTTATGATCTGAGTTTTGTTTTTTGTTTGTTTGATGGAGTGTCTATCCATGTCTTTTTTCTGATCTTAAGTGGAAAACTTTCAGTCTTTCACCATTAAGTATGATGTTAGCTGTGGGTTATTTGTAGACATCCTTTACCAGGTTGAGGAAGTTCCCCTTTTTTCTAAGTCTGTTGGGTTATTATTATTTTTTTTAATCATGAAGGTATATTGGTCCTTGCTCCCTTCTATTCATTCCATTTGTTTAACATTTTTTCTTAGCTCTTCATTTACTTTTTGTTCTCTTAGCTCCTTATGGTACTAGAAACCAGCTATGTGACTGGTTATACCTACCATTCCCTAAAGAATCTTCTTTCTCTGGAAACCAGGAAGACCATACAATAGTAAATGGATGTATTAGGCAAATCCATGGCATCTATGTTAAGGCTATTGCTAAAGAATCAATGTGTCTTACTGTAGTAGGAAACATGTTATCTGTTGGGAGAAGAACTATATAACATTAGTGTTTATAATTTATTGTTTTGTCAAGAAAAAAATGTAGTTTATTGATATAGTAGCCTTTGATGGGGGAGAAAAGGACAGAAGAAGGGGATAAAAGAAGAGACAATGAAGGATGGGAAAGGAAGGGACACTAAGTTGGGAAAACTTCATGAACAAGACACAGAAGTGGAATTGATGATGGGAAATTCAAGAACTAGTGAGTAATGAGACTAAACTGATGTTCAGTTGTTTTGGCAGCATAAGTAGGTAGTATGTGAATCCTAGAGGTCTTCCTGTAATGTTTCAATCTCTGGACAGGTCTACCAAACCCAGTTCTGGAATCCCATTGTTTATAGTGGTCTCTGGTTCAGAGGGAGTCATTAAGCAGTGTCTTGGATTCTAAGGAAATGTCTCTCAGCAGAACAAAAAAATTAGCTCTCTACTTCTTTACAATCACAAGTTTAGCAATGTATTACATTGTTTCAGAGGCCTTTCCTTCTCCAGGAAAGGTAAACAGGTTTTATTGTACCTTCCCTCCATTGTATCCCCAACTTTCCATTATGTTCTGTATGCTAATCTGAGGAGTCATCAATCAAGCCCTTTGTATTCATGTCAAGAACAGATTTATGACCTCCCAAAGATCTCACCACTGTGGGGTACATGGTAAGCATCATCTCCAGGGCCCTTATGTATTATAATCCTCTCTACCAGCTCATTTTCAAGGTTACCTTGTTTTGGCTGCAGTGCCAGTCTGCTGACTCATGTTTAGTTTACTTGACCACAGGCTATTTTCGCAAGCTCCACTAATGTCATTCCTATCTTAACTCCTGTATCAGTGTAGTGCTAGGATCAGCTTCTTTATTGTCCATTTCCCCTTCCGGAGACATTTACCGTTTTACAGCTCCCTCTGCCTCCTGGGTATCCAGCTACAATTACCATTAGTACATGAACCTGGCATAGGCCAATTTCTTAGGTTATTAGTTTTTTTCTTCCTTTATCATTTGACCCAGGCTGTGCCGTGTTTGTATCCACACAATTCTCCAGCTTATCAGAATTATTTCAAATGTTTCTCTTCAGCTGTCAGTCACATCCGCCAACTTGGCATTATTAGGAAAATATTGCATGAGTATATTCTTTAAGCCCATTACATAAATCACAAAGCATCACGCTGTACTGAGAACTAACCCTTATGGAACTGACTTAATGCAAACCATTTATTAGCAGTTCTCAGAAAATGATCCTCAAATCAGACATGTAACTTTTTTTAATTTTAGTTTTCTTGACAAGCATATAATGTGCTTATTAAAACCTTACTAGAGCCGGGTCTCATTTTTCCCCCATGCCATGAATGGAGAGGAGTCATCTACTCAGATTTCCTCTACACCTTCATTCAGAAGACGCCAGCCCCAGATTTGGCAGCACAGTCACTGGTTTTCAATTGTGCCTCAGTGTATTGCTGATAACAGACAGCAACAAGTGACAGGGAGCAGGAGCTACTTAAAGTCTATCTTCTGGTCTCTCTGCTCAAACAAGAGAGAAGACAACTGCTATCCATGAAGGGCCAATCTGCTGTTCCTATAACTCATGACATTCATCATTCTGCTCTAAATTAACTATTTTTATGGCATTTAGAATTCACAATGACAAGTTAATCCTATCTGCCCTAGTATTTACAAGTTCTTATTTTTAATGCTACATTCCAGTTGTTTTATGGGTCTAGAAGCTCACTTCTGCAAGCTGAAACATTTGACTAAGTCTGACTTGAGAAATAGGATATAGGCATCCCTGTCTACTGGGTGCCCGTTTTACAGAGAGTTAAACCAGGTATTGTGTGAAGTAAGCAAGCAAGAAAGCAAAATATAGTATTTTCCATTAGAGATTTTGTGCTTCAAAGAGGAAGGAGCAAAAGAGAAAAGTCTATGGATGCAGAAAACAGAATTATATACATACTGGATTGTGTGTCTGTGTGTGTGTGTGTGTTTAGGGAATTTGAGAGAGAGAGCTGTGTCTGGATAGCTGCTGAAAATATACAGCATCAAGTACTCTGTGATTTTTATTGAGTATAAGCTTCAGTGGAGGCAATAACTGCATAAGTACTGCAGCCCATGACAGAGAAGTGGGATATAAGGATCTAAAGGTGGAGTTGTGATGATTAAAGTACAAATCTTCCTCCATTTCCCAATAAATAACAGCGTAAAACACCATTCTAGACAGTAAAGGACAAATAAATTAGCTTGATGAGGACTCTGTGGTTGGACCCACAGATATATAAAGAAGAAGAGTGGGCGAATTTTCTTTGCTGCATTTCTGTAACTGGCAACACTATGCTTGGATTTTGAAAAACGCAAAATTCTTGGCATTTTTTTTAATTCTAAAAGTGTGGTCAAAGGGATTGATCTTTATGTAGATTAACTTTGGCAAGATTGTCATTTCCAAGTTCAGGAATTTTAAGAATACACGCTACAGTCCCTTACCCCATCCTATGTTATAGTTCATTTCATAGTAAATTTTAAAAGCTTAGTTTCCAGGTCTGTTTGGCCATCTCCCCAGTCTGAAGGTAGCAAGAAGAGAACACACAGCCCCTCATCCTAGCTAATTCCGATGTATTTCTCAGGTTTCACTTATTGATAATTCTTTTGTGATTATTTCATCTTCCCCTCATTAGATCACATTGCCTCATTGGGTGCTTTCATACCAACCTGTACTTTTTTCATTTTTCCACTTACCAAAGCTTGTTATTGTATATTTTTGTAATTATTTCTTTTATGTCTGTCACCAGATAGCTTACATATTTTGCTCCTTTTATTCTATCTAAAATAATCCTATTGTGTTTGGGGTGGAAATTTTTCCATGTAAAATCTACATTTCCTAGGCTCCTGTGCATTTATAGCTGGCCATGTGACATAATTCTGACTGACCATTAAGATGTAGGTAAAATACATAGTTAGGCTTCAAGGGATGTTCTTTAAAATAGCAGGAAATATAGCTGACTTGGGTAGTTTTTGCTTATCATCCTGTTTCTGTTCCTACTTTGGGCATAGTCACAATACTGGAAGAGGAGAAGCAGCTGCTTTGTAACCATGAGGCAGCAGGCGTGAGATGACAGCCACACACTATGCTGAGGCTGAGTAGAAAGAGAGATGTGAAATAGACTCCCCAGTGACATGACAGAGGCACTGTACTCATTGGGGCTTTATTTTACACAAGAAAATAATCACTCTGCTGATTTTCATTGCTATTTTCTTTTCAGAGTTTCTCTTACTTGCAGTGACACAGAAAGATAAGCAAAGAAGGAATGATAGGAAAACTATTTTACCTAGAGAAGAGGGTTCCATTCCATTGGATTCTATAACTTGGCTTTGGACAGTAATGCAGGGAAAATTATACACCTTCCTGGGAGCTCATGATTGGAGAAGTTAGTAGAAGAGAAGAAATCTGAGAGTTAGGCCAAGACACCACTAGAGAGAAACGAGAGAGTTGCTCATTGAGTGAGTTAAGTCAAAGGAAATGGAAGGAAAAATATGAGGTCTGTGGGCTATCTAATGCTCCTTTTATGAAGTGTGGTTGAGTTGGAGGAGAGAGGCTCAATGCAGTTAGTGTACTTATTATGTGCATTAAGCAGACTAGAGTGCATTAAATGTGGAGTGAATTGATTTTATACAACTATCCTCAGCTGTCTTTTTTTAAAAAAAAAATAATGACTAATGCATCCCTGCAAATGTGTTTCTCCGGAAAAGCTTTTGGGGAAGGGAGATTATTTTACCTAATCCCTTTTCATCTATGTTATAGAATATTTAGTGTGCTTATTTGACCTTGAGAGTTATACCTCTGGTCATTAGGCAAAGGAAGGTTAGCTGAAGAAAAAAAATCACATTGAGTACTATCCTTATAAAATCAATTCTTTAGGTTAAAATAATTTTCCATACTTAAATATACAAAGTACATTGCCAACAAATGGAAATCTCTGCTTTTGGAAGGTGAGGTATATAGGCCAAAGTACAGCTGAAGTTAGGGAACGCCTCTCTCTCTCCTCTCCCCGACCCCATTTCTTCCTCGGGAGAGATTTTCCCAAATGACTCCAGCTATGGACCTCAGCCTGTACACACTGGGGAAAAGCTCACCTTTCCCGTGAAGCAAGCCAAAGACTCTATTGGAAGCAAACCCTGGCCTTCCTTCTCCAGAGCTCGCATCTGACCTGAGCTTTACACTGTTCCTCTCTTTCCCCATTGACTAGGCTGTTGTGTGCCTTAGAATAGACTTGCCCCATATACTGCTACTATTTATATCCTCCTGCTTCATGCTGATTGATCCTAGCTTTGGGCTCTTTACTTGCCCTGATCTTGGATAGTTTGCGTACGCTTCCTTACTGGCTTGTCTTGTGGATTCTGATCCGTTTTCTGCTCTCACTTCTAGTACCTTCTCAAGCAATGACTACTAACACTCTGCCTCTGCTTCCTTGGTTCTTTGGCTGGGCCCTTGCAACTCATTGAATTCTTTTGCAGGGTTGAATGCAGAGAAGCAGAAGAGGATGGGACTGTTCAGGAAATTTATATGAGTATGTAACATGCACATATTCTAGCCACAAAATAGAAGCTAGACTTTCTGCCCATGGCTGTGTTTATAGCATCCTCTCTCAGCAAGTCAGGAACTGGTTATTCCCTGGAATCTGATTTTATGAGTAAGCTCAATTTCAGATGTTCACATTTTAAGTACTCACCTATCAATTCTTTTTTTAAAATATTTTTATCTCAAAGGGACATCAAACACAGCCCTTCATGAAAGAGCTTGTTCAGCCCAATAAATGGTCAGTGAAGGGTCAAGAGTATATTGTCCAAAAATAAGGGAGAGGCTTATGATACAAAACTATTAATTTCTCCTATATTTTTTGCAATTTGTCTCCTATTGTCAATGCTTTTATTGTTCCTAGGGAATAGAAACTAAGGACTATATGGTTTTCTGTTGATAGTTCAAATTCAAATCTTGGGGTCCTTAATCTCTCTCAAAAGATGAATTATATGAGGCTGTATATGGGAGGATTAGCAGTATACATTCACAGCACCTTGATTCTCAGACTGAAAGGAGCTCGAGGGTTATTATATTTAACCCAGGTTCTAGCTTGGTAACTGGAACATGGTATGTATTTGAGAAGTAATTACTGAGTTGAGTCCTGGCTATATGGATAGGTAGCTGAGTGACATTGTCCTAGTCTTTTCATTTCCATTTAATAGATGAGAAATATGAAGCTCAATATCACCTCTTCCACAACAAGTTTTGTAAACTAAGATAATGAGAGTGTTTTTTATGAATTAAAAAGAGCACCATACAAATTATACCACTTTGCATTAGTTTTTTAGGGTTGCTGTAACAAAGAACCACAAACTATGGTGGAAAAAAAACCCCAAAAACCAGGAACCTAATCTCTCACAGCTCTGGAGTCTAGAAGTGTAAGATAAAGGTGTTGGCAAGGTCATGCTTTCTCTGAAGAATCGAGGGAAAAATCTGTATGGTGCCTTTCTCTTAGCTTCTGTGTTTACCAGCTATCCTTGGTGTTCCTTGCCTTGCAGTCACATTAACTCCAAACTCTGCCTCCATGTTCACAGGGTGTTCTTCCTTCTGTGTGTGTCTGTCTCTGTGTACAGATTTCCCCTTCTTTTTTTTTTTTTTTTTAGTCGGACGTTCGCTCTTTCGCCCAGGTTGGAGTGCAGTGGTGCGATCTCGGCTCACTGCAACCTCCACCCCCAGGGTTCAAGAGATTCTCCTGCCTCAGCCTCCCAAGCAGCTGGGATTACAGGTGCCCACCACCACGCCCAGGTAATTTTTTTTTTTTTGAAACGGCGTCTCGCTCTGCCGCCCAGGCTGGGGTGCAGTGGCCGGATCTCAGCAAGCTCCGCCTCCCGGGTTTATGCCATTCTCCTGCCTCAGCCTCCCGAGTAGCTGGGACTACAGGCGCCCGCTNTCAAGCGATTCTCCTGCCTCAGCCTCCTGAGTAGCTGGGATTACAAGCACCAGCAGCCACACCCAGCTAATTTTATATTTTAATAGAGATGGGGTTTCACCATGTTGGCAGAGCTGGTCTCGAACTCCTGACCTCAGGTGATCTGCCCGCCTTGGCCTCCCAAAGTGCTAGGATTACAGGTGTGAGTCACTGTTCCTGGCCCACATTTCCCCTTGTTATAAAGAGACCAGTCATTTTGGATTAGAGCCCACCCTGATGACTCATCTTAACTTGATTACATCTGCAAAGACCCCTATTTCCAAATAATGTCACAATCACAGGTACCACAGGTTAGGATTTCACCATATCTTTTTGGGAGATGCAGTTCAACTCATAACACACACAAATCTCTTACACAGAGTCCTTTGGCCAGAGGTATTTTGGAATTCACATGTTTTCAGATAGTAGAAAGGCAGTACATCTATTAGGTATACTACCACCACGTTGTAGAGCAGCACCATGTGTTCAAACACAAAAATTGTATTTTCACAGAAAATACAATTATATTAACACTAAGTGAGATAAATTAAGAACTCTGATATGATCTCATCCATTCAGAACCCACTTTTCTGCCAAATGAGTTTCAACTTTTTGTTTAGAGATTTTTTTTTGGACATCAGAATAGCAGATAATGGGTTTGGGGCCAATATCAAATACTGACTTGGATAACATTCCTCTGATAATCTTTGTCTCATAATATCTTTCTTCCTTATTCCCATTGTCATTATCCTAGTTCTGGTCCTCATTAATTCACAACTAAACCACCATACCAGGTTCGTAATTGTCTCCTGCTTTCACATATCCATAACTTTCTAACCAGTGTCTCTCTCTCTCTCTCTCCTCTCTTCAATCCTGTTTACACTTTGTTGCTAGATTAATCTTTCTCTTACACAGCTCTGACTAAGCCATTCCCCTGGTTAGCACCTTCTGTCACTCCCAGTATAAAGAGTTTGGCATGGAGAAATGCCAAACTCCTGAATAGAGCTTTTGTGCTTCTACAATGTGAGCCCTCTTCTTCCCTGCAGGTTCCCTGGGTGGGAATTCAACTGGACTGCTCACTTTTTTTTTTTTTTTTTTTTTTTTAGTTACTTGCCCCATAATTTCCTCCCTATATGTGTACCTTTTTTTCCTCTCTGCTTTGAAGATATTAACCCCAAGCCATGACTTCTAAATATCCAGTTTCTACCCGGCTATCAAGGCCAAGTTCAAATGATAACTGCAGGAAGCTGCCTTTGGTCCTTTCAGTTGGATACAACCTCATTTCCTCCCCTTGCCCCATAATAACGATGACGATAACATTTTAAGCACTCATTATGTGTCAGGAATGTTCACAGTGCTTTGCATATATTAATTAGTTTAATCCTCACAACAATCTGCTAGGTAAGTCCTGTTTGTGGCCTTGTTTTATCTATGTAGAAACTGAGGTTCAGAGAAAATAAGTAACTTTCCCAAAGTCACAGAGTTGTCAGTGGCAGATCTGGAATTTGAACACATGACATCTAGCTCCAGAGTTTATACGTTTAACCACCGTACCCTTTATTGTACTCTTATTGTATCATTTATCACTTTCTCTTGGGTTATGAAAATCAACATCCATCTCCCTATGTAGGTGCTAGCTCTTTAAAAGTTATCTGGATTTTATATCTGTATCCCCATAACCCTGCGATCTTAATGGCTTAACATAGTGAAGTTTACTTCTTGTTCACACAACCAGTCATTGTAGGTGTTTCTGGTTAGGTGGCTCTTCTCCCAGGGAAAATGTAAGGGCCTGGTTTTCTTTTACCTCGTGACTTTGTTGTTTTCATCACCTGGCTTCCAGGACGGCCCCAGGGTTGTCTTTCTTCCAGCCAGCTGGAGAATGGATAGTGTATGAAGAACTGCGAATGGGAAGTTTTCATGAACGAGGCCTGGAAATGGTGCACATTACTCCACTGGCCAGAGCTCAGTCACCTGGCCACATGGAACTGCAAGGGAGGCTGAGATATATAATTGAGTTACATATGTATGTGTCCAGGAGGAAAAGAAAATAACATGAGAACAAATAAATGTTGAGTGAATGCATGCTATAGAGAGCCCTGCAGTATGCATCCATTTTAGGGTTTCAATTAATTAATCAACCCCTTTGAGTGGAGTCTACCATTCAAAAAAAATTCCCCAAACCAAATAATCATGCAGACCATGATTCTCCACCTTGTTCTCAGGGTATTGGGAGAATTTTGTGTAAAGTCTTGGCAAAATCTGGTTATAATACCGTATTTCTATTATTTCCCCACAAACATGTATGTTAATCAGCTTTCAAATCTGTATTGAAATAAAATGGTTTTACAGAGGTCTGTCCTAGTGAGCTGTGCTATTCAAGAATCCTGTGATTCATCTGTTTTCTCATAGTTGACTATAAGAGATTATTTGTCCATTAATTTAAAATTGCATGCAGATAGATATACCCATGAGTCAATGCATCAGTTTATTTAAAATCAAATCGCCCTGGAGTGGAGAGGTATTTTGCTGAGTCTGTGTTTTCTAGCCTCAAACCTATACAAAAAAATAACTGAAAATAATAACATATTTACCTGTTTAACATGCTTCTTTTTTCTTTCCCAAATGAGAAGTCTTAGAGCAGTGTTCAAGTGATTTGTAAAATGCTTCTGTGCTTTCTTCTCTCTATATCCTGTAAGGCTGCGAATTTAAGGGGACTGAATAGTTCTCTTACTTTAAAAAATATATCTATTATTAGTTTACATGGCTGACAAATAAATTGATAATTATAGTCATAAAATATTAACAAAATATTCATTTGGGGCTTAAATAACTCAATATCATTTAAGGGAACAAGGTTCAAACATGAAATAAACATAGCAGTAATTTTAAAATTATTATTCCAGTTCTATCCA
>NW_016817794.1:155352-162015 GCF_001698545.2 Rhinopithecus bieti
TTTTTTTTTTTTTTTTTTTTTAGTTACTTGCCCCATAATGTCCTCCCTATATGTGTACCTTTCTTTCCTCTCTGCTTTGAAGATATTAACCCCAAGCCATGACTTCTAAATATCCAGTTTCTACCCGGCTATCAAGGCCAAGTTCAAATGATAACTGCAGGAAGCTGCCTTTGGTCCTTTCAGTTGGATACAACCTCATTTCCTCCCCTTGCCCCATAATAACGATGACGATAACATTTTTAAGCACTCATTATGTGTCAGGAATGTTCACAGTGCTTTGCATATATTAATTAGTTTAATCCTCACAACAATCTGCTAGGTAAGTCCTGTTTGTGGCCTTGTTTTATCTATGTAGAAACTGAGGTTCAGAGAAAATAAGTAACTTTCCCAAAGTCACAGAGTTGTCAGTGGCAGATCTGGAATTTGAACACATGACATCTAGCTCCAGAGTTTATACGTTTAACCACCGTACCCTTTATTGTACTCTTATTGTATCATTTATCACTTTCTCTTGGGTTATGAAAATCAACATCCATCTCCCTATGTAGGTGCTAGCTCTTTAAAAAGTTATCTGGATTTTTATATCTGTATCCCCCATAACCCTGCGATCTTAATGGCTTAACATAGTGAAGTTTACTTCTTGTTCACACAACCAGTCATTGTAGGTGTTTCTGGTTAGGTGGCTCTTCTCCCAGGGAAAATGTAAGGGCCTGGTTTTCTTTTACCTCGTGACTTTGTTGTTTTCATCACCTGGCTTCCAGGACGGCCCCAGGGTTGTCTTTCTTCCAGCCAGCTGGAGAATGGATAGTGTATGAAGAACTGCGAATGGGAAGTTTTCATGAACGAGGCCTGGAAATGGTGCACATTACTCCACTGGCCAGAGCTCAGTCACCTGGCCACATGGAACTGCAAGGGAGGCTGAGATATATAATTGAGTTACATATGTATGTGTCCAGGAGGAAAAGAAAATAACATGAGAACAAATAAATGTTGAGTGAATGCATGCTATAGAGAGCCCTGCAGTATGCATCCATTTTAGGGTTTCAATTAATTAATCAACCCCCTTTGAGTGGAGTCTACCATTCAAAAAAAATTCCCCAAACCAAATAATCATGCAGACCATGATTCTCCACCTTGTTCTCAGGGTATTGGGAGAATTTTTGTGTAAAGTCTTGGCAAAATCTGGTTATAATACCGTATTTCTATTATTTCCCCCACAAACATGTATGTTAATCAGCTTTCAAATCTGTATTGAAATAAAATGGTTTTACAGAGGTCTGTCCTAGTGAGCTGTGCTATTCAAGAATCCTGTGATTCATCTGTTTTCTCATAGTTGACTATAAGAGATTATTTGTCCATTAATTTAAAAATTGCATGCAGATAGATATACCCATGAGTCAATGCATCAGTTTATTTAAAATCAAATCGCCCTGGAGTGGAGAGGTATTTTGCTGAGTCTGTGTTTTCTAGCCTCAAACCTATACAAAAAAATAACTGAAAATAATAACATATTTACCTGTTTAACATGCTTCTTTTTTCTTTCCCAAATGAGAAGTCTTAGAGCAGTGTTCAAGTGATTTGTAAAAATGCTTCTGTGCTTTCTTCTCTCTATATCCTGTAAGGCTGCGAATTTAAGGGGACTGAATAGTTCTCTTACTTTAAAAAATATATCTATTATTAGTTTACATGGCTGACAAATAAATTGATAATTATAGTCATAAAATATTAACAAAATATTCATTTGGGGCTTAAATAACTCAATATCATTTAAGGGAACAAGGTTCAAACATGAAATAAACATAGCAGTAATTTTAAAATTATTATTCCAGTTCTATTCAGTTCTTCATAACCTATGCAAGTGTAGATTCTATTAGGAAAAGCCTCTCCTGCCTGCTTCTATCTGCTCCCAAATGTGTTTCTTAAAAATCCATTGGCCCTTGGGAAGATTATTTTCTCAACACTTAAAATACTCATCTAGTGTTAAATTTTGACCCTGGAAATTTATGCATAGCTAGTTCCTGGGATATTACTAGATCACTAGTCGGAAGAAGTCCCATTTTCACATTAAGCATATAGGCAGATATTTTCCTTGGAATATTTTGGAGCCTCAAGTCTTTTGAGCTTATCAACTTGCTGGTGGCATGTTGGACTGTGTCCCAGAACACCACCATGTTATTGGGTGAGACCGTCAGCATAACTGAAAAAGCACAGAGTGAGAGCTGGAAGGCTTGGGTGATAGCCTCTGCTCTGGTGCTAAGCTGTGGTCTGCTGTGTCACCATGGGTAAGTAAGACTTTCTCTGGGCCTCAGTTTCTTCCTCCTTGCATATCAAAAGGTTGGATTAGAAAATCCCCAGGATCCCCTCCCATAGATCATGAGTTCTCAGAGAGCCAGAAATGTGTTATTCCTTTGTGTCCGCAGAACTTGGTATGATACCTAATCAATAGTTGGTACAGTATATGTTTAAATGAAAAAAATTCAATGACCTAATACATATAAAGCACTTTAGAAAGTGTCTAGTACAGTATAAGCACTGGGAAATTTTTTGCTAGTATTTCAACTAAAAGGCCATCTGCATTTTTGAGAACTGCTGACAACACGCACACCTTCAGCCCATGTGCTAGCGCAGGAAATTTGCTGAGTTCACTCTTCCTTGAGAGTTAGGCCCACTTTTACCCTGCTAAAAGACTCACATCAGAGATTTTCAGTACTAGGGTTTCTCTCAGAAATGGACATGAAGATTAAATACTTCTGCACTTCTCTTCTCCCTTGCCAGGAGCAGCTCACTCCTAGGTCATTCCATGTTAAATCAGCATGAAACTGGGCTGGGACATGATGCACCCAGCCTTCTCAGTTATGCTCAAGACGTAACCAGCATCATTATGTCTGTGAAAGCCCAGATCTATGTATCTCCATGCTCATCTCTCTTCAGATGCAGACTCTCCCCTGTGCTGATGCCTCTAATCACAGAATCCTTCACAGTGTCTCCCAAATGAAGCAGAGCTGGGAACCAACAATGTATTTCTTCTACCACCAATGTAGTCTTGGCTTTCAGTAGGGTATTCATCTCAAACTTCTTATAAGAACAAATAAGAGTCAAGAAGGAGCCCTGGGTATTTGTATGCAGCTGGCTAGATCACGTTGTCTCAAGTCCCCCAGTCTTCCCTCTTTCCCCCCACCACACTCACAGTCTTGCTGCCTCTATTGATGTGACTTGAAACCGTCAGGACAAATTTCATCTTGTCTTCTATCCCAGTATGCACTATGCTATGGACTGAGTGTTTGTGTTGTCCTGAAATTCAGATGTTGAATTCCTAACTCTCAAGGTTATGGAATTAAGAATTGTGTCCTTTGTGAGGTGACTCTGTCATAAAGTTGGAGCCCTCACGAATGGGATTAGTGCCCTTACAAAAGAGAACCCAGAAAGCTCCCTCATCCCTTCCACCATATGAGGTTACAGTGAAAAGATGGCCAACTACGAAGCAGAAAGCAGACACTCACCAGACTCCCATCTGCGAATGCCTTGATTGTATACTTCTCAGCCTCCAGAAATTTGAGAAATAAATTTCTCTTGTTTATAGGTCAGCCAGTCTATGGTGTTCTCTTATAGCAGCCTGAACAGACTAAGACACACCAGGAGACCCAAGAAGTTTAGACTCCTCAATCATCCCTCATCTCCTGGATTCAAATTCCCACACATAGCACATGGCATCTTATCAATGAGTTTGTTCCTGCTCACTGGATTTTTAATTTCCAACCCTTCCCCATAGTGCTCATCTGCTTTGTTTTTCTAAATTACCACTGCTTGTAATTTCTTTGATTATTTACCATTTCCTACCACTAGAATATAACCTTCATGAAGCCATGGGCTTTTTCCTATTTACTGATGGTTTCTACATGCAAAGAACAGTGCCTGGCACTTAGTGGGAACTTGAAAGACAATGGTTGGATGACTCTTTGCCAGTAATGGACACAGGGCACTTGGAGAAAGGTTCTCAGGTCTTTATGCTCTCTCATCCACCTCCAGGAACTCTGCTCCATTTTTTTTAAAGCAATAGCTCCCTTTAAGTTTCTCCTCAGGGTCTTTAAGTTTAGTTTGCCTTTCCCATCCTAGTCATAACTACAATGATCATCTTCTTTAGGTTCCTGCCTCAGCCTGTCATTTCTTAGTTAAGTAGTTGCTAAAGAGATGCCCATTCGCTTTGTTCCTTGAATCTTTTCTGGAAGAGTGGCAGTGGTGAAGAAGGTAGGGCTGGAGGCTACATTTTTTCTAAAGTCAGGTAACTACAATCGAGCCACAAAGCTTCTGAAGTTCATTTTACTTCTCCTTTCTTTGTACTAATTCAGATGGATCTGGAAACCATTTGGCAGTATTCCCTACCATTTTCTTTCCCCTTCCATTTCCATTTCTTTTATCTATAATCTGTACTCTAGCTAAGCTCTGAAAGATTGTCTTTTAATTTTCACCATGAAGGTTGAATTATAGCTTTTGTTTATTGCCTGCAATACATTTATGATACGTGCATATGTGTGTGTCTGTGCATTTATGAATGTGTCATGCATTTTTACGTACACATACATACTCATGCATGTGCACACCCACATATTCAGGCACTTATACACCATTTTACAGATGAGAAAACTGAAGTTTAAAGAAGTAAAATAATTTCTCCAAGGTCACTCAGAGAGTGAAGTTAAGTTTCTTTTTAGTCCATTTTAGCTTACTCCACTGAAAGCCACTCTTGAAAGAGTTGCCAAATCTTGTCAAATTTTGTTAAGTTAAAACTTTCACTATGACATATTTTAAGCATATAGACAGAGAGAATATCATCAAGAAAATCCATGTGTTATCGTATACTTGTTTTCATATTTCAGAAAGGAATGATGACTTACAGAGAAGTAACTGTTGTATACTTCTTCCTGATCACATTTTCCCTACCCCCTCACCAGAGGTAACATTTTCATGATTTTAAAAAATAATTCATATGCTTGCTTTTACATTATTTCTATATACACATGGATTTATACAAATATATACTTAGTTTTAGCTTTTAAGCTTTTAAATAATATCTGTTTTGCAGCAGTTGCTTTGTGTTAACATTATATTTTTGAGTTTTTTCCATGTTGATGGGAGTGACTCCCTTTTGTATTCATTTTAATTGCTCACAGTATCCCATTGTATGAATATAACACAATTTGTTTACCTGGGCTCTTGCCAATATATAATTAGTCTTTTTCCACATTTTTATTTAAAAAATAATAATGTCACTGTCTGCATCTTGTTCTGCCTCTCTGCAACATTTGCCATAATTGACCATCTTTTATTCTACAATTTTTTTTTCTCTTGACTTTATAACCTCAAGAATCTTGGTTTTTCCCCTTCTCCTCTGGCCACTTCTTGGTTTTCATTTCCTTCTTTCTTCTATGTAACCTAAAAATGTTGAAATTCCCCACTCTTGGTCTTGAATCCTTTTCCCTTATCTCTTTCCATTTATTTTTTCTGGAAGATCTCACTTATTTATGTGACTTTAAATATAGGTTGATACTCTTCAAAGTGGTGTCTTCTGTCCATACCTCCCCTCTGAGCTCCAGACTCATGAATCATGATAATTGCCTACTTGACTCCTCCTCTTAGGTGTCTCAGAGGCCATTCAAGGTCAAACTTGGGACATCTAAGAAAGAAAAAAGAAAAAAAAAAAAAGGAACTCCTGATTTTTCTGTGTAAACCTGTAATAAGAACTTTTAAAATGACCCTCAACAAGCTTGCCTCCTACTATTCACATTTTGTCACATATTTATATAATCTCCTCCCATGTGTACAGACTGGACCTATTGAATTGCTTCTAATGAATCTATGGCAAAAGTGATGGGATGCCACTTCCAAGATTAGGTTACAAAAGACTGACTTCCATCTTGTTTGCATTCTCTGTGGCTTTCCTTAGTTGTTCACTCTGAGGAAGCCATTTTTCATGTTCTGAACTGCCTGTTGGAGAGACCCACATACCAAGGAACTAAGAATAGCCTTGGGCCAACAACCATTTGATTGTTAAAGGACTGGACTCTGCCGATGACTACAGGAGTGTGAACTTGGAAGTGGTTCATACCACAGTTAAGCCTGATGACTGCAACCATTGCTGACACCTCAGTTGCACTCTTGTGAGAAACCCTGAGCCAGAGAGGGTGCAGCTAAACCACATTGGGGCACCTGACCCACAAAAATAATGACATAATAAATGTTTGTTATTTTAAGCTGCTAAGCTTGGGGGTAATTTGTTACATAGTATTAGATAACTAATACAAGTCCTATTCATCTCTCAGTGGTCTCCATATCAATAAACAATTCCCTTGGCTATTCAGGTTATAAAGTCTTCCTTGACTCATGCCTCTTTCTTATCCTCCACAGCAACCCATTTGCTAGTCCTGTAGCTTCTATCTCCATTGGCATACACTAAGCCAAGCCACCATCATCTTTTGCCTTGAGAGAAAGAAAAGAGGTCTTTAGGCAGAATCCTTAGGGAATGTTAAGGTTGTTTTATCCTCCTGCCTTTTTTTTTCTTATCAGTTTATTCACTTATTTAATACATTTTTATGTATCACTGAGGTCCTTTTTTAAGTACTAGGGATGGAGATAAAACTTAACATTGTTCCTGAATCATGGATTTTG
>NW_016817794.1:162333-175287 GCF_001698545.2 Rhinopithecus bieti
CTGAAAAGGAGATAATTGGTTTTATAAGAAGAAGATCATATTATTTCATATTGCTGCCCAATATACTAATGATTTCTCAAGGAAATGATACTGAGGATCTTTCCTGATCCCAACTTGTTTAAGGCAGAATTTTCAAGCACTGTGCAGAAAGTGGTGGTTGATAAAGCTATGTGTGTGCCATTGTATTCTATCCTTTAATTGTTATCTTTCCTTCCTTAATTACCCTCCCCATGTATGAATCACTAGGAGTGAAGTCTTAAATACCAGCAACTGTGTCTGGGCATTCTGCCCTTTGCCATCAATGAGTTTGGGCAAATTGTCAAGATTGCATTATACCTAGGGAGGGAAAAAACCCATTAATTTGTATTTTTCTTGTAATATATAATGGGTGATATATATATATATATATATATCATGTCATAAATCATGGCTTAATGCAAGTGTGTAATGGCATAGGATTTCTCTTTAACTGATCACGTCATGTTTTTGGAACCATAAAGTCTCTTAGATTGAAATCGTGACTTTTACTGGTTATTGTGTTCACTCTCTCATGTAGTATAGGAATTTACTCTATAGCCTTCATAACTGGTGATTTTCCAACTTCTGCATAATCACTTCTAGTGATTGTCAACTTATTATCTCACAAGGCAGCTTATTTGATTGTTAAAAAGATGAAATTGTTGTAACTTCTTATATCAATTAGAATTCTGCTTCCTTTTGACTTATATCTGTTCAACCTATTTACTTGCAAAACTGAGTAATCTAATCTAGGGCCCGTTGTTACTCTGAAAATTCTTATCAAAAGGCTTAAACTCCTTATGACTAAGGCTTTTTAGATGGCTTATTACTTTTAGGTCTTCAAAGTTAACTCAGTTTGTTCTCTCATCAGTCCAATGTATTCTTTATCAACAGTAAGAGACAATCTTCAAATCTTGAATTGTGAGAAACTATGATTTCCTCACCCACATAAATATTTGATGCCATCATGTGATGTGACTGAGCAATCTGTGTGAGGAAAACTAGAATCAGCCTGAAACAATTTCTTCCTGTTACATCGAGTGTGACAGTGATCAGCAATAGCTGTTCATGGAAGTCAATGCTCATTCTTCAGCCCTTGCTTCCTGAAAACAAATTTGCTGAGGTATAAATAAAATAAGCAATAATAGTCCTGATGCAAAAAAAAATCAAAAATATTTCAGTCCCTGATTCTTTTAAATTGGACTTCATAATGCAGTTATTAACATCGAATGAAATGTTTTAAACTAAATTGTCTTCCTAGTCAAAAGGAATAGTAAAACTAATATCTGGGATATGTTACTTGTATAGATGAAATTACTTCTGAGAAATGGCCAGCATAATCTTAAATATAAAGAAATCATTTGCTTATAAACCACTGAAAATAAACCAGTTTCTATTGCCTGGTGTTTAAATAGTGCTCATATCTTTGAAGTTCCTATAAGATGGAAGAAGCGAATTTATTAAATAAGTCACTAGTCTTCTTCTGTTGCCAACCACTGAATTTTATAACCCAACATAAATGATGTATTAGTTTTCAATTGCTGCATAACAAATTGCCACAGAATTAGTGGCTTTAAAAACATGCAGTTTCTATGGACCAGGAGTCCATGTGTGGCTTAACTACGTTGCCTGCTCAGCATGTCACAAGCTTGAAAGCAAGATGTCAGCCAGTCTGAGTCCACTATCATGCTCATGACGTTTTGGGCAGAATTGAGTCTTTTGCACATGTGGGACTGAAGTCCCCACTTTTCTTGTTGGTGGCCAGCTGCTTCTTCAAAACCAGCAGGAGAATCTCTCTAATCTCTAGGCATTCTTTTGTTGTTGTTAATGTGTGGGGATTGTTTGTTTGTTTGTTTGACTAGACTTTATTTTTTCGAGTATTCTTAGGTTCACAGCAAGATTGGCAGGAAGGTATAGAAATTTCCCCATATACTCCCTAGCCTCACACATGCGTAGCCTTCCCCATTATCAGCATCTCACACTAGAGTGGTACATTTGTTACAATTCATGAACCTACATTGCTACATCATTATCACCCAAAGACTATGTTTTATATTAGGGTTCATTCTTGGTGTTGTACATTTTATGGGTTAAGACAAGTGTGTAATAACATGTATCTACCAATATAGTATCATAAAGAGAAGTTTCACTGCCCTAAAAATCCTCTGTGTTCTACCTATTCATCTCTTATTTTCCCCCAACTCCTGACAACCACTGATCTTTTTACTATCTGCATAGTTTTGACTTCCACAATGTCATATAGTTGGAATCATTTGGTATATAGCCTTTTCAGATTGACTTCTTTCACTTAGTAATATGTAGATAAGTTTTCTCCATGTCTTTTCATGGCTTGATAGCCCACTGCTTTTTAGTGATGAATAATATTCCATTGACTGAATGTACCACAGTTTATACATTTATCTACTAAAGGACATCTTGGTTGCATCCAAGTTTTGGCGATTTTGAATAAAGCTGCTGTAAACATCCATGTGCAAGTTTTTGTGTGGACATAGGTTCTCAACTCCTTTGGGAAAGTACCAAAGAGTGTAATTGTTTGATTGTATGGTAAGAGTATGTTTAGTTTTGTAAAAGACTAATAAACTGTCTTCCAAAGTGGTTGTACCATTTTGCATTCCCACTAGCAATGAATAGGTGTTCTTGTTGCTACACAACCTTACTAACATTTGTTGTTGACAATGTTCTGGATTTTGGTCAATCTAATAGGTGTGTAGTGGTATGTAGTTGTTTTGATTTACATTTCCCTGATGATATGATGTGGAACATCTTTTCATATGCTTATTTGCCATCTGTATATCTTCTTTGTTGAAGTGTCTGTGAATTTCTTTGGCCCATTTTAAAAATTGGGTTATTTATTGTTGAATTTTTGGTATATTTTGGATAGCAGTCCTTTATCAGATATGTCTCTTGAAAATATTTTCTACCAGTCAGTGGCATGTCTTTTGATTCTCTTGACAGTGTCTTTTGCAGAGCAGATATTTTTAATTTTAATGAAGTCCAGCTTATCAGTTCTTTCTTTCATGGATCATGCCTTTAGTGTTGTATCTAAAAAGTCATTGTTAAGCCCAAAGTTATCTAGTTTTTCTCCTATGTTATCTTCCAGGGGTTTTATAGTTTTGTATTTTACATTTAGGTCTGTGATCCATTTTGAGTTAATTTTTTGAAGGGTGTAAAGTCTGTGTCTCCATTACTTTTTTTTCTTTTTGTATAAACCCTCTTTTAAAGGGATCACCTCTTTAGGTCAGGCTCACTCAGCCAATATCCCTTTTGATTAAATTAATCTCAACTAATTAGGGGCTTTGATTATATCTACAAAAATGCCTTCATCCCTGCCATTTAATATAACCTAATCATGAGAATGACTCCACCATCAAAAAAAGCAGGCCATGTTTACACATAAGGAAGGGGATTACATAGGGCATATATACCAAGGAGGTAAGAATCTTGGAGACCTTCCAATTCAACATAACACATTCTATATACTTATTTCTGAGCCTCACATTTATCATCTGTCAAATGAGAATTATTGTAGATCAGGCCGGGCACGGTGGCTCATGCCTGTAATCCCAGCACTTTGGGAGGCCGAGGTGGGCGGATCACCTGAGGTTGGGAGTTTGAGATCAGCCTGACCAACATGGAGAAACCCCGTCTCTACTAAAAAACTACAAAATTATCTGGGCGTGGTGGCACATGCCTGTAATCCCAACTACTCAGGAGGCTGAGGTAGGAGAATCGCTTGAACCCGGGAGGCACAGGTTGCAGGGAGCCGAGATCGCGCCATTGCACTTCAGCCTGGGCAACAAGAGCAAAACTCCGTGTCAAAGAAAAAAAAAAAAAGCAATTATTGTAGATCAAATGAGAATTGTTACAAATATTAGGACTCCCACCCCTAATAGCACCACTGTGTTTTTACCTTTATGCTATTGTGGTAAGGCTAAAACCAGTCTAGCTTATAGAATCATTAGAAACTTTGCAGACCTCATGAGGCACACTGGCATCCTGGTAGGAGAATGCTATGTCTTCTAGATCATCTCAAAGCAAAAGGCTTTCTAGAAAAGTTAGCATCTACATTGCAACATCTTTTGCTTTTCCCTTCCAGTTCAGCACCACTCCATTAGCATAACACCCCACAGTAAAGAGAAAGGACACTCACAGTCAAGATGATGGAGTAAACTTGCAAATGAGACAACCCCAGATAGACCTATTGGTACTTGGGGTCCTCTTCTAATTGCTTCTTTTTTGTGTGGGGGAGGTCTCAATGCTGGTCATCAACTTGGAAAACCTCATCTTGAGCTATTCAGAGAGGACTTTATTTCTTGGCAATTGAAATTTCTGAAAATACAGCATTAAGTGATACAGCAGACAGCAAAAACAGAATGTATTCTCTATGGGCAATCTGGGAATGGCAACAAACCACAGGCATCTAACAATTTGTTACAAGAGGAACCTGAACCATGCTAAAACAAATGGACATTAACATTGTTAGAGAAGACACTGTCCATTAGCAAGCATTAGCAGGGAGAAAAAGAAAATGAAGCCTAAAAGCAAGTTGGAGGTAGCCATCTACTTACTAGAGATAAAGACAGAATATTAGCTAAAACAAAGCAATAGGGCCGGGCGCGGTGGCTCAAGCCTGTAATCCCAGCACTTTGGGAGGCCGAGACGGGTGGATCACGAGGTCAGGAGTTCGAGACCATCCTGGCTAACATGGTGAAACCCCGTCTCTACTAAAATACAAAATCTAGCTGGGCGAGGTGGCGGGCGCCTGTAGTCCCAGCTACTCAGGAGGCTGAGGCAGGAGAATGGCGTAAACCCGGGAGGCGGAGCTTGCAGTGAGATGAGATCTGGCCACTGCACTCCAGCCTGGGCGACAGAGCAAGACTCCGTCTCAACAACAACAACAACAAAAAAACAAAAAACAAAACAAAACAAAAAAAAAAACAAAGCAATAGGATGAGGAATAAAGACTATGTTTTTGTGGTAGACATTTCCCTCTTGAGCTGAGTATCTAATGCCCCTCACCCCAAACCCAACTGAGCATCTCCTTTCCTAAGGTACTCTAACAGATTCCAATAATGCCTCCACGGATGGGTTTGGGTGAGGATGATTGATAATGTTTATAAAATATCTACCATAATGTCTGTCAGGTAATGAACACATGTAACAAATGCTAACTGCAGTTTTCTTAGAAGGAGTAGTATGAGTAGCATACAGTGCAATTTCTCTGGAGGGAAAAGCTATAAAGTAACAATACCAATGTTCACAGTAATTTATGGGAGGATTGGGTAGAGGAGGAGTAAATACAGAACAGCATGTTTCAACGTGCTTGGTCAATTTTCAGTAACAGGAACAGTCATGTTTTCCCCAGGAGGTCAGTCTTTTGGTAGAAACTGTAGTGAATAGAAGCATGCATCACCTTTGTCAATGTGATGAATGCTCTTCAGAAAAAAAGTATTATTTATAAGAATCTTCCAAAATAAATTCTACAAGACATATTTGTCAGGTTAAAAAGAAACTTGGAGGAATAAAAGAATGTCCAGAACAAAAGCTCAAAACATTGGAGACAATGTTCATGGCTGTGAATTTCCTGTTGCAAGGTGGAAATGATCAGTATAGGTGATGAACTGGGAGGGTAAGAGCTGAGGAGTCAAGGTTTTTTTCTATTACTCTAGGTCAGTGATTCTCAACCAGGGACGAACTTGTCACTCAGGAGGCATTTAGAAGTGTTGGGAGATGTCTTCTGGTTGTCACAGCTTAGGGAAGGAGAGGTGGTGCTACTGGCATCTAGTGGGCGGAGGCCAGTGATACTTCTTAAATGTCCTACAGTGTCCAGGATAGCTTCCACAAAAAGGGACTGGTCTGGAATTTGAACTGTAGGAGCAACTGGATTTTGTTGAATGCTTGTGTACAGGAGACTTACATAATCAGGTGTGTATTTTAGAAAGCTCTCTCTGCTTTTGAAGTAGAGAGTGGACTGAAGCAGGGCCAGAATGGAATCAGAGGGACTTCTTAAGAGATAAGTTGTCTTCCATAAGGGCAAGGGATACCTGTGGTCTGGACCAAAACTATGGCAGTGGGAGGTGACAAGATATGGACACAGTTGAGAAAGCTTAAGGAGTGGAATCAGTAGAATTTGATGTTTCTTTGGATGTGGAAGATGAAGGCATGGGAGAATTCTGGAGTTAACCCCAGGTTTTGATTTGGTGGCATCAATCACTAAGGCAGGAAAACAGGAGGATTTTGATGGGAATGAAAACAATATATACAAAATAAACATGCTAAATTTGATATGCATGCTTGGACATTCAAGTAGTGTGATCCAACAGGCAGGGGAGAATCTCAAAATACAAGCAAGTACTGGGGTGGAGATATGAACTTAAGAATCATCATCATACAGTATTTGAAGCCATAGAAGTTGAAACTGAAGAGATAACTAACCAAGAGGGAGGTGGAAGAGCTCCAACTTTTCAAAGATAGGCAGAGGAGTTTGCCAAGGGAATGGAGAAAAAACTCCTACGCTTGTACAGGAACATTGCAAGATGTGTTTCCTAGAGTGAATGTTTGAAAGGAGTGAGTCCTTGGCAGTATTTAATGTATAAAGAAGTTATCTGGAAATATCCTTTGATTTAGCGATACAGTAATCATTGATGGTAACAGTGAGAATAGTTTCAGTGAAATCATTTGCCCTTAAAGGAGAGGAGAACAATAGGAAAAATACTAGAGAGGACTATGGGTCCGAGAAAGGAAATTTTAAATTAATGTCAGGAACTGGAACATGTTTGAATGCTGAATGCTGGTGACAAATGATAGTGGAAAATTGTACTGAAATGGTTTCTATAGCACAAATGGAAAGACTAGCCTTAGAAGGAAGAAAGAACACCTTCTGGCATAAGCAAAACAATGATGGAAGTTGTTGGTAAATTTATGAATCTGTCAGTGGTAAATAAATAAGTACTTACCTGAGAACTTCTTTTTTCTCTAAGAAGTCTAAGATAAAGTCATCTGAAAATAAGTACTTGCCTGAGAACTTCTTGCTTCGCTGGGAAGTCTAAGATAAAGTCATCTAAGATAATTCTTATTTGACAGTTGATAAATGTGAGGCTCAGAAATGTGTAGGTAGGAATTTTGAGAAACTCAAAGAAAGGTTGAAATAGTTGCTGAAATTGGGAAAGAGGTATTACCAGAAATACACAAAAATTACTAGTCAAAGGAATGCCAAAGACCAATTAAGGCTGACTACCTTCATTGTGGTGTAATCACTCCATTCTGTTTTGGATTCTCTACAGTGGTTGTCAGCATCTTGGTGAAAGTGGTGTCAATTTAGAGAGTTGAGTTTGTTAGGGTTAAGATTTGGCTAAGTGAGTTTGAGAGGGGATTGAAGAAAGTGTATTATGGAAATAAATGTCCATAAAACTAAATTAAATGGCGAAGGAAGGAATGACAGGAGGTAGGGGTGATGGATAGGGAGAAAATAGTAGAGTGATCAAGGAAACAGGGAGTACCTCTGAGGCCAAAGAATAGCTAACTGAAAGAACTGGAGGCAGAAGAAGTTGCAGTCCAAGGGGAATTATTTGAGTTTAAGATTTCAGACACAGAGATTTTCTAGGTGAAGGCAATATAAAAATGTGGCCATGGGAGAAGGCAAAAGTGAAGCGAAGGTGAAAGTAATTGCAGATGAAGTCAGGGGATTGAGAGACAAGGATGTTGAATGCAATATCCAAATTAATATGTACTAGAGAGGCAATTAATGTGGACTATTAAGGGAATAACATCTTCATGGAATAAGGGAATAGATTTAAACGTAATGGCAAGCAGGTGGGAAGAGGAGGGTGGTGCTTGGTGTCATACACAGAGGAGGTGTTTTATTTTATTTTATTTTATTTTGTTTTGAGATGGAGTTTCACTCTTATTGCCCAGGCTGGAGTTCAATGGCACGATCTCAGCTCACTGCAAACTCCGCCTCCCAGATCCAAGCAATTCTCCTACCTCAGCCTCCCAAGTAGCTGGGATTACAGGCATGTGCCACCACACTCAGCTAATTTTGTATTTTTAGTAGAGATGGGGTTTCTTCATATTGGTCAGGCTGGTCTCAAACTCCTGACCTCAGGTGATCCGCCCACCTCGGCCTCCCAAAGTGCTGGGATTACAGGCATGAGCCACTGCGCCTGGTCAGAGGAGGTATTTTAAACCAAGCATTTTGGATTGATGCTCTACAGAAGTAGTCCTGTGGGGTGAAGAGGCCATAGATTTATTTATCAACCATAATATTTATAAGATGAGGAGACTAGGCAGATTTCACTTGAGACATCTTTGAGGAAACATATGGGAGAGAAGAAAAAAGTGAGCCATAATTTCGTCATCCTGAGCAATCACTGTCAACACATTTAAGAAGATTGTCCCAGAGATGGGGTAAGAATTGGTCAGAGTGGGAAGACAACTGAGACAAAAAGGTAATGAAGTCTTTGTTGTAGGGCTGCAGTGGTCGGGATAGAGAGATGACTGTAAGCAAGATCAGCATTCAGATAGTTCATTTTCCTACTCTCAAATGTCAATTCCTGAACATTATCTGTATTATGAGGCCTGCAAGTTTTTTCAGTGCTCCTTTTGCTTATCCTTCATTATGAGCCCCAATATAACTAGCTATTGTCATCTGCTACTTCCTTCATCTGGGAGTTGAATTACCTGAAAAGTTTTTCATCTGGTACATAGTTGTTTTATATAACACTTCTACTCCAGTCACTAGCTTTACCATTGCTTATTTCAGCACTTGGGAGTAGAGCAGAAACTATGATACAGCTAGACCATTTGTTTCCAGTCTTTTTGGTTCTTTCACTGGGAAGGTACGTTCAGCCACTGTCCCTGTAGTCTAACCATTCAAGAATTGGATTAGATGAATGCATAAAACAGCATGTAGGCAGTCCTTGAAGGGAGTTATACTTTGGTTAACTGATTTATTCCTTTGTCAGAACCATCGTGTGTATGCATGGCCATGCGTATGTGTGTGTGTATACACACAACTGATAAAAGCAACCAGTGTTTGAGTGTTTCCTACAGCGTTGTGTGTAGGCAGCTCTAGCATCACTGTAAAAGGTATGCGGTGGGCTGACGACTCAAGTTGGCAGCTGTTCCTCTTAAAACTACTTCGCCTCATGAAGTCAGCAGAGAAAGCAGTCAGTCTCTTGAACAGTTTATGCCTGGTTCTTGGCATCATTAAAATTCTGTTCTATTCAGTGTTGCTTCCTTTGCACAATCAGGATGCTCCATTTTCAGACATTCAAAGTGTTGAAAATTTTTTAATAAATAGATTTTCATTGGCATCAAGTCCAAGTTGAGTGACTCTCAATGTAGGAAATAACAGTATGATTGTATTCTGGAGGGTCTTTCCCCCTCTTTGGCTAACATTTGTAAGTGTTCTATGGTTTCCAAACCTCTTTCATGTATAATGATTTATTGCTTATACAACACCACAAAGTTGGTACCATGAGCCCTAATTCAAAGATCAGTAAACGGATTTTCAGAAGGGAAAAGTGCTGGTTTTGGTGATGGAGTCAAGCTAAAAACACTGGTTGTCTTGGACTCTAGGGATCTTTCTATCATAACATGATAACTTTGAGCAAGTGATGTTTCTATTGTATTAACAGTTTGTATTGTAATAAAGTGTGTTCAACTTTATCTCAAGCTGTATTTCAAGGTTAACACTTTATAAATGGAACTAAATCATTGGAGCTTAGGCCAAGGGCTGGAAGTTTATTTATTGATCTAGTCTGGCCTCTTGGGTTTCTTGATATTTGGTGAAATGGTACATTTCTCAGTACATTGGAAAGGCATTTTATTTCCTCTAGAATGAAGAGCACGCTCTTGAATTTTAAAGAGAGGAAATGACTGTCCAACAGAGATCATGGGCCCAAAGCATAAACCACAAGCCTCACGTTGGTACAGGAAAAAAACGTAGGTAATTTCTGAAGAGCCTTTCTATCAACTTCTACTTAAATCTATGTCTTGAAATGATAGGCACATATGATAGCTTCTGGAAGTATGCATAGTAATTAAATGTATCATTCTATTCCAAACTATACTGAATGAAGTTACTAATGATTAAATGTGTTTATTTTCAAAGATATTATACTTTACAGTGTCATAATATTTGAATGTTAAAATATATGTAATAGAAGTAAATTATACACTATCAAAGTACTTTACATGGATCATTTATTAATCACAAAGGATAATAGATCCCTTTACCATGGAAAGATCTGACAAATACCGCCTAAACCAAATTACCCAAGTTAACATCTCCAATAATAGAACAAATGAATATCAAGTGCCTCTTGGTGTGATGTAGCTTGAAGGACACAATATGAAATCTGTGATATACCAGGCTAAAATGCTTAATCATTATGTAGTCATGAGAAACATCAGAACAACCAAGATTGAGGGACATTCTACAACAACACTGATGATACTCTTCAAAATGGCAATGTCATAAGAGACAAAGGCAGAGGCATGAGAAATACATGCAATAACTTACATCTGGATCAGAAAACAAAATTGTTATAAAAGTATTAGGAAAATTTGCAAGATAAAATTGAACAAGAAAAAAGTGGTATCTTTGAGAACAAGTGAGAACATTTTGACATTTCTTTAGAAATAATATGAATTGATTTGAAAATTATTTTGAAAATAATCTAGAGCTAAGAAAGTAATGGCTTGCAGAGAACCCTATGAGTTTGCTTCATTATTTAAAAATTCAATAAAATAAGAAATTATTCCTATTTTAAGTGAAACAGTTTATTATAGAACCTTATTTCAGCTCAGGCAATTTCTAATCTATGCAGATTAATTTCACTTGCATAAAATGTTGAGATTTCGGTAGACTTTATTTCAATTTGTTTATTTTAATATTTAAGAGAGTCATTTTGTTATTTATGCTTGATCCCTTTTAAGAAGTGTTTATTTGTTTACTGATTTAGGAGTATTATTATGTACAAAGATTCTAAAACAGTCATCCAGATGCCATTGACATGGTAATGTGGGGAATTTCATTAATTTATATGATTTCTCTGTTTTCATATTTCACCGTTTACTATTCCACCTCCACACCTGGAAGAGTATCTGATCTTGGCTAAGTATCTTTGTGAGAATACATTTATCTGTCCATTTGTTAATATAAATATTTCTCGAGTAGCTATGAGATTGTCTAGTCCCTTTGCTGGGTACTAGAAGTTTACAGAAAAACTATACCGTGTCTTTCTCCTCATACAGGCAGTTGACTCATAAAACTTCCAGGTAGTTCTCCAATGTTCTCAGCTGGATGATAGGTAAATATTTAGAGTTTTTAGAATGAGAAGATGAGGAGACCTACTTCTATACCTGTATTTTCTCATGAGGATTATATTTGTCAATAATCTCTTCCCTCCATTTGTACTTATTTATTCATAATGCATTATGACAAATGTATATAGTTATACAGCTGCCACCGCAGTTTAGATATAGAACGTTTTGATCATACCAAAAAGTTTCTCCTGCTTCTTTGTACTTATCTTTACTTCCCATCACCCTTGGCCCTTGATCTGATTTTTGTTCTTGTGAGTTTGCATTTTCCAGGGAATTATATAAATGGAATCACATAGTGTGTGACCTTTGGGGTCTGGCTTGTTTCACTTAGCATAATGCTTTTGAGTTTCAACCATTTTATTTACTTATTTTATTTTTAATCTGTTATTTTAGGTTAAGGGATACATGTGCACATTTATTTTTTGTTTTTTGGTTTTATTTGTTTGTTTGTTTTTTGAGATGGACTCTCACTCTGTCACCCAGGCTGGAGTGCAGTGGCATGATCTCGGCTCACTGCAAGCTCTGCCTCCTGGGTTCAGGCCATTCTCCTGCCTCAGCCTCCCAAGTAGCTGGGACTACAGGCACCCACCACCATGCCCGGCTACATGTGCACAATTGTTATACAGGTGAACTTGTATCACGTGGGTTTGGTGTACAGATTCTTTTATCATACAGGTACTAGGCCTAGTACCCAATAGATACTTTGATCCTCTCCCTCCTCCAACCCTCCACCCTCAAGTAGGACCCAGTGTCTGCTGTTCCCCTCTTGTGTTCATGTGTTCTCATCATTTCACTCCCACTTATAAGTGAGAACATGTGGTATTTGGTTTTCTGTTCCTGCATTATTTTGCTAAGGGTAGTGGCCTCCAGCTCCATCCACATCCCTGCAAAGGACATGATCGTATTCTTTTCTATGATGAGTTTCAATCATTTCTTGTGTGTATCAGTAGTTTGTTCCTTTTTAGTATGGAATAGTATCTCATTGCATGGATGTACTACAATTTGTTTATTCATTCACCAATAGATTTGGTATTTATTTTCCAGTTTTTGACTAATAGTGAACAAATACATTATTAGCATTAACAAACTAGTCTTTTGATATATAATTTCAATTCTTTTGGGTAATTAGCAAAAGTAGACTATCTGGGATGGATATTAAGTGGTATGCTTAAGTTTTTAAGACATGCTAAAGTCTTAGCAGTTAGGTCCTAAGTGGCTGCATCACCTTGTATTCCCACTAACAATGTATGAGATTTCCAGTTGCTCCATATCCAAACTAGCACTTGATATTTTCAGTCTTCTTCATTTTAGCCATTCTAAGAGATGTAATGTAACATTGCAGTTTTAATTTTTCATCCAAATGTGCTTTTAACAGGTTATTGGAGTTGTAATAGTTCTTTATATATTCTAGGTATAAACCCTTCTTTTTATTTACTTTTTTTAATTATTGTACTTTAAGTTCTAGGGTACATGTGCATAACGTGCAGGTTTGTTACATATGTATATTTGTGCCATGTTGGTGTGCTGCACCCATCAACTCGTCAGCACCCATCAATTCATCATTTATATCATGTATAACTCCCC
>NW_016817794.1:178231-185452 GCF_001698545.2 Rhinopithecus bieti
GGTGAGGCGATGCCTCGCCCTGCTTCAGCTCTCGCTGGTCAGGCTGCAGCAGCTGACCAGCACCGATTGTCCGGCACTCCCTAGTGAGATGACCCCAGTACCTCAGTTGAAAATGCAGAAATCACCGGTCTTCTGTGTCGCTCGCGCTGGGAGTTGGAGACTGGAGCTGTTCCTATTCAGCCATCTTGCTCCGCCCTATTTTTCTTTTTTCTTTCTGTTTTTTAAATTGGATAATTTCGATTGATATATCTTAAGTTCTTTGATTCGTCTGTATTCTCAAATCTTCTGTTGAATTAATCTTGTGAGTTTTTTATTTTACTTATTGGAGTTTTCTCCTCTGAAATTTCAATTTGGTTCTTTAGTATCTATTTCTTCATTCATATTCCTTATTTGTTGAATCATTGTCATAAATTTTCCTTTTAATCTTTTAAATATGGTTTCCTTTAGCTTTTGATCATATTTGTAATAGCTACTTTGAAGTCTTTGTCTGCTAACTCCAACATGTACACTCATTTAGAGTCATTTTCTTCTGGCAGCTTTTTTTTCCACAGAGTGTGGGAAACATTTTCCTATCCTTTTGCATGTCTCATAAGTCTTTGTTAAAGGCTGGACATTTTAGGTATTTACATTGTAGCAATTTCGGATTCTTGAGGTTTTATTTTTGTTTGTTTATATATATTTTTCATTAACTTGCTTAGATTAATCTATAGAATCTGGCTCTTCTGTAATGTGTGGTGTGGTATGTGGTCATTGTTCTCTTTGTTCAATTTTTTTCCTAATTTTTATTTTTATCCTGCATTATTTATGTCCTGCCTGTGCTCAATCTGTATAGCTTAGCACTCAGGCAATAATTTGGTAGAGGTTTTGCTTAGGCACTTCATGCTGTCTGACTCTCACACTCTGCCAGTGAATTTGTGTGTGGGCTGGGAGCACACTTAAAATTCAAGCAGTTTTACGTCTACCTCGGCTTTTACTCTCCACTGGGCCCTTTCATTTCATCCTGCCAATACACACATTTTCCTAGTCAGTGAAAGATGTGTGGAGAGCTTTTCTTGTACTTGTAAGGTGATATCATTTCCAGAACCATGTCCTTGTTAAATTTCTGGTTGGCTTCTCACTTGCCCTAAAACCTAAGGCTAGCAAGACTGTGGGTTTCTCCCTTTTGTTTTATACTGAGTTTGCTACTTTTACTGACAACTTTGCTGAGCATGAGTTTTCTCCTCTGCTTCAAATCAAGTTAGCCCTCTTTGGCAGTGAAGCTGCTGGTTTTTAGTCTAGACATACACCCTTACAATTACCATTCTCATCTACGGAACCAGACAGTGGGGATGAGAGCAGCCCCAGGCAAGAAGGTCACAAACTCTCATAGTTCTTGCCTGAAGTTCTGGGAGCTTTTCTTGAATAAGTGCTTTTCTGTTTATTGTTTGCCTTTGGTCACTTTTTGGAGCTCTGGAATGGTTGTTTGTGACCATTTTTTCCTAGCTTTATGTATGTTTGTTGGTGGCAAAATTTGCCAGAATCTTCACTCTGTCATAGATGAAAGCCCTATGAACCGTAAGGTTTTTAAAATAAGTATGTGTGAATTTTTTGTGGTAAATGAAATGATATCCAGCTAATTTAGTGACCTAATGATGAAAACCTATAAATCAAACAATAAGATAATTGAAATTGATAAAGATTTAAATTAGAAAATAAATTCAATATCAAGTTTCAGGAGAAGAAAAGTTTAAGAAGCTTCTGAGAAAAACTATCTCAGGAGATCTCTTATAAGGTTTGCTCTAAAGGGTACAGGCATCATATAGTATATGACATGACCGGTGCATAATCAGAATTTTAATTATGTTTAAAATCAGAGCTAGAAGAGACCTCAGGGTTCTCTCATGCCAGTGGTCTCCAATACTGGGAATGTAGATTACTGGGGCGCTTTGGGACCTGTTGAAAACTTTTTCTCTAATCTGTAGACAATTAAACAAAAAAACAGTAACACATTAACATGCGTTTCATAAAGCTAAATCTGTTTAATTTAAAGTGACTACATTTTAGGCCCCAACTTAACATTTTCTTCCTACATCTTGGTATTAAAAATATTCCTTTCTATTCTGTGAAATGCTGGTAAATGGAAGAATATACACTATCATATGCTTATTTGGCAAAATTGTTTTCCACTGCGTGTTATTATCTAGCATTTTGAAAATTTACTGGGCAACTCTGAGAAATTACATGCTTTCTCAATTTTACTGTTTAGGTGCAAAAAATGATCATTTTATGAAATGAGAAATCAAGTTTCATGCTGCGTCAATCGAGACCATGACAGGAAAATGAATTACTGCTTTCCCTTTTGTGTAATTTGGCTATTTGAGTTAATTTTTTACCAATTTTCTGAATGATAAAACCTTATTTAGGTTGGGGAAAAATTCATCCATAACTCTTAAATCTTTCTGTCTTAAATCAATTTAGCAATAATTTTTATAATGAGCAATCTAGAATAATGTTCATTTTTTTAATGATCTTATCACAACACTTGTATTCTAAAGATCCAGAACTTTGTATGCATATGCAAGGAATTTATATATCATGTCATTTTTCTTATATTGTGTGATAAGCAACCAGCTCATTCTTACCTGTCAGTTCATCCTGTGTCCTGGAAATACATGAGCTCTGCTCTGTTGGAGCCACATTTGTTCATTAATAATCTTTAAATGAGTGATTTGCTGGTGTCAGCTTCATTGGTCCAGATATGAGAGATAGGAAGGTGAATGTGGAACACTCAAGCAAGAGAGAAAGCAAAAGTTTCCAGTGTACTGATAAGTGCTACCAGGGAGGATGTGCAAAGGGTCAAGTAAGTTCTGGATGACAGAAACATTAACATTGGACAGTTCAAGGGAGGCTTCCGTGAGGAGGTGACCAGTTTGAGCTGGATTTTGAATAACGAGTGTGGTTTTCTATGCCACTCTTCTAGTGTCAGACACTAATCAAGTCACTTAAACATTTCAGGTCCCAACTATCTAAGTGTTAGGTCTAAAGTTCTGCTCTTTCAGATCAGTGCAGGTCCGACTATTTTATTAGATCAATAATACATAGAAAGTTATGATCTCATGTATCATAAGCTCTTTGAATTTGCCTTAAGAGGCACAATAAGGGCTTCTCTTTGCCAGTTTGCTGAGAAAATGCTATGGAAATGAATGTATTATTTTTAATTAGTGATTATTAATCTGCTTGGTAATAATAATAATGCAAACACAGACGTCATTTACTATGTATTAGAAAATGTACTAAACCAGGGATTGACAAACTTTTGCCTGTGGGCCAAATCTGACTCATTGCTTGTTTTTGGATGGCCCACAAGCTACCGATGTCTTTTAACATTTTAAATCTTGAAAAGGAATAAGAATATTTATTGACATTTGGAAATTATATAAAATTCAAATTCGTGTCCATAAATAAATGTTTATTGGAACACAACCATGTTCATTCATTTACATATTGTCCGTGGGCTGCTTTCGTGCTAAAATGGCAGAACTGAGTAGTTTCAACAGAGACCACATGGCCTACAAAGCCTGAAATTTTAATATCTGTTTCTTTATAGAAAAGGTTTGCAAGCCCCACATGATAATGAATCATTTTGAGGCCTAAGTTGAAGGCATTTCTCTCCAAATATGTTTGATGTTTACTTCCAGGATTACTACTAATGGGAAGTCACCTTTTATTACTTATTTCTTGGGGTGGGCTTTTCAAGGTTGTTTTTCCTTTGCATCCTGGGGCATTAGCAATAGGTAACCATTTTAAATTATTCACTCATTCCTTGGCTTTGAGGCTCCTAGATAACATCAGTATTGAAATCTGAACCCCAAACCCGAGGCTCCTAGATAACATCTGTATTGAAATCTGAACCCCAAACCCATATGAGAGCTGGTCTGTGATTTTAAATTGCAGAGGAAGTCTTCCATTTTCCCCTGCAAGAGCCCATGTTGAGATGGACACATTACGCTGATTTTCTTGGCTAGTATGCAGATTGTTTCACCCAAGTCTATCCTTTTGCTGAAGTGTGTATAGTTCTTCAGGGATCGTTAGCAAGAGAAAAAATGAACTCAGAATTGAGATTTAAGAATGGAACAGAAGATGAAAAAAATCACTGAACAGGTAGATAAATCTAAGTATTATGACTATATGAGACAATGTAAATGCCCAAATTTTAGAGGCAAAAAAAGCAAGAGTAAAATAAATTAATGAGCTTCAGTGACACATAAAACAGATGGGGGTATTTTCAGAGTTAAATTGCTCTAAGTTTCCTGTATTCTCTGGAAGAAGTAGACATGTCCATTAGTTTGGGACAAATAAGTTTATGTCAAAAATTATTATTAGGGATAAAGAGGACCACTACACAATGAAAAAAGCTACAAAGATACACACATTCTAAACCTTTATGATAAAGTAAGAATATAATCTTGAATATAAAAAAGACTATTTAGAGTCACAAGGAGAAACCAACAAATTCATAGTGAGAGGTATTAATACACTACTCTTGGTAAATGTTCCATTTACCAAAATAGACCAAGAAATAAGTCTCAGAAAATTTTCAAATATTAGTATCATCTGGACCACATTCTTCAACCATGATGCAATAAAGTTCAAAATCAGTAACAAACATTGTGTAAGGAAAAACTCTCACCATGTTTTTTCTCTGTTCTAATACTGCTGAAACAGTAATCAACACAGAAGACTTCTGTGACCAAACATGTGCATGTTTTTCCCCACATGCCAAGCAGCTGGGTGTCCTCCAATTAAATTCTGACACTATCTACCTGGAGGTAGTGTCAGGTCCCCACCGGTTGAGGGCGCTCAGTCCCCAAGACTTCCCCCGACCCCCAGACACCAGTCGTAAGTCTGGGCCTCCAGAACATCTGACCAACCTGCTTCAAGTTGGGGTTCCCTCAGCCCCCTCTTTGGGTTTGATTAATTTGCTGAAGTGGCTCACAGAAATCAGGGAAACACATTTACAGGTTTATTATGAAAGATATTACAAAGGATACAGATGAAGACGTGAAGGGTGAGGGATGGGGGAAGGGACCTGGGAATGTCGACACATTCCCTGGGCACATCACCCTCCAGGAACCCTCAAGTGTTTAGCTATCTGGAAGTTCTTCGAACCCTGTCCTCTTGGGTTTCTATAGAGGCTTCATTATGTAGGCATGATTGATGAAACCATTGGCTATTTGTGATCAACTTGACCTTCAGCCTCTGTTCCCTCCTTGGAAAGTATGAAAGTCCCAACCCTCTAATCCTGCCTTGATCTTTCCTGTGACCAGCCCCACTCTGAACCTATCAGACAAAAGACCCACAAAAGACAGAACTTTGGATATCCCAAGTGTTTTAGGAGTTATAAGCCAGGAACCATGAGTGAAAACCAATATATAACCATATATAAGGTTATATATAACTATTTATACATGATTTTATATATGTATAGTTGTGTATATGTGGTTATATTGTGGTTATATATATGGTTATTTATGTGTTTTATATACATAATTATAGATATGCGATTATATATGTGACTATATATATGTGGCTACATATATGTATGATTATATACATGGTTTATATATGGTTGTATATATCATAATACCACATATATATAAAGTACATATAACACCACAAACAACAAAAAGTACCTGTGAACTTGAAAATTAAAGAAGAAATTATAATAGAATTATAAAATATTTGTAATTAATGATAAAACAGCACTGTATTTCAGAACTTATGAGATGTAGCTAAAGTTGTTCTCAGAGAAAAATTTGTAACCCAAAATTCTTAGATTAATTAACAGAAGAAATCTAAAAAAATTAAATAGTATATATGTAAATGTATATGTACATACCAATTTTTAAAAATAATTTCAACTTTTATTTTAGATTCAGATTCAGGGAGTACATGTGCAGGTTTGTTACCTGAGTATTTTGTGTGATGCTGAGGTTTGGGATGTCAATGATCCCATCACCCAGATAGTGAGCATAGTACCAACAGTTTTTCAACCCTTACCTCCCTCTCTCCCTGCTTCTAATAGTCTCCAGTGTCTATTTTTGCCATCTTTATGTTCATGTGTACCCGGTGTTTAGCTCCCACTTATAAGTGAGATGATACAGTATTTGGTTTTCTGTGCCTGTGTTAGTTCACTTAGGATAATGGCCTCCAGCTGTCCATATTGCCGCAAAGGACATGTTTTTATTCTTTTTATAGCTGCATAGTATTCCATGATGTATATGTACCACATTTTCTTTATCCAATCCACTGTTGACAGGCACCTCGGTTGATTCTATGTCTTTGCTCTTGTGAATAGTGCAGCAATGAACATGTGAATGCGTGTGTCTTTTGAGTAGAACAGTTTGTTTTCTTTTGGATATATACCCAGTAATGGGATTGCTGGGTTGAATGGTAGTTCTGTTTTAAGTTCTTTAAGAAATCTCCAAACTTCTTCTCACAATGGCTACGCTAATTTACATTCCCACCAGTGGTGTATAAGCATTCCCTTTGCTTCACAGCTTCACCAGCATCTGTTGTTTTTTGACTTTTTAATAATAGCTATTCTGACTGGTATGATATAGTATCTCATTGTGGTTTTGGTTTGCATTTCTCTGGTTATTAGTGATGTGGATCATTTTTTCATATATATGTTGGTCACTTGCATGTCTTTTTTGAGAAGTGTCTGTCATGTCTTTTGTCCACGTTTATGTTTTTTGCTTTTTGTTTTTTGCTTGTTGCATTGTTTAAGTTCCTTATAGATTCTGGATATTAGACCATTGTCAGACGCATAGTTTGCAAATATTTGCTCCCATTCTGTAGATTATCTATTTACTCAGCTGATAGTTTCTTTTGCTGTGCAGAAAGTCTTTAGTTTAATTAGGCCCCACTTTTTTGTTTTTGTTACAATTGCTTTTGAGGACTTAGTCATAAATTTTTTCCAAGGCTGAAAATGGCCAGAATGGTGTTTCCAAGGTTTTCTTCTAGGTTCTTATAGTTTGAGGTCTTATGTCTAAGTCTTTAATCCATATTGAGTTAATTTTTGTATATAGTAAAAAGTAGGGGTCCAGTTTCATTCATCTGCATATGGCTAGCCAGTTATCCCAGCACTATTTACTGAATAGGGAGTTCTTTCTACACTGCTTATTTTTGTCGACTTTGTTGAAGATCAGATGGCTGTAGGTGTGTGACATTATTTCTGGG
>NW_016817794.1:186350-190132 GCF_001698545.2 Rhinopithecus bieti
AGAAAAAAGTTTATAGAATAAGAATATAACAAGAAAATATTTTGTACAGCTGTACAATGTGTTTCTATGTTAAGTGTCAAACAATTAAAGTTTAAAGCTAAGAGTGAAAACATTAAAAAATTTAAAATTTATAAAGTAAAATATACAGTAAGCTAAGGTTCTAAGGTTAATTTATTGAAGAAAGAAAGCTATTCTTTAAATAAATTCAGTGTAGCCTATGTGTATAGAGTTTATAAAGTTTACAGTAGTGTACAGTAATGTCCCAGGACTTCACATTTAGTCACCACTCACTCACTGACTGACCCAGAACAACTTCCATTCCGGCAAGCTCCATTCATAGTAAGTGCTCTCTCTATATGTACCAATTTTTATTATTTTATTCCATATTTTACTGTACATTTTCTATGGTTAAATATGTTTAGATACACAAATACTTAGCATTGTGCTGCAATTGCCTATGTATTTAGTATAGTAGCATGCTGTACAGGTTTGTTGCCTAGGAACAGTAGGCTATATCATATAACCGAGGTGTGCAGTAGGCTATAGCATGTAGATTTGTGTAAGTACAAACATCTATGATGTTTGCACAATAATGAAATCCCCTAATTACACATTTCTCAGAATGTTTCCCTGTTGTTAAGCAACACATGACTGTATATATGTATATAAAGTAGTCTTTTCAAAGAACAAAATTTGGTTTTATTGATTTTTTGCTATCATTTTTTTTGTTTTCGATTTCTTTTTTACTCTATTAGTTGTTTCTAATTTTGAGGGGTTTATTCTAACAGCTGAACTGGAATGCTTAGCTTTTAAATTTTAAGTGGGCACATAAAGTGATACAGTTACGTTAGAGAGTAATGTGGCAGTTTCTAGTAAAGCCAAAGATGTTTATATCCTAGTGCCAAAAAATAGTTCCAATCGTACTTAAACTCACTTCATACTTGTGCAAAAGTACAAAAAGAGTTGTACAAGATGTTCATATTAACATCATAAGAACCAAATATTACAAACGACATAAGTAGCCAGTAAGAGTAGAATGGATAGATAAATTGTGGCACATTACTACAATGAAACACACACAGCAGGGAGAATGAATGAGCTATAGCTCCATGTATTAATATAGGTAACTTCCATGTTGAATGACATAAAGCACATCGCATAAAGATACATACAAGCTAGTACCATGTATATTAAGTTTAAAATCATGCAAAACAGCACTATCTATATTTATAGGATACATGTCTATGTAGTAAAAAGTATAAAGGTGTTCATGGGAATGATAAACAACAAATTCAGAATAATGCAACTTTAGAGAGTATAGAGAGTAGTACATACAGAGAAATATGTAATATTTTATTTAGATGAGTGATGAGTACATAAGTATTTTAATCATAAATGTTTTACTTTTTTGGGTATCCAAGATAGCAATGGAAACATTACTACATGAGGTATATACTAATTGAGAAGGAAAACTCTTAGATAAAACCTTTTATGATGATGGTAGTGGGGAAATGTTGGCATTTCAAAGGTAGTAAGATAACTTTTAATTGTTTGATCAGGCACAAAGTATAAAAAAATATAATAAATTAGAATACTTTATATTCCAAATTCATAAGCTTCAGTTTTATCTGTTTTAGCTTGAACTTCCTTGAAGCTTTTACTCAGGAGTACAAAATAAGATAACATTGAGAAAGCTAAAACATTGTGTCCTTTTCTTTGCATTGCATTTGAAGCTTGAAAATAGAGTTGTTTAAAATTGTAATGATCTGAGAGATGACTTCGTCCAATTCTCCCACCCCCTCCTTTTATAAATGTCACAGTGATACAATCATCCATCCATTCACCCTCCATCCATCTGTTCATTCAACCAATAAATGCCCAATATTGTGTCAATCATTGGGGTGGTTGAAGTGATGACAAAGAAACCATGGTCCCTTTCCTACAAGTCTAGAAGAAAGAACTTTAGGGAAGAAAACAGTCACATAACTGTATGGGTAGAGATATATTACAAATGCTTCAGCAGCACAGAAGAGGGAAGTAATAACTTGGTCAGTGGAGGTACTTTTCAGCTGTGTTTACTGTAGAGATTATAAAACATTCATTTATATTAAATGGAGCCAGCAATTGTATTACTCATTTAGACATATTTTAAAGTATACCTCAAAGATATTTTTAATTTTTTAACCATGTGAAATGTGTCGAATAAACATGGCAATAAGATCCAATGGCATTTGGCCTTTTACACGTATTGTGCCAAATAAAGACACCAAGATTTTAGCAGGCTCCTTATTCTTGAGGTTATTTCTGCTAGTCAGAAGTAGAGTCAAATGAGTTCTTTGTAAATCACTGTGTCAGATTTATAGAGAAAGGAAGCTTGTAAAAGTGTTTCTTGTGGTCATTAAATGCCCTTTGTCTTCTGCCTAGAGCTTGCTATATTAATGGTCTAACCAACATATCAAAGAAATTTATGGGGTTGTAGTTTTGATCTCACTCAGTGACAGAGTCAGAAGGGAGTAGGGAAGAGAGTTTGACTACTCAATGTCTTTACGGTATTCCCACAAATAAAATGCTTGGTGTTTGTATGAGTGGGCAAAGGAATATATACTTAAAGCCCTGAGCTGAAAACCAAAAAGACATAAACTCTGTCATGTTGTTAGTTCTCTCACTCTGTGACATTGGGCAAATCAATCGCCATTCCAAAGCAATCGTTAAGTATGTAGGTCTCTTTATCTGCTTTATCCCTATGGCCATTCGATTACCATACAGGCAGGGCTTTTCCTAATATTTTGTGTCTCAAACAAAAGTTTGATTATTGACTTACAATTGAGCTTTTTCTAAGTCTCTTATTTAGTCAGCATTCTCTCAATTACTTTATTTTAAGCAATCACCACCAACCAAAAGAGACCTATAATAAATTAACAACAATTTCCTAATATTACCAACATAAATATGGCAGTATTTAAGGCCAAGAACCAAGGTATCAAGGAAGGTTGGGGAGTGTTGTGTTTAAGGGAAATTAAATGATTAGTCTGAGAGTAGTCAACATACAGTGTATTCTAAACTTGAATCATGCTCTCTCTAGCTAAATTATGACATATTGCAAGATTTGGGATTCTTGTAAAACACTGTTAAAAATTGAACTTAAGGTCAGATGCAATGACTCATGCCTGTAATCCTAGCACTGTGGGAGGCTGAGGCGGGCTGATCACTTGAGGTCAGGAGTTCGAGACCAGCCTGGTCAACATGGTAAAACCCCATCTCTACTAAAAATACAAAAAATTAGATGGGTGTGGTGGTACATGCCTGTAATCTCAGCTACTTGGGAGGCTGAGGCAGGAGAACTACTTGAACCTGGGAGGCAGAGGTTGCAGTGAGCTGAGATCATATCAGTGTACTCCAGCCTGGGAGACAGAGCAAGACAGAAAGAAAAGAAAAGAGAAAAGAGAAGAAAAGAAAGAAGAAAAATTGAACTTAAGCTACAGATTCAGTGGGAAACAGTTTCATGTTGGACCACGCTCAATCGAGGCCTACACATCACATATGAAAAAAAGGGAAAAGAAAACTTTTAGGTGAACAACTGAATTGTGGCCAGTTCTTAAGCCTCTTCAAAATCTCTCAGTGATGACACCTGGGAAACAAAGGTAAATAGCCACTGTAGGGGAAGAAAAATATATTTTTCTCACCTTTATGACAAAAGACAGATTAACAAGAGAAAAGCATACAAATTTATTTAATATAACTTTTTTTTTTTTTTTTTTTTTTTTTTTTTTTTTTTTTTAAAG
>NW_016817794.1:190985-199020 GCF_001698545.2 Rhinopithecus bieti
GTGCTGTTTCATGAAGAGTGTACGGTTATGGAGAAATATAACTGGACAAAGAGTGTATGATCTAATGGTAATAAACTGGGGAAATTTAGCAAGGTCTGTTGGTTCTGATTCTTCTCTTTACACCTATGTCTTCAGAGATAAGGATGTTCCACTGGGAATGGGGAGGGTGCCTCTCATTTGAGGGTCTCATGATGGTTTTACAGTCTGCTTTAGGGGAAGGTCAAAACCCTTCCTAGGTTTTATGACCTGCTCCAGAGGAGATGAGTAGTGTTTGGGGAGGTGGAGGTGAGAGTGGCCTTTCTACTTCTGCAGTTTTCTTAAATTCTTTCAACTTAAAATATTTTGGGAGTAGTGTGTCGAAACCCCATCAGTCAATCAATTCCAATTATGGGCTTCAGGATGAGGAGCCCGTCAGCATTTGCAGATCCACAGATAATGGTTTAAAGGATAAGCAGGTGGGGAAAGGTGGCAGACAGATATCTCCTATAGGCCAGCACCTCCTTCTGCTCCTTAGACTGGTCTTCAGTGTTATGACTGGTGTTTGAGTCATCCTGGCACCTCACAACTTTGCTTAGTTTCTTAAACATTCAATTGATATGAATACCCCTGACCCCCCGTTCTCATTAACCCCATCTTCTCTTCCCATTTTCCCTCATATAATTTACTAATTTATTATGTTTATTGTTTAAGCCTTTGTCTCTTCTCTCTAGAATGTAATTTCCCGTAGGGCATTAATCTTTGGTCACTCCTTTCATTTTGGCCAAAAACTGGTCAGGAAATATTTGCTGAATTAAGTTTAATTAACTCTGACAAGATGAACATAAAATGGTTATTTTATTTGGAACAAATATTACTCCTGAAAAGCAAATGGAAAGAAGTACATATCAATTTTAAGTAATCTAAAATAAAATGTTAAAAAAAATTTTATGACTAGTCAAGTTCAGTGGTGAGAAGGGGAGAAAGAGTAGAACAAGGAGTTTAATCTGTGAACAATCAATTGAGATAACTCACTACTTTTGGGCCAGCCAAAACATGTCTGATATAACAAAATTATTATAGAAGTGTGATGTGACAAGTCAGTTTATTAATATGTAGATTTTCCAATGATAAGTATGTGAGGTGAGGAATCTGTTAATTAGCTTGATTTAATTATTTCACAACATATACGTATATCAAAACATCACATTGTACACTGTAAATAAATACAGTTTTGTTAATTATATCCTAATAAAACTGGGGATAAATTATTTTAAAATCTCTTTGCCTGACCTAACTCAATGAAGATAAGAGTTTGCCTGCTTTGGGTCGGTTTCTGAAGGTTTTTGGAGTGAACCAGAGAATGGGTTGATACGGTTTGGATGTTTGTCTCATCCAAATCTCATGTTGACATATAATCCACAATGTTGGAGGTGGGGCTTAATGGGAGGTGTTTGATCGTGGAGGTGGAAGCCTCATGGCCTGGTACTTTCCTTGTGATAGTGAGTGAGTTCTCACAAGATCTGGTTGTTTAAAAGTGTGTGGTACCTCCCTGCACCCCTCTCTTGTACCTACTCTTGTCATTTGAGACACCTGCTCCCCCTTTGCCTTCTGCCGTGATTGGAAGCTTCCTGAGGCCTCACCAGAAGCCAAGCAGATGCTGGTGCCATGTTTCTTGTACAACCTGCAGAGCCACATGCCAGTTAAACCTATTTTCTTTACACATTATCTAGCCTCAGGTATTTCTTTATAACAATGCAAGAACAGCTTAACATGTGACTAGAGGAAAATGTGCCCTAAGGGTTTGAGGCATGGGGGAGACTGCGTATAATAGGCCACATCTATCTTTTAGTTCATAAAAGGTCACAGGTCAGGAAGAAGCATGGCCAACTAGATAGGATGGAGGGGAATATGATGTTTCTGGGTGGTAGGACTTAAATCTGATTTCATGTTTGCAATATGAATAATTAGACATTTTAGAAATTAGATTAGAAATGATACACTTAAAACAATCAGTATTCTGTTTGGGCTTTGTGGATATAGAATTCATCAGAGTTATAGTGAATAAAATAAAGGTAAAATTTCCCAAGTTCCTCCTCCTCCTCATTTTTTCTCCCCAAGTATTATCTTCTGTTAGCAGATTGATTTTTTATACTTTATTTTTAGAATTTTTACAAAGTTTGTATTTTTCAAACCATTTTATGTGTACAAGCTAAAATTTGTACATAATATTTTAAAATAAAATATAATTGTCAGGGCTAAGGGGAAAGTTCCCCTTTGCCCGCTGAAGGTTTGCTGAAAATTCAACTCACAAAAATCAGAATAGGAGTAAAGGCATACACATTTATTTAACGTGTATACATGGGAGCCCAAAGGTACATGGAGAATTTTCTATTTTATGCTTAGGTTCAACAAAATATGGACAGTCATACAGAAATAGGATTGGACAAAAGGGCTAATCTAATGCTATAGGGACCCTCTTTGGAACGGGGGTATTAGGACCTACAGTCAAAAAAGGTAGGTCAGATAATTTCTTAATGGCCAGTTTCTACACAGAAAGGTTGGGGGAAGAAGTTAGAGTAATATATTTAGGTGTTATGGCTGGCTTTTGGAAATGAGGTTCTGGTTTCTTTGACCTGCCTTGGGGAAGATGGATTCTAGTTCTATGACACCTTGGAGAGAATTGGAGTGAGAAACAGGAGGGCAGGAGAAGGTCAAAGAGAAACTTTTGCTTTTCAGAATGCTTTTGAGGCTTTCATTTTTGGGGTATTGTTTTCTGAGTCCTGACATCATCAAACTGTACTGTAACTGTTACAACTATTTCATTTAATAAAATATAGATGTATCCACATCAGTACATGCTGGCAAACTTATTCTTTGTGATGGCTATATAACATTTCATGATGTGAACATACCAAAATTTATTTACCAGTTCCTGTATTGATGGGTATATGGGGTGTTTCTATGTTTTATTATAACAAATTCTGCTGTAATGATTATCTTTATTTGTTAGGAATTATGTCTATTCAAATGACTTACAAAATATAGTCTGCTTTAAAATAGAAGTTTCTTTGAGAATAAATTATGTTTTCTTTTTTGCCACTAAGTCCAATTTCTGGTGCTTATTTAAAAATCTTAGTATTATAAAATGCTTTGAAACAAAGAATAAAAACACTATACAGTAATTGTATGATGAATTTAATGTTTACATAATAAAGACAGGCATTTATTTTAATTACCCACATTTTGGCAGATGTCCCTTCTGCTTTCCTCTGTCAATTAGTTACATTACTGATGATGGTGTTTTTGAACAGAGCCTAATTTTGTCTCATCAGCATCACTGAGAAGAATTGAAATCACAATTACTATTTTTAGTTATTTCTCTTGTGTCATTTCTTACTTTTAGCATAAATGGAATCTATTTAAATATTTAGATCATGAATTTGGATTTGTGTCTGCTGTTCTGTGTGTTGTAAATTTGGAATTATGTTATATATTAATGATATATGTTAAGAAATGGTGAAAAACAACAAATTGCCCCCTTTTCATCAAGTCTTGTTGGGGCCTGAGATATTCTAAGAGAATGTATTTTCAGATATAATAAATTGTAGTTTACTTTCTGAAAGGCTCAAATATTTTAACCATTTTAATGAAAGTGATCCTAAATCAATATTAGTCACCTCTTAGAGTGTTTGTTTTCTATTCCTAGTAACCACAAACAGTGGCTTAAAACAGCACATTTATTCTCTGAATTTCCATGGGTCAGGAAGTTGAGCACAGGTTAAGTGAGTCCTCTGTTCAGGATCTCATCAGGTTGCCACCAAGAGGGTGACGAGCCTGGGGATCACCTTAGAATTCTGTCTTTCCATGATTATCTTCTCAGACTGTATTATACTTTATTTAATGAATTTTGAAAATGCCGAGCAACATTATGAATATCCATTCCCATACTTTGCTACTACATAGAGCACAATTCTCTATCAGCTCTTGAGTTACAGAAACAATCACTTCTGCCTTTGCCTTTTAATCTTTGCTTTAGGATTGGTTTCCAGAGGCCTGAGTTTACTAGATAGTTTATCACTAGATAAAAAGTTAGTGGGAAGTGTTTATGTAAGCATCTGCATGTTATGCACACTAATTTTTTTTGTTTCAGAGGGGAAGGGAGATTAAGGAAATGTGGCAATTTGGGGGTTGTAGTAAATAATTTTTAGGGGAAAATTAATGGTCTTGTAGGACATGTAGTGGCCCAGGACAAAGTCTCTTAGACCCACAGAACAGACAATGATTGTGACAAAAGTCTGTCCATGTGCCTTGACAAACTTCAGTCTCTTTTCCCACTTAATCTGTGCTCAGTATCTTTTCTTGCAATATGAGTTAAGTTAATGAAAACTCCAGGAAGGAACCAGAGGCAATTGTTTTCCTCTTTGGCAAGTCTGGACATGAGGCAGATAGGGGAACTTTAGAGAACAACTTCAGTCTTTATTTTGGGAGAGACAAAAGATTGAGATATGGGGGAATGAGGGGATGTTAGAGAGACCTTGAATCGGCTTCTTCAGTCCAGCATGTCAAAGTGCCATATTTTGGGATGTTGGTTTCTGGGCCCCAACAAGAGTCAATCATCAAATAAAATGGCTTTAAGCTCATTGCAAGGTAAGTAGGAAAATAAATGCCAATAAATAAGAATTTTATACCATGATGTGGTGTACAAGTATATACACACACGTGTGCAAGTGTTTCTTATTTATGATGAAACAAAAGGTGATGAAACTAAAATATCTAATTAAATATAATAATTAAATTATTATATGTGATTATATTTAAAATGATTAAAAGATGCATTTAGAGACTATTTCATTTCACTAAGTGAGTGATTTTTCATCCAGGGGTCATTTTGCAACCCCCCCTCCCTGCCTTGAGATATTTGGCAATGTCTGGAGACATTTTTCCTTGTCGTAACTGGGGAATGGGTTGCTTCTGGCAGCTAGTGAGTAGAGGCAAGGGATGCTGCTAAACATCCTGCAATCCACACAACAGCCCCCATATCAAAGAATTATCTAGGCCAATAGTCAATGGTGCTGGGGTTTAGAAACTGTACTAAGTGAAAAAAGCAATCTCTAAACCTATTTTATTTTATGTAATTTTTTACACTTTTAATAAGCTATCTTTATTGTTCATTTTAAACAATTGTATTATTCAAATATTTAACATTTATTGAGACATTTCTCCTGACTTAGTGTATGGACACCTTTTATAAATGCCCCACATGTGTTTAAGAGGAATGTATATTCTCTGTTCAGGAGTCTAAATATACTAAATAAAAAGTGTATCTAATATTAGATCTAAATCCTTACTAACTTGTATGTGCTTGATCTAATAATGGTGTGTTGAAATCTCTCTTATTGTTTTGTTCAAGTTTTATTTGCAGTTCTATCACTAAAACTTTTGGAACTATTTTATTAGGTACATACAAATTCATGATTATCCTATCTTGTTGAAGTGTTGTTCCCTTCATCATAATTTGGTGTACTTTTTTATCCCTACTCATAATACTTCATCTAATGTCTTTTTGCCTGATAGTACTATTGCTATAATTTTTTTTTCAACTTTTAGATTCAGGTGGTACATGTGTAGGTTTGTCAACTGGTTATATTGTGTGATGATGAGGTTTGGGGTATGAATGAACCTGTCACCCAGGTACTGAGCGTAGTACACAACAGTTTTTCAATCCTTGTCCCCCTTCCTCCTGCCCCCCATAGTAGTCCGCAGTGTCGATTGTTGCCACATTTATGTCCATGCATACCCAGTGTTTAACTCACACTTATAGTGAGAATATGCAATATTTGGTTTTCTGTTCCTGCATTAAATAATGTAGGATAATGGCCTCCAGCTGTATCCATGTTGCTGCAAAGAACATGATTTTGTTCTTTTTTATAGTGGGGTGGTATTGCATAGTGTAATACACCATATTTTTAAAAATCCAATCCACCATTAATGGGCACTTAAGTCAATTCCATGTCTGCTATTGTGAATAGAGTAGCAATGAACATGTGAGTATATGTGTCTTTTTGGTAGAATGACACTACTAGGTATCTATCCTTTGGCTGGCTTTTGGAAAAGGGATTCTGGTTTCTATGACCCACCTTGTGGAAGACGGATTCTAGTTTCTTTGACACCTTGGAGAGAATGGAAATGAGAGGCAGTATCATTTCTTAACATATATCATTAATATCTATCCTTTGGTAGATACCCAGTAGTGGGATTGCTGGGTCAAATGGTAGTTCTGTTTTAAGTTCTTTAAGAAATCTCTTGACTGCTTTCCATAGTGGCTGAACTAATTTATATTCTCACAGCTGTGTATAAACGTTCCCTTTCTCCACAGCCTCACTAGGAACTGTTTTGTTTGTTGTTGTTGTTGTTGTTGTTTTTTATTTTAATAATAGCTATTCTGACTGGCAGGAGATGGTATCTCATTGTGGTTTTGATTTGCATTTCTGTGATGATTAATAATGTTGAGCATTTTTTCATATGCTGTTGCCTGCTTATATATCTCTTTTTTTAATTGAGGTGTCCACATCTTTTGCATGTTTTTTAATGGGCAAAGCTATTTTAAATAATGATTCCAATACTGTGAAAAAAGCCCCAACTATATATTTTCCTAGCTATTTATATAATGTATCTATAAAGGATGAGACTTCCCCCCACTACCTATAAGATAAGAACATTATTTTACATAAAAGTTAGTGCTGAATAGATCATTGGCCTGGAATGAAAGAGTCAATCCATGAAGTCGCCTCACTTCTCCTTGCTCACTTGTCTTTACCTGTTGTGTGTATCTGGTCTTCCTGTCTCCCTGTTCATCTAACATCAGTTTTAAAATTGTACACTTTGTAGTCGCTACTCTTCTACATAGTTAATATATGTATTCTTTGTGTTTACATGTAATGAGTCAAGATTATATATGTAATTTAATGTGCTGTGTATCTGAATCTGTTGCTGCACTTTTTTCTCTGATCCCATGCTATTTAGGAATAGTAACATTTTATTTTCCTGCATAATACTTACTATGTGCCTCACTAAATCTTCCTGTGTGGTAGATAAGATTAGGCTATTACAGTGGAGGAAAAAATAATTTTCCCTCTACCCTTCCAAGTTCTTGGTTGGGGGCTCTATGCTAAAAGACAGACTAACAAAATAAAGACAAGTTTATTAATGTGTTTATCTGTTTATCTCATGTATATGTGGGAGATGCCCAGGAAAATGAGTGAATGTCAAAGAAGTGGCTTAGAGCTTGGGTTATATAGCATCTTCAGCTAAAAGAAAGAAAGAAGAACTCATCAAGATGGCTGAATAGGAAGAGCTCCAGCCTCCAGCTCCCAGCATGAGCAACACAGAAGACAGGTGATTTCTGTATTTTTAGCTGAGGTACCGGGTTCATCTCACTGGGGCATGTCAGACAGTTGATGCTGGTCCACGGGTGCAGCCTGACCAGCGAGCGCTGAAGCAGGGTGAGGCATCACCTCACCTAGGAAGTGCAAAGGGGAAGGGAATTCCTTTTCCTAGCCAAGGGAAATTGAGACACACAACACCTGGAAAATCGGGTAACTCCCACCCTAATACTGTGCTTTACCAAGGGTCTTAACAAAAGGCACACCAGGAGATTATATCCCACACCTGGCCCAGAGGGTCCCACGCCTACAGAGCCTCCCTCATTGCTAGCACAGCAGTCGGAGATCTAACTGCAAGGCAGCAGCAAGACTGGGAGAGGGCCGCCCGCCATTGCTGAGGCTTAAGTAGATAAACAAAGCCTCCAGGAAGCTCGAATTGGGTGGAGCCCACCATAGCTCAAGGAGGCCGGCCTGCCTCTGTAGACTCCACCCTCCGGACAGGGCATAGCTAAACAAAAAGCAGCGGAAACCTCTGCAGATGTAAAAGTCCCTGTCTGACAGCTTTGAAGAGAGCAGTGGTTCTCCCAGCACAGAGGTTGAGATCTGAGAAGGGACAGACTGCCTGCTCAAGTGGGTCTCTGACCCCTGAGTAGCCTAACTGGGAGACATCCCCC
>NW_016817794.1:203385-205438 GCF_001698545.2 Rhinopithecus bieti
AAAAAAAAAAAAAAAAGAAAGAAGGGTGTGGCAGTCAAGTTATGGGAAGGTGACCAGGAAAAACACAAGAAAAAGGGTTATTATGCAGACTTAGGTGAGTGAGTCTCTAGTGATTTAGTTGTCCTTCTGTTTCTGGTATAGAGAGGAAGGCACCCTTACAAATGGGAATTTCCTTTATCAGTGTAAATTTCCCTTACAACGGGGTGACTTCTACTCTGTTTTCAGGGCTTCTCTTTATCTGCAGTTTCTCAAAATAATCAGCTCAAAATAATTCTTATGCAAAAGAGACATATTTTGGGGTGGCATAATCTGGTCTCCTACAGTACCCATTGGAGATATTAGGTAAGTGGTAAAGAGAGAGATGAAGTTCACCAATTAGGAAGATACAGAAATGAGTGGCAAAAGAGAGTCCTAAAATTTGGAGTAAAAACACAAAGAAACAGACAAATAAAACAGAAAAAAAGTAAGTCATGTTTAATTTATGATTGCCACATGCTAAATGCAGGTGGTATTTATTTGGAAACTCAAAAATGAAATCTTACATTTTATAGTAAGAATAAATATGATTATAGGGGTATTTGCTTTTTAAAATCCATTTTAAAATAATTTACTTATTTTCATGCATTTTCTGTTTCATTATATTGAAGAACATTATTGTTACCCCAAAACTCAAGGTCAAACATATATTTATTATAAGTCAAGGTGTGTTGAGCTGATATTAGGAAGATTTCACTAAAATACATTTTGATCTAATTTGAGGAGACTAATGTTCTTATGCTCAGAAAGATATGAAACACAATTTGTGTCTGAATGCATTTAGAAGACACAAATATATAAGTCTCTATTAAGTCTAGTAGCCTTAAAATTTTTAATTAATAAACTAAAACTTGATGTAAAATACCAGAGTGTAGTCATAGGAATAAAATATCATTACACTTTCCTGGCCTCCTCCTGCCCTGAGCTCCACTGTGATTCTACTGTTTCCATACAGCCTCTGTGTGTATGCATAAATGTTCATGCACTAATTTTTTTTCATTACTGGAACCATTCTGGGAAACATTTCACTAGAAAATGTATTGCGGTTATCTTTTTTCAGTACATACAAATGCATTTTGCTGTTTTGTAGCTTTATGGTATTTCTAAATATGTAACAAATTTAAACATCAGTATAGATTATTTGGGTGAAAATACCCAATTTTCTCAATGTTGAGTCTTCCCTTCCAGTCTCTCTTTTAATTCAATCTTTTAAAATACACTTTAACATTTTATAATTTTATTCATACAGGGCCACCACATTTCTTGTTAAGCTATTCCTAATACTTTATTTTTGTTTTTTGAGACAGGGTCTCACTCTGTCACCTAGGCTGGAGTGCAGTGGCGCAATCTCGGCTCACTGCAACCTCTGCCTCCCAGACTCGTCATTCTCCCTCCTCAGCAGTGTTTTAGTATTTGTTTCTTTTCTTCATGTTTGGTGGGTGGGTGGATAGATAAATGTGTGGAGCAGAGGTTGTTTGTGCTGTTGTCAAAAAGCTCTGTATTTTTTTCTATTTATATTTTCTAATTGGTTATTGGTGGTTATAAGGCAACTTTGGTTTTATAAGATTTTCTGTCTCACATGTTACTGAGTTTTGTTAGTTTTACTGATTTTTCTATTGAGCTGCTAGAATTTTCTAGGTAGAAAATTTGTGTAAGAATATTATGACAAAAACAGTTATGGCCATTTCCCAATGTTTATGCTTATATTATTTATATATTAAATCATATAGGACTTCCAGTCCAATGTTGATTAGTTGAGATGAGAATGGGTATCTTTGCCTTATTAATGGCTTTATGGCAATGCTTCTAATATTCTATCACCAAGAGTGATGTTTGTCATAGATTTCTGGTAGACACCTTTATTCAAATTAAGAATGCTGCTGGGCATGGTGGCTCATGCCTGTAATTCCAGCACTTTGAGAGGCCAAGGTGGGAACATAGCTTGAGCCCAGGAGTTTGAGACCAGCCTGGACAACATAGGCAGACCCTGGTCTCTACAAAAATACAAAAATTAGCT
>NW_016817794.1:208111-211717 GCF_001698545.2 Rhinopithecus bieti
TGGGACTACAGGTGCGTGCCACCATGCCCAGCTAATTTTTGTATTTTTAGTACAGACGGGGTTTCACCATGTTGGCCAGGATGGTCTCAATCTCGACCTCGTGATCCACCTGCCTCAGCCTCCCAAAGTGCTGGGATTACAGGCAGGAGCCACCGTGCCTGGCCAGCAGTACCATAGTTTTAAGGAAGCACTGAACTCCATGACAGGTTTAGTGCACAGTGAACATCTTTCACACGAGAAGATCGGAAGATAGCCACCACATCTTTGATCCCCTGTTCTCCACTGGCCTTGGAGACAATATCCAGTTCCCAGAAATTCCTGTGGCCAGCAGGGATGCTTACCCATCTGTTTTTGGTCACTGAAAGCCAAGAACAAAGTTTTTTTGTTTGTTTGTTTGTTTGTTTTGTTGTTGTTGTTGTTGTTTTTTTTTTTTTTTTTGAGATAGGGTCTCACTCTATTTCCCAGGCTGGAGTGCAATGGTACAATCTCGGCTCACTGCAACCTTCGCCTCCCAGGTTCACGTGATTCTCCTGCCTCAGCCTCCCAAGTAGCTGAGGTTACAGGTGTGCATCACCATGCCTGGCTAATTTTTGTATTTTTAGTAGAGACGGGGCTTCATCATGTTGGCAGGCTGGTCTCAAACCCCTGACCTTGTGATCTGCCTGCCTCACCCTCCCAAAGTGCTGCGATTACAGGCATGAGCCACTGTGTCTGGCCAGTGGAGATACTTTCAATGTAAAAAAAAAATTGTGTGTTCTCAAGTTCTGTTATAGTTTTGGCATGCCCAAGTTTCCGATCTGATTACTCAATATTGTACATCTTTCCCCCTATTTTCACAGTACTGGAGTGTTGTATAGGCAGAGTAATGGCCCTGCAGAGATGTTCATGTCCTAATCCCAGAATCAGTAAATATGTTACCTCATATGTCAAAGGGAATCTGCAGACACGATTAAGCTAAGGATCTTGAGATGGGGAGATAGATTATCCTGGATCATCTGGATGGACTCCACGTCATCCTGAGGGTCCTTATAAGAGGGAGGCAGGAGGGTCAGTGTCAGAGAAAGATGAAAGCAGAGGTGAGAGAGGGAGAGGGGAGTGATTTGAAGATGCTATGCTGCTGGCTTTGCTAATGAAGGAAGGGACCATAACCTGAGGAATGTGGGTGGCCTCTAGAAGCTGAAAAAGGCAATGAAATAGATTCTCTCTTAGAGACTCTGGACAAAACACAGTGCCACTGACACCTTGACCTTGACCCAGTGAAACCCATTTTTGACTTCTGGCCTTCAGAAGTGTAAGAAAATAAATTAACACTGCTTTAAGCCACTAAATTTGTGACAATCTGCTATAGCAGTAAGAAGAAACTAATACAATAACAATTTTGTTATTTTTTTTTTCAAATGAAAGCTACTTTTCTCTGATTATAACAACAAGTTCAGATTTTAAAATATTTACTCTTCAGAAAACTATAAAGGGAGGAAGGAAACCATCACTTGGGGAACATAACAGACCTATTGACAACTAATCTGTGTTGTTACCTTTTGACCCTCAAGCTCCTCCCCTTCTCTGCTTTCCCACTGCTGAAGTCTATGTATGCATTATGACAGAGTATGTTTAAATGAAACTGTGGAACTAGGCTATTTATTTTTCTAACTTTCTTCTTTAACTGTGAACTCTTAGAGCTTGGTTTTCTTTGGTTTTATTGCTGACTTTTATCAAAATTCTTAACACACAGTAGATCAATAATTGGTTAACTTTTGATTAGTTGATTAATGGATTGAATGCTATTAAAACAGAGCACTCTATATAAATATCCATTAAGTATCAAATGTAATGTTTAGTGAATATTTGTTGAGTATCTACCATATGTCAGACTAAATTCTAGGTACTTTATAAGAAAAAATAAACTTTCTGCTCCTGAAGTGCTTACATCTGGAGGGTATACACTGACAATAAACAAATAGACAAATATTAATCAACACACAATCTCTCCAGCAGTAATCTGTGTTTTGAAGAAAAATCAAGAGCATGTAGAATGAAGAGTGTTGGGTTGAGGGTTTTTATATAGGGAGGTTGGGAAGGCCCCTCCAATAACGTAACATTTGAGTGGAACTGAAAGAAAATGAGGTACTGAGAAATACCATTTTCTCAGCCAAGAGCAAGGTCCTTGAGCCAGGAGGATGCTTTGCAGGTTCAATGACATATAAAGAGATGCTTGTGGAGGTAAACCTTGCAAGTGAGGGGAAGACTGTTGGTAGCGAGATCAGAGAAGTACATTGGGCTGATCATTAGGTCCATGGATAGGGATTTGTCTTTTATCCTGAGATAGCTTCGGGAGGCAGTGTATCTGATAGTTCAAAAGTATCACCCTGTTTGCTATATGGAGATTAGACTATAGGCAGCAAGGGTGGAAGCAGAGAGAATAGGAGTCCAGGGAACTTGTGATGGCATCTTAAATGTCAGTTGCCACAGCAGAGGTGCTGAGAAGTCACCGAACTGTGGACATACATCTTTAGAAGTGCCAGTAGGATTTTGTCATGGGTTGGATGTGAGACATAGGATATGAATCTGAAGTTCTGACAAGGGGTCCAGGCTGAAGATAGAAATTTTGGAAAGGTCAGTGGATGGAAGGTAACTCAATCCAGGAAGCTTGATGAGCTCACCTAAGGAAGAGGGCTGGGTCCAGGGCACCCCAATGTTTTGAGGTAGAGGAAATGAGACTGAGACGGATTCACCCATGAGAGGGAAGAGAAGCAAGAGATGAGTTCCCCAAGTTTATGAAGAAAGTGTTTTGAGGAGCAGGGAGAGATTAGCATATCAAATATGCAAATGAGATGACAAAGACGGGATGGATCATGGGAATTGACTTCATGGGAGTCACTGGTGACCTTGAATGAGTAGTCCGGTGGAATGATGGAGAAAAAAAGACCCGATGGCAGTAGGTCCAGTGAGAACTAGTAGACAGGAAGAGGAGTCAGTGAGTATAGGTAAACCTTTCTAAAGACAAACGAAGAAATTGAGCAGGAGCTAGCAGGGAATGAGGGACCAAAGGAAGGCTTTTGAATTTTTTATATCTGTGATATTACAGAGTATTAAATGCAGCTAGCAATGATCACATAGAGAGGGGGAAATTGACGATGCATAGATGAGAGACAGTTACTAAAGTCATGAGCTTGAGTGGCCAAGAGGAGGGGTGGGTCCAGCAGGCAGGTGGAAAGCTGAATCTTGTAGGTAGTGAATGGACAGCTCACATGCATTCACAACAATTTACAGGGATATATATGTTTTAATAGAGGTTTTTTTTGCCACTTCTTGATGTGAGAGGTGTTTCAAGAAATGTGATTTTGATCCAAAAATTTTAAAAAATAGAAATTTCTGGGTAATTTCATGCTTTAGCAGGAACAAGAGGACAGAACATTTTTTTTTTAAAATTATTATTATTATACTTTAAGTTCTAGGGTACATGTGCATAACATGCAGGTTTGTTACATATGTATACTTGTGCCATGTTGGTGTGCTGTACCCATCAACTTGTCAGCACCCATCAACTCGTCATTTACATCAGGTATAACTCCCAATGCAATCCCTCCCCCCTCCCCCCTCCCCATG
>NW_016817794.1:214874-244789 GCF_001698545.2 Rhinopithecus bieti
TTATCTAAGTTGATACATGTAGGTTTTTTTTTTTTTTTTAACTATTCTAGTTCATTGTATAAATATACTGCAGTTTATTTATTCAGTCATTTCTTAATGGACATTCACATTTCTTCCAGTTTCTTTTAATATAAACAAAATTCCAGTGAACACTCTTGCACATCCTCCTCGTACGCACATATGAGAGTTTCCCTAGGGCCAGGGACCCCAAACATTTTCTGTAAAGGGCCAAATAGTAAATACACTCAGCTTTTCAGGCTGGAATGGCCTCTGCCACAACTATTGAACCCTGCTGTTATAACATGAAAACAACCATAGAAAATACATAAACTAGTAGCCATAGCTGTGTGTCCATGAAACTGGATGCTGACGTTTGAATTTCACATCATTTTCACATCATTATTATTCTTTTGATTATTTTTCTCAGCTGTTTAAAATGTTTTTGTAAAAAAATTCCTACCTCATAAGCCATACAAAACCAGTCAATGGGCTTAATTTGTCCCATGGCCCATAATTTGCTGACCCTCGTTTTATGGCATATGCCTAGCAGTGGCATTACCGTACCAAATGGAATGTGAAACTCCATCTTAAACTAGATAGAGCCAGATTACTCTCCAAAATGAATGTAATAATGTATCTTTCTCTTCCTGACCAGTCTGATGTGTGTGGGAACATGTCACATTTTTTCTTTTGTATTTTATTTTATTTTAGAAAGGGGATCTTGCTATGTTGTCCAGGCTAGCCTCGAACTCCTGGGCCCAAGTGATCCTCCTGTCTTGACCTTCCTATATCCAAGATTACAGGTGTGTACCTCCATGTCCAGCTCTCATTTTTGTTTTAATAGGTATTTTTCTACAAACTAGCACTTTCATCTTTCCATTCATTCAGACTTAGTGGAGAATATTCCATATGTTCATTAGCCACTTGCTTTCACTCTTCTATTGATTTACCTATTTGTTTTTTCAAGTTTTCTACTGGATTGTTTGCTAAATTTTCTTACTAATTTGTATGGTTCTTTATATAATCTGGATATTAATCTTTTGACAAATACAAATATTGTATATGTTTTAGGTTTGTGATGTGTTTGTTATACAGGAATAATTTATGTCAAAATTCATCAACATTTTATTAATGGATTGTGCTTTTGTAAAAGGAATTTACAGATTAGATTACTTGCTATAAAAACACTGATACCTATTTAAAAGATCACCACTACTGCTGTAACTCCAACTCCAAAATTGAGAAGGAGCTGACACTCATCTCCGGCAAGCCCATCTTCTGATTTTCCCAGGTGTTTTCCCTCCAGCCCCATCACCTGGCATTGCTCCTTCCTTTCATTCTTCCACGTATTTCTCTTGTGTGTCTTATTAAATCCTGCTCCTAGGTCCCTACTTAGATGCAAATGCCTGATATCTGCTTAGAGATTTTTCCCGACAAAGAGATCGGTGTCTTAATCTAAAGAGATAATTGGCTGATATAAAGTTTGAGGCATCAGCAAGAAAAGGTAATTTTCTTGACTCCCTGAAATCAAGCCAGATAGACCTGCTTTACCATTTCAATATAAATGAGATTATTCCTTCAACACAACATATTATTGATTCAAGATATGGTTTTTATATTCTATTCGTGAAATTTGAGATAATAAGAACGTGTAAGTGTTCCAAAAATGTTTTACATGTTTTGCTATCTTTTCTCCAGTGACCAGAGATGGAAAATACATTTGCTCTGCATGGATCTTGCACCATGTCAAGTGACATAATTAAGATAATCTCTTTCATCCTATAATTCTTATAACAACGTTTAGAGATATTCTTTCCCAAATGCTTTAAATTATGGTCTTTCAAAAGACAAGTACAGTATTTGTAAAGGGAAGAAGGATTTTGTAGCTTGTGTGGGAAGAGGGTTGTAATCAATGATAAAGAAGCTGAAAAACCACGATCTTGCAGGCAGCAAAGGGCAATTTACTTGGCTAGATCATGTCTCCAATAGTTGAGCTCTTATCTAATTGTACTAAAATGCTATAATGCCTGTCATGTTTATTTGGAGTATTGCAAATAATTTTAGAAGGAGGGAGAAGTGAAAAGGTGGAGCACAGAGGATTTTTAGGACAGTTAAACTACTCTATATGTTATAATGGTGGATACTTGCCATTATACATTTGTCTAAACCAATCTAATGTACATGGGGTGAACCCTTATGTAAACTATGGGCTCTGTGTGATAATGTTGTATCAACACAGGTTCGTCAGTTGTAACAAATGTACCACTCCGGTGAAGGCTGTTGGTAGTGGGGGAGGTTATGTGTGTTGGGGGGTGGTATATAGAAAACTTCTGTACCTTCTTCTCAATTTTTGCTGTAAACCTAAAATGGTTCTTATGGAAAAAAGACGATCAGAAGAAAAGACTGCATTAAAAATAATAAAAGTATATTCATTTAACACATGCATTTGAGCAAAGATAAAATAAATGAATAAATAATTCTGCAGGCCTTATGACCAGGTGTAAATTGTGGGTCCTCACAACCCTGTCGGCAGTACTGTGGTCAGCATGATAGCTGCAGCAGGTGCCCTATGTCTCCTCATTGCCAGCCAACTAGCATTGTGGGAAAGTTAGCTTTCTTGGGCAGAACTAAATGATAATCATGGAGCAGCAAGTCACTTTCCAGACTTTATTTATAATAGCAAATTAGCAGCAAGACAGCCAATGACCACAGTGGTTGCCAAATTAGTTTGCCTGGACTGAACTGGGCTTCCCATGGGTCTTGATTGCAAAGAGCACTGGGAAGTTGAATGTGGAATTACAAAACAAGACATTTCTCACCTCACAAGTCCTCTCCTCTCCCTGCCCTTTTCTTAGGAATGTTTTAACCCCCAATTCTGGCCTTTACTTCATAATAAATATCTCAGAAAATTATTCTATGAATTCTTTTGAGACTGTTTCTGCCTTTTTGTTGTTATTGTTGTTGTTTGTTTGCTTGTTTGTTTTGAAACATAGTCATAAGGAATGTTTTTCCTTGCTTTCGTTCCTGCCCTGAATGAGCAACAGACACTTGGGGTAGAGAATGAAGAACATTTCTCAGTTCTACTGGAAGTTGACTGCAGCATATCAAATACATGAATAAAGCATTTGGTTCTTAAGGTAGAGTTATATCTTCACTGACTCCTTTACCTTCTTTAGAGTAGCACCGACTGGTGTTTCTAAATGGCAAGTTTGTAGTCCTTAGATAGGATAATGCTGGTGAAAGCATCAACTGCAGCTTAAACCCTAGCAAAACGTTGCGGGGGAGGATGGAGACAGAGAGAGAGAGACAGAGAGAGAGACAGAGAGAGAGAGAGAGAGAGAGAGAGCACATATCCTGAAATGTTGCCAGGGTTTACAGGACAGCCTAGTGTCTTGAGACAGAAATCTTACCTAAAGACTCTAAAAGTTAGCTTTAAATCAAAGTCTATTTGTTAGAAGCAAGAGTGGATGGGAAAGAATACCGCCTGGCAGCTTAAGAGTCCTAGTTGAAAACTACAGATGATCAAATAAATACCTGCTATTCCCACTTTGATCTGGAAAGTTCTGATTTCCCCTTGGTAGCCCGTAGAGATCAAGGACCCTTAAAATCCACAATTGAAGGCCCTCTGATTTCCCTTCCTCCACAGACAGCAGATTTTCTCCCACTTTATCTATGCATTGATGACCTTTCCTTAGCCCTTGATGGTAACTGCTTTTGCTTCTAGGAATTCCTTGCTCAAATTCCACAAAACGACTCTATTTTTATTCTCTCCCTCCTCCAAACAGACCTTTTTCTGCATTCTATTCTCTCTGTCCTCAATTTGCACTCAACCTTGTTCATCATGAATGCCTCTAGGCTGGATAAGCACATATCACCTCGAGTTTGTATTATTTTAACACAATTTCCAAACACTATCCCTGCCTCCAGTTCTTTCATAGTGGTACAATGTTGCATTTTTCTTCTCAAATTATTTCCTCAGCTCTGTCAGCACCCTTTTCCTGTCATTCTGTTTTTTTTTTTTTTTTTATTAATTCATTTTTCTCATGATTTTACAGAGCTTATGTTTCTTTATATTTCCATCAGAGCTTGAGTCAAATGTTCTGTTGTGTACTTGAATAAATCTTCCACTGGTTATATACATCATCTGCCTCCTCCATCGCAAATTTATTGTTTCCAGTTACAAGCATTTTTGTTTAGACCCCACATTTGTGTTCTGTTTTGTGTACTCTGAATTGGGACTGTTCTGCTTGTCTTCCCAGTAAGTAGCAATGACAGAATCTTTTTATTTTATCTTACCTCTATTTGAATCTTGCCCTTGGAACCCTAGATGGAGGGCTGGGCATTACTGCTATTAGACTATATTCAGTCCCTCAGTTCCTAATGGCACAAGGAAGGGAGTGTGGGGCTTTACAGCTGGAAACAGAGAAATCCACATTCTTGACATTTCCTTCCCCAACTGATGAAACTTGTACACCAGGGGTATCATGTGTCAGGCCAAGGCATGCCATTTCTCATGGAAAAACATCTCATATTTTCACCCACGTAGGGCTGATCTGTCCACTTTGCAAAGAAAATGGGTAAGGGTGAAATCTAGAGGCTTTCCCGACTTCAGTTTGATGACACCATGTGGAATTTTCTATACATAGTTCTCTTTGATGCACTGCTGCCAGTTGGTCTCTAGATACCATTTTATGCTGTTCCTCACCCCAAGCATCACCCGCAGACTTCTGTCTCTCTCTCAGGAAGTCCAGCCAATAAAGAAGAGTATTACATGGCTTCATGCTTTTCCTTTAGTGCTATAATCACTGCTCCTCCATGGGGTGTTCATTCACTGTTGCTGTATAACAAATTACTGCAATTTTAGTGGCTTAAAGCAACACCCATTGTCTCACAGTTTCTGTGGATCATGTTTGAGCACAGCTTAGCTAGGTCCTCTGCTCAAGACCTCACAAGCCTGCAATGCTGGTGTCAGCCAGGGCTGCAGTTCACATGGAGTCAGACTGGAGAAAGCTCTTCCTCCAAGCTCCCTCAGGCTGTTGGGAGAAGTCATCTCCTTGAGGTTGTAGAACCAAGGTCCTTGGTTTCTCACTAACTGTCAGATGGAGATGGTCTTCAGGTCCTAGATGCTTCCCATGGTTTCAAGAAATGTGGCTTATTCCATAGGCAGTTCACAACATGGTAGCTCACTTCTTGAAGGGCAGCAGGATAATTTCTCATTCTGATCTTTTAAGACAAAGTTTTATATTACATAATATGATAATGAGAATAGCATCCCAGCAACTTTTCCATTGTCTATTGGTTAGAAGCATCCACACTCAAGGAGAAGGGATTCTACAAGAATGGATTAATTGCAGGTCACCTTGGGGTATGAAGAATGAAACTGGTCATTTCTTCTTAGCAGAGCCTCTCAGAATTTATTCCCTCTCTTCTTGTACCACAAACACCTTCTAAATACCCTGCAACCCTCTGAATAGGGAACATCAAGTTCTAGATGCAGTACATTTCCACAATCAAGAAAACAATTGTAAAGGCATCTGATTTTACAACCCATAGGCATTAACATCAATTTGGTTGGTTTAATTATCAAGTGGCAGATTCCATCCTAAGAAATCACTTAGAAACACAGTGCTAATGTCTAGGACAGCATTTCTTAACCTCAATATTATTGACATTTGAATCTGTATAATCCTTTGTGGTGGAGCATTGTAGGATGTTTAGTAACACCGCTGGCCTCTACACACCAGATACCAGTAGCACTCCTCACCTTTCTGGTTGTATCAGCTAAAAATGTCTTCAGACACTGGAAAGTGTCCCTTGGGAAGAAGGGGTACATAATCAACCTCAATTGAGATCCACTAAGCTAGGGTCTTTCCCCAGGTTTCCATTAAGAAGACAGTGGGTGTCTCTTGATTGCAATAAAATCCATGCAGTGTAATTTCATGGAAACATAATTAGGGTGAAATTGATATGAACACAGCTGTGAGTCTATCCCACTGCATTAGAACTGATGATCTAAGGCAATTGTAAATTTAGAGCTGGTTTCAGGCAGCCTACTAGGGTCTAAAGGGTTCCAGTCCTAATTTGGACCATAATTTCTGTATGCCCAGGTCACCTCATCTGTAAAATATGTATATTTTACACATTTCTAGAAAATAATGGTATAATAATCGTATTGTAGCACAAGAAGCCATACTTTTATTTGACTTGAAAAGTTCTCTATATTTATTGAAATTCTCCACCGCGCCCCCTACCCCCCACCCCAACAATGTACCTGGTAGTAGAAATATCTATATTTACCATTGACAGTCTCAGGACATTTAACTAAAAAAGAATGAAGTTTTACAACTTATATAATTAAACATTAATAAAACTCAGTTGAAAGATACAGTTATTTTAATGAATCTGTACAAGAGATCCATTTTCCAAAGGTTTATGTCCCCATTTTTACACTTTAAGACTTTATTTTCTAGCCCTTCTAATAATAAAATGTACACAACTGGAAATGAAAGTCCTCAGACACATGTTTGGCAATCTATTAGAAATTGCGATTTGTATAGTTGACCCCATAAATCTAAAGTACTGGCACTTATGAAAGATTATTTCCATTTATTTTGTTTTATTATGTAATATTTTTCTCTAAGCCAACGTAGTATTAGGTCCTGCCAGTGCTATACTCATAACCTGATGATTTCATTTATTTTGTAAACACCTGCAGTCTTAGGACTTAGGTCATTCTGCTTTTGGCAGCGTTAATTGAAATATATTCTGCAATCAAGGTCTTAAAATAGAGACTATTAATAATCTATTGCTACAATATAAACTGGCTAAAACATGAATGTCTCTTTACATTCTAGGCTTTAAATAAAAGTAAAATTAAGGATACATCTTAATGTGCCATTTGGATCATTAACACATTTGTGTAAAAATTAAGTTTTTACATTTTGAAAATTGTTGCTGAGCCAGTTTCTTTTGGAAACTCTTAGAGATCAGATCCTTCTAATCAGTAACACGCTTCTTTCTCTGAGTGCAGATAGAATGAAGAGAGGAGAGGATGATAGTATTATTTGCCAGCTCTGTGGCTCTCTACTTTTCCCTCCGTAAGTTAGCAAATTCTTTTTCTTGCTTTACTTTGGTTACCCAGGGATAGATTCACTATTTCTAAGTTTCATACCTAAAATGGTTTTACATTGCAGACAGTCTTGGTTTGCACTTGTTTTCCTGGCATCATTATTTTCAAAATCTTCATTCACTCTCAAAAGGTTTCTGGTTTGGACGATAACCTATGTGGTCCTCCTTCTAATCACCTCTTCTTGACAGCCGGGTGAAAAAGTGGCCCATGTTTCTATTTAGGTGGTATCACCACATATGTCCACCAGGGAGTGCTCTTGTTTTGGCTTACATCCCTCAGCTAGAGGTGGTTTTCTCCTGGCAAATTTTAAGCGAGGAGAAAAGCCTGTGAATTTCTGTGAGAAGACATTTAATTAGACACAAAGCTCTCAGTAGAACTTCTAAAACTTGGAAGCAAAAAATAAAAACATAGTCTACCTTGAAATAATAAGAAAATATCAGCACCTGTAGAAGGAACAGAAGACAGTCGTTCCTAAGAGAAAAATAAGAGGAAGCATCTAGAATTCCAGAAATTATGTATTATGTGGTTATCTGGGAATTATAATTCAGAGAGAATTTATGAGCATGTCTTTTTCAGTAGTGATTCCAGCTGCTTTTTTAGGTAACTGAAGAAGGTCAATGCAATACTGTCATAGGTTTCTTCAGCAACTCTGCTAAACCATGTAAAAGCTGAATTATTTCTTTATAAAGGCATCAATATTGTATTTTATTACCTTCCCCCAAAATGTGCCAGACTTAACTAGTGTGAATTATTTACCTATTTGTTTGCCTTTCCTCCCATTTAAATGGCTGCTTATTTAAAGCTACCTACAGGAAACTTTATCATGGCAAATCTTTCCTTGCTTTTGCACATTGGTTCTTTTCATGAGCTAAATCACCTAGTACAGAGCACATGACCCAAAGACTAGGTTATTCTGGTTTACTACAGCCTGCTGCCCAGCAGCAAACCCTGGCCCCTCATATGCTAAGACCACAGAGAATGAGAATAAGCATTCCTTTGTTGCATTTATTTTTATCTTGGTTGTAGACATAACCTGTGTGTTATAATTGGGTTAAGGTTAATGCTGACAATATTTTCCTTCCCTCTAGGCTAATAGTATCTTTCTTTTTTCAACTCACATTTTCCCATAAGCTACACTGCGGGAGGACTGCCAATATATTTACTTACTTACAGTTTAATATGTGTAAAACAGTCTTCATCAGGTGATCTTCAGGTCATAGTTTTATCAGTGGTGAACTTGTCATGACTTGATATTTCTCTTTTCTGTGGCTTCTTTCTCAGCCATGACTTTGACCATAGAGTCTTACATACTCTATGTGCTTAACAGAGAGGAAGGAGGCTTGTAGATCTAGTAACAGGCTGATAAGGAACAACAAGGCTGACTGAAACCTTTCCCACCCTTACTGACATTTAGATCACTGCTGTTTGAATACTAGTTTCTTCTATTTAATTCTTTTGGTATAATTTTAGATTCTAATGGGGAGGGAGAAATATATGGCCATCCATCCTTTCAGGAGTTTTGCTTTTCATGTTTTTATTACCTTTGAAATTCCCTAATGGCACCAAAATTGACAGCTCCTACCTTAGAAAATTTCATCAGTATTCTCTGCTGTGTATGAAATGAATTTCCTCATTCCGATGAAATTTATGATGCAAGGAGTGAGCCACCATAAATATTTTCCCCCTCGCTGTGACATTATTCAGACAGTCAGTGAGTTATACTTTTGAAATTATCTGATGTAGCCCAATTGACAATATTTTTAGTTTTCTTTCCTTTCAAGTATCAAACACAAGTCATTTTCTATAGGAGACTGATAAACTGGTAAAGCAAAATGAGATATTAGCCAAATAAAATTATAATATGAGATGCAATTAATTCCTTGTTTATTGTGTCTTTGAAAATATCTAATTGTGTTTCTCTGTGGTTGTGTGTGTATGTGCATTCTGAAGCACCTTTCTTTTTGCAAAAGGCTTATTGATATGGTTTGGCTGTGTCACGACCCAAATCTCAACTTGAATTGTATCTCCCAGAATTTCCACATGTTGTGGGAAAGACCACGGGGATGTAATTGAATCATGGGGGCTGGTCTTTCCTGTGCTATTCTCACGATAGTGAATAAGTCTCATGAGATCTGATGGGTTTATCAGGGGTTTCCGCTTTTGCTTCTTCCTCATCTCATTTTTCTCTTGCTACTACCATGTAAGAAGCACCTTTTGCCTCCTGCCATGATTCTGAGGCCTCCCCAGCCATGTGGAACTGTAAGTCCAATTAAACCTGTTTTTGTTCCCAGTTTTGGGTATGTCTTTATCAGCAGAATGAAAATGAGCTAATACAGTAAATTGGTACCAGAAGTGGGGTATTGCTGAAAAGACAACCAAAAATGTGGAAGCGACTTTGGAACTGGGTAACAGGCAGAGGTTGGAACAATTTGGAGGGCTCAGAAGAAGACGGGAAAATGTGGGAAAGTTTGGAACCTCCTAGACACTTATTGAATGGCTTTGATAAAAGTACTGATAGTGATATGAACAATAAGGTCCAGGATGAGGTGGTCTGAGATGAAGATGAGGAACATGGAACTAGAGCAAAGATGACTCTTGTTATGTTTTAGCAAAGAGACTAGAGGCATTTTCCCCCTGCCCTAGAGATTTCTGGAACTTTGAAATTGAGAGAGATGATTTAGGGTATCTGGCAGAAGAAATTTCTATGCAGCAAAACATTCAAAGGTAATGTGGATGCTGTTAAAAGCATTCCATTTTAAAAGGGAAATTGAGCATAAAAATTCAGAAAATTTGCAGCCTGATGATGCAGTAGAAATGAAAACCTACTTTTGAGGAGAAATTCAAGCTGGCTACAGAAATTTGCATAAGTACCAAGGAGCCTAATGTTAATCCCCAAGACCACGGGGAAAATGTCTCCAGGCCATGTCAGAGACCTTCATGGCATCCCCTCCCATCACAGGCCCAGAGGCCCAGGAGGAAAAAGTGGTTTCATGGGCCAGGCCCAGGGTTCCCATGCTGTGTGCAGCCTAGGGACTTGGTGCCCTGCATCCCAGCCACTCCAGCCATGGCTGAAAGGAGCTAATGTAGAGCTTGGGCTGTGGCTTCAGAGGGTGAAAGCCCCAAGCCTTGGCAGCTTCCATGTGGTTTTGAGCCTGCAGGTACACAGAAGTCAAGAATTGAGGTTTGGGAACCACCACCTAGATTTCAGAAGATGTATGGAAATGCCTGGATGCCCAGGCAAAAGTTTGCTGAAGAGGTGGGGGCCCTCATGGAGAACATCTCCTAGGGCAGTGTGGAAGGGAAATGTGGGGTCAGAGCTCCCAAACAGAGTCCCTACTGGGGTACTGCCTAGTGGAGCTATGAGAAGAAGGCCATCATCCTCCAGACTGCAGAATGGTAGATCCATTGGCAGTTTGCACTGTGTGCCTGGAAAAGCTGTAGACACTCAATGCCAGCCTGTGAAAGCAGCCAGGAGAGAGGCTGTACCCTGCAAAGCCACAGGGGTGGCTGCCCAAGACCATGGAAACTCACCTCTTGCATCAGAATGACCTGGATGTGAGAACTGGAGTCAAAGGAGATAATTTTGGAGCTTTAAAATCTGACTGCCCCACTGGATTTCAGACTTGTATGGGCCCTGTAACCCCTTTGTTTTGCTGAATTTCTACCATTTGGACCAATGCCTGTACCCCCATTGTATCTAAGAAGTAACTTGCTTGCTTTTGATTTTACAGGCTCATAGGTGGAAGGGACTTGCCTTGTCTCAGATGAGACTGTGGACTGTCAACTTTTAGTTAATGCTGAAATGAGTTAAGACTTTGGGGGACTGTTGGGAAGGCGCGATTGCTTTTGAAATGTGAGGACATGAGATTTGGAGGAATCGGGGGCAGAATGATATGGTTTGGCTGTGTCCCCACCCAAATCTCAACTTGAATTGTAGCTCCCAAAATTCTCATGTGTTATGGGAGGGACCCAGGCAGAGGTAATTAAATCATAGGGGTCGGTCTTTCCTGTGCTATTCTCATGATAGTGAATAACTCTCACGAGATCTGATGGGTTTATCAGGGATTTCCGTTTTTGCTTCTTCCTAACTTTTCTCTTGCTGCCACCGTGTAAGAAGTGCCTTTTGCTTCCTGCCATGATTCTGAGGCCTCCCCAGCCATGTGAAACTGTAAGTCCAATTCAACCTCTTTTTGTTCCCAGTTTCGAGTATGTCTTTGTCAGCAGCGAGAAAACAAACGAATATACTTATATTTCAGAATGAGTAAACAGATGGAATATTCAGATAATTTGGGTGCTCTGTAGGAGTGATGGAGAATTTATGATGTTAGTATTAAGAATCTTATTTCTGATTATCAAAAGAAAGCCAAACACTTTGGTGGTTCATTATTTAAAATAATGAACAATTTCCAACATATTAGGACAACAAATAAGCAATGGATTTTGAAATTTCTTGCCTCTTCTCTGTGAATAAAAGCAGAGTGGTATAATAATTAAAAGCATCTTCTTACATAGGAAAATTCCAGAAGAAGCCACATTGGTTGAAAGCTTTGGAAAGACCAATTAAGAATGAGATCCCCTTGTGTGTGGAAGATTTGATGGCACATGGATTTGGACAGGAGAATATGCACATTGATGACATAAAAGCCTTCAGACAAACTCTAATGTGACATTTTAAATTTTGGTAGAGCCAGAAAAGTGTTGGGAAAAAGACAGTTGTTTGGATATCATCAGGGGATCAAAAATAATGGAAGAATAGAAAATAAAAAACAGTATGGATAAAATGCCTACAGTCTCAACCCAGTATATTTAAAACTCAGTGCTGGGGATAAAAGAAATCCCAAGACAGATACTAGTCTCGATTAAACAATTAAATCTCATAGTGATATTTACTAATGCCCCATAATAGCAGATATACCACCAGATGGCAATTTTATGCAGTAAATGTGACTTCAAAGAGTTCAATTAAAGTCTTCATGTGGATCTACCATACGGCAATTACTGCACTAAACATGTGTATTTCAATTTTGTAAAATTAAAATATAATTGAAATGTCTGAGGGAGCTTATGTTTTATAGAAACCTGTGAGTATCTTTTGAATACTGAAAAACATTAATTGATCTGATTGTATTATGAATAACACCCCTTAATGATTTTTTTTTTTTTAAATAGCCAGAGGTAGTGTCTCATACCTATAGTCCCAGCTACTCAGGATGCTGAGGTGGGAGGATCCCCCTTGAGCTCAGAAGTTTGAGGCTGCAATGAACTATGATTGTACCACTGCACTCCAGCCTGGGCAACAGAGCAAGACCCTGTCTCTTAAAAAATTATTGAATTAAAATTTAAAAAATTCTGGATGCTGGGCATGTGGGCATGGTTGCTCATGCCTGTAATCCTAGCACTTTGGGAAACTGAGGCAGGAGGCTTGAGCCCAGGAGCTCAAGACCATCCTGGGCATCATAGTGAGATCCCATCTCTACAAAAAATATAAAAATTAGCTGGGGGTGATGTGCACCTGTAGTCCCAGCTACTTGGGAGGCTGAAGTGGGAGGATCGCTGAAGCCCAAGGGGTTGAGGCTGTGGTGAGCTGTGATTGCACCACTGTACTCCAGCATGGGCAACAGAGCAAGATTCTGTCTCAAAACAAAAAAAAAAATCTGAGATTGGACACATACATGCTGGCTGTTCTGCCTATTTTTTATCTTTTAAAATTATTTTCAAACTAAAATTATAGAAGAAAACACTCTTAAACCTATTATATAATAATGATCGATATAACTACAACCATTTATAGACAGCATTATATTTGAGTATTTTCTAGTCATTTTCATATCTGCGTGTGTCTGTGTGTGTGTTTGTGTCTGTGTGTGTTTTCATGCTTTTGGGGATATATCCTGTGAGATTTTACATGCACACAAAAGCAAACACACTAAAATGTAGGGAGGGGGAGGAAATGGTTCTGTAGTTAAATGTTATAGAAATGCTGTGTACTTATCTTCTTCTTGTGGGTATACAAATTTCTTTAGAGCGTTGAAGGCTCTAAAATTTCTGTAATAAAGGAACTTGATTAATTTTGCGTTACTCACCATTTCCCAAACATACTTGACTCTGTAACTGTTTTGTTGTTGTTGTTGTTTTCTCTATAGCAACTAATAACTGAAAGAACACATCTAAAAAAAATTGAGGCTCTCTATTTAAAAGTTTATAATTCCAAAAAATGTTTATATTCCTGGAATGGTTATGTGACTAGGTCATTAATGTTTAATCTATCAGAGAGTAATAAGCAATTCTTTTTAAGACTCTGGAGAAATGAGAGAATTTGGATGCTTAAGGAATAGGGTGACAAGAGTGCCTCTCTTTCAAAGATGGGGCAAGGTGAGGAAGTCCAGGTAGGATGTGACGTGGAGGGTCCTGCAAAGCTAGGCTGGTCCTGAGAACACTCTATTCATTTTCTGTTGCTGCCTCACAAGTTACCAAAACCATAGTTGCTTAAAACAACACACATTTATGATCCTCCAGTTTCCATGGGTCAGAAGTCCAGGCAGGGCTGAGCTGGATCTTCTACTCAGCACCTCACATGGCTGCAATGAAGGTGGTGTCTGGGCTGTGTTCCTTTCCTGGGGCCATCACCCAAGTTCACCTGGTTGTAGGCAGAACTGTTTCTTGGTACTATAGGACTGAGGTCCCCACTCTCTTGCTGGCTGTCAGCTTGGGCTACTCCCATAGGCCACTTGCATTCCTTGCCATGTTCCCCTTTCACAGGCCTCTCTGACAGAGGCCCTCTCACAAGAGGGTAGCTCGCTTCCAGCCCCCAAGGGAGAGTCTCACTCCAACCTGCTGAGATAGAGTCTAACATGACACCCCACCACCTTCACCATCTTCTGTGGATTAGAAACAAGTCCCAGGTCTCACTTGTACTCAAGGGGAGGGGATTATAGCAGGCTGTAACTCACTGGGGTCACCTTAGGGTGTGTCCACCAAGAATACCAAAGGCCTAAGATTGGGGATGGGGGAGCCATGGGGGCTAAGAGTTCTAGGGGAAAATCAAAGAGAGAAGTTTAAAATGTGGTGGCGACTTCTCAAGCCTATTTCCTACATTCCTAATCAGGCTCAATTCCTTCCTGCTCACCAGCCTGTACTTGACATACAGGTTTATGCACTGAGTGCTCTCCTCTTAGAATTCCTTGCTCTTTGTTAATATCACCCAGGGTCAGCATCAAGATTCAGGAAGCCTCCCAGGTAGACAGGTCTGTTTACCCAAGCTGGGTTATGTAATACTTTGGCCTCTTTTGTAGCTTCCCCTCTTTCTGGCATCAGTATGCACTAAGCAGAAAGAGGTACAAAAGTCTTTTTCAAGGAGAAACAAAAAATACTCATATCATTAAACATGTTTTCCGTGAATACAAATATGGTTATATTATCGCCTTCAAAATGACAAGGCAAAGAATTGATAAGTTTAAGGTTTTTCTCTTTCTTCCCCCCAAAGCATGTAACAACTGTATAATACAATGTGTTGTGTAATTACTAACCAAGTACTAGGTTATGATTCTGCTGTTCAGCTGCAGAAATTACCACATACATATAGTTTGAAGGGAACAATTGGCCCCAAAGAAAATTAATAAGTGTGTCTTCTCCTATTAGATTCCTGTTAAGATTTCATAGACAAGTGTGTTGGTGGAGAATTCTTGGTGCCTTTGCTGCAGGCTTATACTTTTTTGTGCTGCAAAGATGGTTAGCAGCCCCTGAAGGGTGTAAACTCTGGACCTGTCCCATGGAGCTTTGTTAATTCCTTGCAGACAGAGGAGGCAGAAATGCAGGTGAGAGTCATGGGTCCTGGGCTCACGTTCCCATCTCATCTTATCCTGTTTAGGCTACTGTCACAAAATACCATACAAAATAAACTGGCAGCTTATGAACAACACCCTTATTTCTCACAGTTCTGGAGGCTGGGAAGTCCAAGATCAAGTCACCAGGAGATTCTGTGGCTGGTGAGGGCTCACTTCCTGGTTCATAAATGGAAACTTCTCCCCATGTCTTCACATCGTGAAAGAGGTGAACAAGATCTCTGAGACCTCATTTATAAGAACACTAATCCCATTCAAGAGAGCTCTGCCCTCATGACCTAATCACCTCCCAATTCTTAGGAGTTAGGATTTTAACATATGAACAGCAGGAGTGTAAACATTCAGTCCATTGCACACCTCAACTCTGAATTGGTGGTGTGGTCTCTGACCAGCAACTTGACTTTTAGGGTCTATTTTCTTGCCTGTAAAATGAAGTCCTTTGCAGTTTTCAACTGCTTCAAGCTCTGTGTAAAGAATGGCATGTTCCAGTGTGTTTAGCAAAAGACTAGAGGTGGTGAACTGATGCTGGAGAATTGAAGGGTTTTGTGACAGTCTGAGCAGAACAGCTGTTCTTTCATTATGGATTTCTGTCTCCAGGGAATGGTAACTTTTGTTACTTACATACTATGTACAAAACAGAAAGCACTACCTGGAAATAAGGGAGAATGTTGCTAATTTGCTCCTTTTTCCTGTCAGTTAAATCAACCAAAATAATTTTAACTTTCTATTGAAGAATAGTCTACATATAGAAAAGGACACATATTTTGATTGTACAACTCAATGACTTTTCACAGATTGAACACACCCATATAACCAATATTCAGATTAAAAATGTAGAACATTAGCAGTCTTTCCTGAGAAGGCTCTCATACTCCTCTCCATAAGAATAACCACTGTCTTAATGTCTCACAGCATAGGTTTGTTTCACCAGGTTTTGTACTACATATGCTGTATATAAATGCTATGTGCCCTTTTCTGTCTGGCTTCCTGGACTCAATATTATGTTTGTGAAATTCATCCATATTGATCAGATAATTGTAATCATTCATTTTCATTTTGGTGTCACATTTCATTAAAAGAATATAGATGTTTCTTTATTTCTTGTACTGTCAATCAGCATTTAGGTGGTTTCCAGATTTGGGCTACTATGAATGGTGTTGCCAGGAAGATTCTAGTGTCTGCCTTTTAATGGACATATGTATGCATTTCTATGGAGAGTAAACCAAGGAGTGGAATTGCTGAGTCACAGAATGTGCTTATGTTGGGAATTTGTAGATACTGCTAATCACTTTTCAAATCAGTTTTCCAAAATGATTCTATTGATCTGTAGTCCCATCAATTGTGTGTCACAATTCCAGTTGCTCTACTCTTTGCTCTACATCTTTTTCAATTTAACCATGCTGGTGGGTGTGTACTGATATCAGCACTAGGTTTTAATTTACATTGCCCTGATAGCTAGTGTAGTTGAGTATCTTTTCATATGCTCGTTGGTCATTTGGATAAACATTTGTGGAGTGTCTGTTCAAGTCTTTCATCCATTTAAATATGTGGTTATTTACTTTTTCATTGATTTGTACAATTATATATCTCTATATATGTCTATATATATATACACATATTACATATAGATATAATAAGTTTTTTATTAAATAGATAGTGTCAACCAATGAAATTTTTCATTAATGAATGTGTTTGGTGTCTACTAAGAGCTTCCTGTCTGAGCATAGTGCAACAGGAGATACATGTGAGAAGCCTAAGTTAAGGTCCTTATGACAAATCATTTACAGTTTGGTTGGGAAACCAGGCAACCACCTGAGTGGCAGTTGAGTAACAGCTGCAAGTGAGTGTGGGATGAAGTGCCTTGTTGAGAGGTGAAGTCCTTTGAGTACTATAGGAATTTGAAGAAGTAGTCTGGAGAACATGACAAGGGCCACAGGGAAAGAAGTACCTAAGCTGATACCTGGAGAATAGATAGGAATTGGGGAAGCAGTGATATGGTTTGGACCTGTATCTCTGAACAAATCTCAGGTTGAATTGTAATCACCAAAATTGGAGGTAAGGCCTGGTGGGAGGTGATTGGATCTTGGGGGTGGATTTCTCATGAATGGTTTAGTACCAGTCCCTTGGTACTGTTGTCATAATAGTCAATTCTCATGATATCTCTTTTAGAAGTGTGTGGCATCTCCCCACCTCTCTCTCTTGCTCCTGCTCTGGCCATGTAAAGTGCCTGTTCCCCCTTTGCCTTCTGCCATGATTGTAAGTTTCTTGAGGCCTCCCCAGAAGCCAAACAGATGCCAGCATCATGCTTCCTGCACAGTCTGCAGAACTGTGAGCCAATTAAGCCTCTTTTATTTTTAAATTGCCCAATCTCAGGTATTTGTTTATAGCAATGTGAAAACAAACTAATACAAGCAGAAACAGCCTGACCAAATGCTGAGGGACAGGTAAGACTTCATTTTTTTCCTGTACAGTGAGGCTCCTGGCTAGTCAGAATGGGGGATTTGTGATGGGGATGTGTACACAGCCAAGCACATATAAATGTACATTATTACCTGGAAGCCCTTCCTTTATAAGAGTTTAAAAATGAGATAAGGAAAGAGACAATGAAAAAAGAAAGCTTGATCTGAAATGACCAGAAAGTACATAAAGCCCATATCAGTTTTACTTCAAATTTCTTTTCTTCTCTTGGGTTTTTGATCAGATACTTTAAACTCATATTTTCAAAGGCATTTTATTCTCATCTTCTTTCTTTGAAACTAACACATCAAATATTAGTGAGAGATGATTGGAGGAGAGAGACTAATTAGTTTATTAAGCATGAAAGAGTTTTTTCTTCTTTGGGAAGTTTACATATATATATATATTTCAGTCTTCTAAGAGGTAAGTTCACCATTTTTCCTTTGTTTCCCCTTGGAGAGTATTAGAATGGCAAACACTTTTATTTTGCTAAACAAGTACCGACGAATGTGCCTACAACATTCCAGCGACTGTTGTGAGCACATCACATCACATGTCTTTATTCGTTTAATTCTCATAATGACTATGAATTGGCACTATTATTATCAGCTTTATAGACAGATTGCGAAGCTGAGGCACCAGGAGGTTCAAGGACATTGCTGCAAATTGTATCAGTGATAAGCAGTTGAACTAGGATTTAAAAAACAAGCAGTCTGCCTCCAGATTCTGTCTACGCCATAAACCAAGGAGCAACAAACTTTGTCTGAGAAGGGCCAGATAACAAATATTTCAGGCTTGGTGGACTATACAATCTCTGTAACAACTTCTCAACTCTGCCACTGTAATATGAAAGCAGCCATAAACAATATGTGAATAAATGAGCATGTCTATGTTTTGATAAAATCTTATTTTACATAAACAATGGGATACATTTGACCTATTGGCTGTGGTTTGCCTATCCCTGATCTAAAACAGAATGATATATTTCCCCTTATGCATGCAGAGGATTTAAGTAAGGTTTTCTTTTTACTATATTCTATTTCCTGTTTCCTGGTCAGACATCAGTGGTTCTCAATCTGGGGTGATTGTATCTCCCAGGGTCCTTTGGTAATGTCTAGAGACATTTTTTATTTATCACAATTGGGAAGGTTGCTTCAGCATCTGATGTGTAAAGGCCATGGATGATGTTAAACAACCTACAATGTGCAGGGTAGCCCCACAGTAAAGGATTATATGGTCCCAGTGTTAATTATGCCAAGAGTGAGAAACCTTGAACCAGTTGAATCAGATTCATTTTTCAACCTGTAGAGTGCCCCTTCTTCTCTATTTCTCTCAGAATGATGGTACTCCTCTCTTATTGCTTCCTAGGTAGGTCAACACTTCCAAATAACAACAACGATGATTATGGTGTTAGTGGTGGTGGCTGGCATCTACTGAGCACCCATTATGGGCTGGGTAATTGTACATATAATAATCTTATCCAATTTTATTCAAAAATAAATTCATAAAGTAGGCATTATGATTTTGCCTCTTCATATGAAGAAATGTAAGTGCCTACATCCAAAACCTGGATCTTTCCATTCTACCATGCTGTCTCTTTCTTCTTACAATGAATTCTATCATTGGACATAAACATAGACATAGGACTTCACAGCCTGGACAGCCTCCATAAACACTAGTTATGCTAGGAGAGATTGATAGACTTATATATTTAAGTTTTATTTGTAAAATTGCTTCTCTAACCATCATTAGCTCAAAAATAGTTTTTGTGAAGATCTTGGACTGAAACTTTGATGTTTGCCTCCTTTTCCACATCAGGAAATAAGGTCAATGGTCAACCCCATGCCTTCCCTGTTGATGATAGTTTTTGCACGCAGATATTTTCCCTTTCCATTGCTTTACCTCCTGCCTAGTCTGCCTTGAGATGGAGCTCCCACCATCCTGAAAGGAAGTAACCAGTGGACAGAGGTTGAAAAGGGAAAGAGGACTGGAAGAGCACAACAAATGTGGACTCTGGAGGCGGCTATGAATATGAGATTAGAGTAGTAGCCCAAAGGCCCATCAGGAAAAGCAGTGGAGCTTGAGGTTCATGTGCCAAACCTCATTCCTATTCTCATCATGATGCTTTAGTTGTGTTCATTCATCCAACAAACATTCCTGAGCCCCATGCTGCATGCTTGGCAATCATCTAAGTATTGGGACACAGTAGTGATCAGGACAGACAAAAGCCTCAACTCAAAGACCCTATAAAGTAGAAGTGACTTCTACAGTATGATGGAAAGTAACATGCACTATGGAGAAAAATAAATCAGCAAATGGAATGGGAAGTGCTGGAAGGGAGACTCCAGATTGTCAATGACGTGGTTAGAATAGGTCTGCCTGTGAAGGTTACTGGCAGATTTGAAAGAGGTGAGAGAGCAAGTCATCAAGATATCTAGGGGGAAAAGTTCTAGAAAGAGGGAACCACAGGGGCATAGACCTTGAGGTTGTGCCCCTGTGGTTGGAAGATACATGCTTAATTGTAGGAGTGGTAAGGAGACTTGTGTGGCTAGACTGGAGTCAGATAAGGATGGAAATTAAAGAGGTAAGTGGGAAAATGTCCAGACAGTACAGTGTCCATAGAATGTGGGGAGGATTGTGGCTTTTCCTCTGGGCAAGATAGAGAATCATTTAGAGGGTTATGAGCAAATGAATTAGAAGAGCTGCATTGTTTGAAAATGGATTCCTCTGGATACAGTGTTGAGAAGAGATTGTCCATTCTACGGGAAGAAGGGTCTAGTCATATAAATTTCTTTCTCCATTGAGATTCCCTTCCCTTCTTTTCCCCCAAGCCAGAGAATAATCACATGTATGAGAGTCTACCTGGGAGTTAGAAGAGTTGTCTTTATCCAAATCTCAAGGCTAGAAGAGACATTGATGACCATCTCATCCTGTTCTCTCATTTTACTGAAAAGAAAACCAAGAACAGTTTACTGTTTATTATTATTTGATGTTAAGGATGCTAGGAGTCCAAAGTCTGCCTAGCTTTCTAGTAGTTGCAGACAAAACCAAGACAAAGAAAACTCTTGCTGAGGACATAACCAGTCTGCCAGATGAGCAAATCAGCAATTTCAAAAAGGCATATGTCGTATGACAGAAGTATGCTTGGTACTATTGAAGTACAGAGGAGAGATATCCAACTCAGCCTGGAGATCAGGGAAGGCCTCCTGGATGAGGCAACCAAAAAAATCAGTGTCCTACTTGAGTTCTGGGCTGGGGCTTCAGTCTGACCAGCTCTCCTGCTTCATCTGTCTGGTTCTCTTCTTTCTACAACATGGCACCTTCTAGGAGCCAGAAGACTACCTGCATTAAAAAAAAAAAAAAGAACCCTCCAATTATTTAGAAAGAATAAAGGCAACACAGCAGCTAAAACTGGTTTCATAATTTCTGTGACAGAATTTTAGGTAGACAAAAATAGAAATGATATATTAAAGACTGTAATTCTTTGACTTTCCAAATCTTCTCATTTGCAGTGGTCATTGTCTCCTGGGATTTAGGCTTGGTTTTCTCTAGGTGATAGCAATTGTCCTGAGAATAATTAATATACTGCTGCTTATTCATAAAGCCTCTCAAAGACCAGGAGGGTGACAATTTAATAAACATAACAATAAATACAAATCAGCTGCCCTGTTATACTTGTTCTTGACTTTTTTGTTCCCATCTTAAGACCTCAAGCAGTTTATTGACATTAATTAACTAACTCAACACCCTTGGGTGAGACTGGTGGATATGAATATTATCCTTCATCTTACAGAAGAGAAATTGAAGCTAGGCCCTCTCCTTGACCGAATTCTGGAACAGGCAGAGTTGATTTTTCTTGCTTTTCTAGATGCCTTTTTATTCTGTCTTCTTGCATTTCCTCATTTATCCTGTATCAGTAGTTCCAGAGGCTCAATGCTGTGCCCACACTATTTCCCAGACTTGCAGTCCGTGGGCTGCCAACTTTTTACCTTCAACTATGGCCGTGCCCAGCTCGTCTGTTAAACCAACTTCATAGCAGGCAGTAGGGTGTGGTTAAATGTATGGTTTCTGGGTCAGACTGCCTGCATTTGAACTTTGATCCCGGCACTTACACTCTTGTGAGTGTGGGTAAGTTACTTAACAAATCTGTGTCTGAGTTTTCTCATTGATAACACAAACATGACCAACGTGCCCACCTACTAGTATTGTTGCATAAATTAACTGAAAGAATACATGGAAAAGTGATTCTGAGTTCAAATCCCAGTTTACCACTTAGTTACTGTGAAGCATTCTCTATGCCTCAGTCTCAATCCATGTTACCTGTGGGTATAATTATCGGTAAGGGAGTGATGAGTCTTAAAGGACAAGTTATATGTATTTTACTCAAACTCAGGTTTTACTCAGAATCACAGAACTGGAAGCAAATTCCATCATCTAGTCCAGGGATTGGCATCATGGGCTCATGACCTAAATTCAGCTCACTGTCATATTTTCATAGTCCATGCTCTAAGAGTTGTTGAGAAAAGAAAATAAAAATAAAGGCTGGTCATAGTGGCTCACCCCTGTAATCCTAACACTTTGGGAGGCCAAGGCAGGAAGATTGCTTGAGCCCAGAAGTTTGAAACCATCCTGGGTAATGTAGTGAGACCCGGTCTCTACAAAAACATTAAAAAATTAGCTGGGCATGGTGGTGCATGCTTGTGGTCCCAGCTACTTGAGAGGCTGAGGTGGGAGGATCACTGGATCAGGGGTGGTTGAGGCTGTGGTGAGCTATGATTATGCCCCTGCATTCCAGCTTGGGTGAGAGTAAACTCTCTCTCTCAAAAAAACAAAAAAAACAAAAAAACTATTTCATGACATGTGAAAATTAAGTGAAACTCAAATCTCAGCATCCATTAAATAAATTTCCATTGGAACACAACCATGTTCATTTATTTACATAATGTCTGTTGCTGTTTTATTGATACAATGGCAGTTGAGTAGCTGTGACAGAGACTATGTTGCCCACAAAGCCTAAAATGTTTACTCCCTGGCCCGTTACAGACAAAGTTTGCTGACCTCTGCTCTAGTCCAACAAAAAGGTCATCAGTTTAAATACTTTTTGCATTGGTGAGCTCACTACTTTATTAAGCCACCTCCCCTATAGTCCAAGAAAGTTCTAAATATCCACACAGAAAGTCTGCCTCCTGGTAATGTCTCCCTATGGGTCCTGATTTCTTCCTCTAGAACAACAAATAGAAGGCTAATTCTTCATGCACATGACAACACTTCAACCACATTCCATTAATTCTCTCTTGTCTGGATTATCCATTCTCAGACCTCTCCGTTGTGCCTTACTGTTTCCAGACCCCTCTCCATCCTGCTTCCTGTGAAAGCATGTCTAGGCTTGGTCCACCCTAATCTGATCTCAGGATCTCTGCCTTTCCCTCTGTAAGATTCATACCATGCTAGTAATGACTGACTCAAGACCTGCCTTCTCTGGGTAGCTAATAAGCTTCACGAGGGTAAGGACCTTATTTTCTTGTGTTTCTCTGTATTCCCAGCATGGTTTTCATCCTGATGGCTCAATTATTTATTGAAGGTTACTGAATGACTGATCTGTAATATACTTCTTAAAACATTATATCGGAAACAGGTATAATATTCCAAATATCATCTGAACTCTTTATTTTGTTACTGCTGCCCATGACCATAACATTCTTTTAAAAGTACACTGTATATCCAATTCATATGGAAATTATTTGAAAGTAAAAGCCACATACTTCTTTTAAATCAGTGATTGTGGAGTTGGGTTGCTTCCATTGCATTCATGTAGAATGTATTTATTGAACACTTAAATATATTCCTAATTAATTTTGTTTGTTTCAGTACTTAGTTCCAGCTTATTGAAATATTTTTTAATTTTAACTTTATTACCCAATAGATTTTCTACTCCCCACTTATCCTTGAGTAACAAAGAAATTGCATGAGGAGTCTGTGTCTTCAGGGATGCTGATAACAGCATAGTCCTGTAGGAAGCGGCTGGAATTTTCCCTCCAGCTTGATCAAAATCCATTAATCAAAACACTTTTGTACAGTGGCTCATGCCTATAATCTCAGAGCTTTTAGGAGGCTGAGGCAGTAGGATTGCTTGAGCTCAGGAGTTTGAAGCAAGCCTGGGCAACATAGCAAGACCCCATCTCTCAAATTTTTTTTTTAACAATTTGCTGGACATGGTTGTGTGTACCTATAGTCCTAGCTGCTCAGGAGGCTGAGGCAGGAGTATTGCTTGAGCCCAGGAATTCAAGGCTGCAGTGAACTATGATCATGCCACTGTACTCCAGCCTGGGTGACAGAGCAAGACCCCATCTCTAAAACAAACAAAAACACATTTTGTTTAGTATACATGTATACATTAGCCAGGGACTATTAGACTCAATGCCTAAGCCAAAAAAAAAGTGAAAGGAATTGGGGACAAGATAGAAATGAAAACTCTTTGGAGTATGAACACATTAAATGCACCTGAATATTCCAGAAAGTAGCTACCACTCACTCTACTGAAATGGAGGAGTATCCTGTAATTGATATACCCATATACAAATAACTAAATTGATTTGTGATTCCATTACATATCATAGCAGCAATAGAATCAGAACCTGTAAACTTGATATTATGTCTCAGTCTTAGTAATTTGTAGAATGCAGAGAATGTTAGAACTGGAAGGAGATGTAGAGTTACGGCAGATCTCTCATTGTTCAGGTCTGCATTCAGGCCTGCTGAATGGAAGGCCAGTGGAAGTTCACAGACTAAGTTTAAAGCCTGGTAGGTGAACCTTAATTTTCATTCAGGAAAGATTGCATCTAAACCTGTGCAAATATTTTCAATAGTTCTAATGGGGTATAAATGATATATCAACAAATTCACTCGTTTAAAGTGAACATAGTTTTCTGTTTATTTACAAACTTGTTCAGCCATCACCAAGATCTAATTTTAGAATATTTTCTGACCCCCAAAAGAAATCAAATACATGTTAGCAGTTATTCTCCATCCTCATCCCCTGCTTACACATCCAGGTCTAGCTAATCTACTTTCTGTCTCTATAGATTTGTGATTCTGGACATTTTATATAAATAGAACAATGCAACTGGAATAATGCAGTGGTCTTTTGTGTCTGGCTTCTTTCACTGAGCATAACATTTTCAATGTTTATCCATGCTGTAGCATGTTTCAGTATTTTGTTCCTTTTGTATTGCTGAATGATATTCCATTGTATGAATATACAACTTTGTACATCTATTCACTAGTTAATGGACATGTGGGTCGTGTCCACTTTTGGGCTATTATGAATAATGCTGTTATGAACATTTGGCCACAGTCTTTGTGTGAATATATGTTTCCATTTCTCTTGGTTAGATACCTAAGGGTATAATTGCTGGGTCTTATGATCAATTGTGTTTAACTTTTTAAGAAACTGCCAACCTATTTTCCAAAGTGGCTGCACCATTTTACTATCCCACCAGCAATTTATGACAGTTCCAACATCTGCACATCTTAGCCAACACTTGTTGTTGTCCAGACCTAGGTAATATTTTAATTGACACTAGAATGGCATTTGTTTGAGGACTGGTTACCTTTCGTTATATATTTCAGGTAATTGAATTTTAGTTAGGGAAGCCAAAAGGTGATATGTTTTGAAAGATTGTTATTGCAAAATCTAGGATCATTTAAAATGTGTAAAAAACAGAATGAAAAGAAAAAAAAAGTGGAAAAAATGTTGATCCGTAGAGCATTAATGTTGACATAAAACCTATTACAGTGAATGACAAAATATATTTAGTAAGAAAAAAAACCATGTCAAGAAAGCATATTAGTGCTTAAGATTTGCAATGAGTTCAAAGCCACAAAATAATGACTACACATTAACCAAAAGGTGAGGCTATGAGTGGCCTCGTGGTCAAATAAAGCAGAAGAAGTATGTTCTAACTAAGCCTCATGTGGACTTATCTTCTCTATTTTGTTTTGTTTGGGGACTGAATAATCCAAAACTAGCAGGATAAAGCCAGGATCAGATGGTTTATGTTTGCCACTGATTCTCAACCAGGGCAGTTTTGCCCCCAAAGAAATAGTTAGCTATGGCTGGAGACATTTTTAATTGCCATGATTTGAGGTGGGATGCTACTGGCATCTGGGGGTAGAGGCAAAGGATGCTGCATCTTACAATGCATAGGATATCGCCCACAACAAAGATTTACCCAGTCTAAGTGTGACTGGTGCAAAAGTGGAGAAACCCTACTTTAACTGATGCATCTGAAGGTGGAATAATTAGAATCACTTGAAATGTTTGTCTCCCCTTATTTTGCTTCCTAATTACATATGCTGAGTCATTCTCCTTACTCAGGGGGTTTTGCATCTTGGGGTTATAAAGATGAAGGCTGGGCTGTATATTTGTGATAAAAAAATCTCCAGTTGACTGTTTTTTTTTTTGTTTGTTTGTTTTTTTGAGACGGAGTCTTGCTCTGTCACCCAGGCTGGAGTGCAGTGGCGCAATCTCAGCTCACTGCAACCTCCACCTCTGGGGTTCACACCATTCTCCTGCCTCAGCCTCCTGAGTAACTGGGACTACAGGTGTCCGCCACCACGGCCGGCTAATTTTTTGTATTTTTAATAGAGACAGGGTTTCACCATGTTAGCCAGGATGGTCTTGATCTCCTGACCTCCTGACCTCATGATCCACCCACCTCAGCCTCCCACAGTGCTGGGATTACAGGCGTGAGCCACCGCACCAGCCTAGTTGACTGTTACTCTTTCTCCATTTTCTCTTTCCAACCCAATAAAAAACTATTGCTCTAAATATTTCACAATACCTGTGCTCCATCTTAAAGGAAATTAACACTTAGCATAAAATTGGAAGAATGAATATTGTCCTATTCCCATTTGTTATTCTGTAAAGAATCATTCAGTTCTTTCCTCTATGACAATACATTGGATGTTTGGGACAAATCTCTAGCTTATCAAAGCCCAAATTAGAAAATGTCTACTACTGTTTTCCAGGAAATACAAGATAATTTTTTATATTGATGTAATAATTCTCCACTTGATCTTAGCAAGACCAGCTACTCACTGAAATAATACCAGCAAACCCTTTTGAGACTATAAATTTTATAATGAGCATAGGCCCTGGAATCTTGCTATGTTCTACTTGAGTTATTTGGACACTGTATTACGGAACAACTGTGTGTTTAGTTGAGCAGAATTTCTCTTCTGAACCATAAATCCTGTTTTTAAATTATTGAAAAAGTTACTATGCCAATTAACACAACTCAACATAGGGGAAAGAACATGAGCTCTGAAACAGATGGCTCAAATCCCAGGCCTACCGCTTATAAGCTGTGTAGCCTAAGGCAAGTTGCTTAAGGACTCGGAGCAATAGTTTCTTCGTTTACAATTTGGGAATACAATCTAACTCGAGGTCCAACAAACTACTGCCCATAGCCAAATCTGGCCTGTGGCTTGTTTTTGTAAATAAAGTTTTATTGGGACACAGCCATGCCCACTCATTTTCATATTGCCTAGAATTGCTTTTGTGCTACTGCAGTAGAGTTGAGTAGTTGTGACAAGAGACTGTGTGTCTTCAAAGCCTAAAATATTTACTCTCTGGCCATTGACAGAAAACGTTTGCCAATGGCAGCTCTAACTCAACTATTTGGTGGAACTTAGAGTTAGTATACATAAACCTAATCTTAGAATCTCTGAAAATATTAGTAACTATTCATTTCTAGATCCAACAAATTGCTCTTAACAGCAAGAATACTAAAGCTATGATTAATTCAACATTTAAATGAGTAAGTACCTACATATAAGAAGATTTTAAATCTCACCAACAGCCTAGGTAGGGGCATAATTTTCATGTTCTATATGAAAAAAGTGGAGTTTAAGAGAGATTAACTTCTCAGTGTCACAGCAGGTGAATTAGGGAGGTTGGATGATAAAAATATAAATACCCACAGTTGTTTAGGTTTTTTTTTTCTCATCCATCCATATTTTAACATTCCTTGAACCTTTAGAGGGGTGTCAGTTTTTGGAAACAACTAAATTAAAAAAAAAAAAAAAGTAGCGACTATTTAAACAGATATGGAATAAACCTCCAAAAAGGGGGGCCAGGCACAGATTACATTTAGAATATTTTGCTGCTTATTGGTTTTCTAAAGGTTTTTGTTTATATTAATTTGTTGCCACTCTTCTTGTTCTCTAGACTTTATCATACTTCAATTCTCTTTTCGCTCACTGTGCTTCCCTCCTTCCACTCTCAAGCTCTCCCCTTTCTTAATGGAGAACATTTGTAAGGGAGGATAATGAGTATCCTCTGCATCTGTGAAGCTAAAAAGCAAGGCATTGAAAGAAACAAGCTGCACATTCCTGTGCAACTCTTCTGAAGCTAATTGTCACCAGTGCTGTTGATTCCAGGGAACTTTTCACATTCACAAAACACTGTGGTCCCTAAAGACAGGCTACTGTCTTTGTGGCTTATTATTTCAGGACATATCTCACAGCTCTTACAAATATATTTAAGAACAAAAAAACAAACTTTATAGTCACTTCATGTAACGGGTTGTAGGAAGGAAAGACATCCAGCATCGAGATGTGTGACTCTTTGTATGGTCGTTGGCATGTGAATGTATACTTCCACGTATGAGTATCTGGCATCTAGTGGGTGTGTTTCTATAGATGCTTATCTGGCATCTGGGGTGTGTTTCCATAGGTTGCCATTCAGTTCTTGGGTATATATATCCATCGATGGTCATCTAGCATTGAGACGTGTGTTTCCATAGATGGACTTCCAGTACCTGGGAGTGTTTCTGTCGAGGGGTATCTGGCTCTGTGCCTACATAGAGAGGGAGCCTTATCCTGCTCTTTAGCACATCTTCATCTTGGGAAAGTATTTTCCCCTCTATTGAGGGTTAGTGAAGCTCCCTTTACTTTTCTATCAATTCATCCTAGTGCTACTCCCTGAAGCTACCTGGAATAATGTTTAATCCCTCTTCTACATGGTTGCTCTTCAGAGCATATGATGAGTCTTAGCTCATTCTCTAAAATGAAAGCTGTACAGTCTCACATTTTTTTATAAGACAAGATTCTGACCCTTTATTATCCTGGGGATGCTTATATTGATCCATTCTAGTATGTCAATGTCTTTATTTTCCAGGTTTAACTTCTTTTCTGATTCCAGAAGTAATGAATGTTTATTACATAAAATAAAAACCTTGGACTGTATATAACTTCAAAAGAATGAAAGGAAAGGAAGAAAGGAAGGAATGAAGGAAGGGAGGAATGAAGAAAGGAAAAAATCACTCATTATTCCATTACTCAGATAATATTTTAAATTTTGGTCCTTATTTTCTAGTCTCTGTGTGTGTGAGTGAATAAACGTATGTTTACACATCTACTTATCTATATCTCCATTTATAGCTGTATTTTTATATACTGGTATAGAGTCCAACTACATGAAGCTTCGTATCTTGATTTTGTATATTCATAGCATGCACACTTTCTCTCACAGCAAATAGTGTTCACAAATATTCTTAATACCTACATTTCACTCTATCATGCTGTTATATGAGAATTGGTCTGCGCCCTTTTAAAAGTGTGACTGACAGAAGCCACCACAATGCTCCAAAATGAACTGAGCATGGCAGAGTGCAGTGGGGCTCACTTTAGCTTTGTCCTACATCTCTACTTCTCTTCTTCTTCATGTAAATGTGGGCCTTGAAATTAACTTAATTTTCTTAGTTTGCAAATCAGCTTTTTCCTTAGCATGTAAACACCTGTAACGTATCAATCTACAGGGAAACGACCCTTTTGCAAATGTGTAAGCTTATGTATGTCATTTTAAGACATACCAGAATACAGTCATACAAAAGGGAAGCTGTCACCATGTTTGGCTAAGTTGTCTTGTGATTTGTGTGCATGTGTGTGCACATATGTATCTTTGTACAAACAGTAAGAAGTCATTCAAATATATCTTACTGTCTCATTTGCAATCATTTTCTGCTCTGTTCCTCCTCAGTATCCCTTTTAAGGTGATAAACTGTACATTTAAATGTTGACTTTTTCTGTTTTGTGTATATAAATGTGAACTTTTTGGAAATTTTAATAGCAAGGTTTATCTGCTGCAGTGCAATGCGTTTTAGATTCCCAGTCATACTGTGTGCTCCATGTAAGTAGGAAATATCATTTGCACATGTGTTTTAGTTATCTAAAACAATAATTTTCAGTCTAGGTTCATGGATGTCTCAGAATCAACGGATATTTTAGGGGAAGGTGGTTATGAATTCCTGGAAATTGAACGCAAATTTTTAAAGCATTTTCTTTTTCCTGGAGATAGGGTCTTACTAGATTTTCTAATGGCCTATGATGATCGCTCTAAAGGGTAACTTCATAAAATATTCTTGAAAATTATTAGTGGGATTGCTCAGAGAGATGCCATCATCATGGTAAAAAAAAAAAAAAAA
>NW_016817794.1:249229-251802 GCF_001698545.2 Rhinopithecus bieti
TTATTTCCTTTTAACCATCTTTAAAATAAACATATAAATAACTGTGTAACAGACAAAATACAAAATGACTTTTAAATGTAATCTTAATTAGCTAATTACTTCTTTTTCCTTAATTCATATAAATGTTTCCATGTATCTATTTGATCTACAGTGTAGAATATTGCTATAGCATAGTACATGTAACCTATCCTAGCTTTGCTCACTTGCCAGATATCTTTTCTGTTTTTGTTCTACTGCATTTGTTTATACTATCAGCAATACAGCTAAAGCCAGTCTTGAATACATTTTTAAGTAATTCTTTGGGATAGGTAGATTCCTAACAGTGGTAGACCAGATCAAGCAATATGGTCATAACTACTAATTTCTATTATATTTTGGTGGTATCAGAATAAAATACCTTGAGAGTAAATAAGATTTTGATGGAAGGAAGCAAGGATATGAAGTTATTCTATTTCATATGAACAAGATTTGAAGGAGAACTTTTCGGTTTTGTTTTTTAATGAGACTAGAAATCAAGGCTGATTGCAGCCTTGAGCAATGCTCATGCCTCAGCCTCCAAAGTAGCTGGGACTACAGGCACACACCAACATGCTTGGCTAAGTTTTTTAATTTTTGTAGAGACAGGGTTTCTTCATGTTGCCTAGACTGGTCTCTAACTCGTGAGCCGAAGTGATCCTCCTGCCTTGGCCTCCCAAAGTGTTGGGATTACAGGTGTGAGCCACCGCTCCTGGCCTTACGTATTCTTTCTTAACTGTCCCATTCCTTCAGTGTTGCCTGGCCCTCATGGTGTTGTTCCCCTGACATTCTCTCCTTGCTCCCCTGCTCCCTCTGTTGACTCTTGTCCACACTGCATGCCCTAACTCTGAGTATCCCCCAGTGCTGGCCTCCTTTTTTTTTTTTTTTTTTTCTTCCTCACTTACTTCAGACTGTGGCTTCATGTCACACATATCTGGAGAATTTTGTAGGTGTGAAATTAATTCACATCCTTTCCTTTAGCCTACTTTTCATTCCTGCAGTGTCTTCTCCTCCCCATGGTTACTATCACTCCCTTTTTTGCAAGACCTTATAATTTATCACCTGGACGACTTAAATTCATCTCTCGATGGCTTCCTTGCTTCCCAGTGGTTTGAATCCTCACTCTTCCCTTGCAAGCTGTGCCTCTCCATGTAGTCACAGAAACATTTTTTAGTCTTGATTTATGTACTGAGGCTCATGGATGAATGGCCTGTTGCCACTGACATCCTGTATATTCAGTACTTCCCTTACTCCTCTAGTCTTTCCTTCTTATAATTTGTGCTCCATCAATCTTACCATTGTGACAAATAGATCTGGTCACTCTCAAACTTTACTAGCCTCAGTGACTTTCCAGGGACTAGATGGAATTATCTAATCTATTTATTAGAACATTCCAGACCCTTCCCAGCCTGTTCCCATTTCCAACTTCATCCTCTGCCATCAACCCCCAGTCTCACTATTCCCAGCTCTATCACACTTAACATGCCAAACCCTTTCAACCTTCTCTCTCTCTCTCTTTCTCTCTTTTGGCTGGACTTGCCAGCCTTCACTGATATTTTTCAAGATCCATTTTAAAACATTTTCTTTTAAAGATTTTCCAGATACTTGAACTCTCCCCATGCTCCTGAGACTTTTAATCTTGAGCAGGTGAAGCAGTGATATGGGAACAAAGGCAATGAGTAGTGTGTGGCCGAGACCACATGGTGCTTTTGCCTTTGCCCCCAGATAGCTTTTCTAAGTTGGGGAACCTCATTTGAACTACGGAAACTGAAAATGATTTGAGTGACAATTTTTTCAATTCTGCCTGAGATGGCACATAACTAGTACCATTTTAGATGCACAGGAGAAGAGTTATGTCATTATATGGAATGCATGCTATAGGGTGATGGAGCTTAATTTTCTCATGGGACTCAAGTTAGAAAGGCATTTTTGGATCTGTCAGCTTTCTATGCCTGACCCTCCAAGCTCTCACTGATGCCATGAGCACCTGATATTCTTAAGACCCTTCTCTGACATAGTAGCATCAGATTATATATATATATTGCTATATGTGCTTGTTAAAAAATTTATGGGATGAATAACCTTTGAAAATCCTCCATTCTTTTTTTCCCTATGCCAAGTTAGTTACTAGGCCCATTCATCTTTTTAAAAAATTTATCTTCATTTATTTATTTACTCATTAAGTTTAAGTAGCATCAAGCATTCAAAAATCATCTTTTCTTGCTCTGTCAGAGAACTGGTTAATCTTAGTTTAAGTTCTCCCATTACTCAATATCTTTGCTTTTTACTTCATGCTAAGTTACCATTGTTGAAGCTTTCCTGAGGTATCTTCCCAAATCTGAAGTTGCAGAATTAGAAGTTGCCAAAGTCAACTACGGCACAAACTTAGAAGGTAAGAGCACTTATATCATATGATCTTGGGCAAACACTTTTGTCCTGCTGCATGTCAACTTCTTCATCTGCAAAATGGGAAGAGGAAAATGCATGTAATGTATTCCTTTTCTCATTATTTAAAAAAATCTTTAAAATTTCAATAGTTTTGGGGATACAAGTGGTTT
>NW_016817794.1:255534-271834 GCF_001698545.2 Rhinopithecus bieti
CAAAATTACTTTTATAATAATAGTAAGACTTTATTTGCTATTTTCAGTCTCATTATCTCATTAATGCTTGGTGGAGTTTTTTGGAGGCTACATGATGTGTGATATCTCAACAAATTGAATGCAGAAGCAGATATAAGAATCCAGCTTTTTAAGGCCAGATTTTAGATTTGCAAAAATGTAAAACAGTGCCACTTTTCTCACGATTTTTTGAAATATATTTCATTAAAAATGTTATATATTTGTAATGGATTTATTGTTCTTATTTGAAAAGAATTGATAAATATTTAAACATTTTTTGGTTTTAATTTCTAACATAGTAAATATTGATAGATATAACTCACACAAACAAAAGATTCTGGAGAGTCTTCCACTTTTAAGAGTATAATAGGGATCTGGAAGTGATCCATTACTTCACCTTGGCAAGGTAACTTTGCATAAGGTGATCTGAGCATATTCTAACTTTCCCTGATCCTTCCATGGTCTTATGGTGGGTGGTGGTATCCTCAGTGAGAATCTCTCTGAGAGTGCAAATCTTTGGGATCACTCTCAAACTGACACAAGATAAAGCTGAACTGTGTACTTGGTTCCCCAGGCAATGCTATCACATTCAAGCCTCACAACATGTCTCATTCCTGTGCTGCAGGGAATCTCCAAGGTTACTCATCTCTGGATCATGAGATCCATGGTATCTTAGGCTGCAGGAAGGGTCCTAGGAAAGATCTGGATCTGGTGACAAGGCCTGGTCCCACATCATTAGCAGTCTTCCTTTGTAAGTCTCTCAGCATATGCATAGTCAGAGTGCTCAAGTGTCAGCCTCAGAATAGTGAACTGTTACTGAAGCTCATGATGTGTGAGACATTGGTGGGGCAATTTTCGTGTATTGAATCTCACCACACATTTATGAGTTTGATATAATTATTGCTCCAATTTTATATATAAGGAAACTAATGCAGACATTTAAGCAAATTTGCCCAAGTTCTCACAGCTAGAAAGTGGCAGGAGTAGGATACAAACATATGTACTCTGGCTCCAGTCTCTGTGGCATTACCCACTATATTGTATCACCTTCCTTATAGACTTGATGACTGTAATGTCCCCTTAGCAATGTACTAGGAAGGGCAGGCAACCACTGTACCAAACAACCTAAAATTTACAAAAGACGAATATAAATGTTGTTCCTTTGTGTTCCACTGCAAAGTGGGTTGGTGAGGGCTCCATATGGTCACTTGAAAACCCAGAGTTCTTCCATCTTATGGCTTCATCCTTCTATAGGTCCTTGGAGTGGTCTCTGTATAGATGGGGAAACAGAGAGCAGAAAACTGTACAACAGGAGTGTTTTGTGGGCCAAGCCAGCACTTCTGTCTATATTTCACAGTCTCAAATCACTCTTGTGGCCACATCCAACTGTGAGGGATGCTGGAAAATGTAGTCCACCTGCCCAGAAGGGGAAGAATTGAACAATTAACAGTATCTTTCCTTTTTTTTTTTTTTTCCATGAGTACTCTGAAGAGTTTTCTGTTAATAATGTGGAGATTCCAGGAATATTGCCAAGGGCTGAGCTCACAGATCAACTGATACTTTAGAAGGTTTACCAGTAATTCTATATCTCTGACATGGAACAAGGCCACCAGGGGCCAGGTGTTCAAATACAAGTATATATGGGCCTATAGTTAACTATCAAAATTTTAATATCATGTTAATGCTAAGTAGCTCATGTAACANCAACTTCTTCATCTGCAAAATGGGAAGAGGAAAATGCATGTAATGTATTCCTTTTCTCATTATTTAAAAAAATCTTTAAAATTTCAATAGTTTTGGGGATACAAGTGGTTTTGGTTCCATGGATATGTTCTTTAGGAATGATTTCTGAAAATTTAGCTGTGCCCATTAATCTTTATTTATAATGTTGCCCTTAGAGCCTATCCTTCCTTTTCTTCTCTGCCGCCACCACTGTGTAGATGTCTATCATCTCAGCCCATATTCCTACACTCATCTCCTAATGTTGCCATTTACTCTTTCACTCTCTCCCCTTCAAGGATACTGAACTCACACCAATTATTTCCCCAAATAAAAGGACACATTGCCATTTCAATTCCAAATATGATACCAACTGGCTTTTAGATTAAGTTGCAACTCACAAGCTTGGCACACAAGGCTCCCATGCTTTGGCCCCATTTTCATGGTCCAGCGTGTTCCCTCACTCCACTCAGACAGGGACTGTTACTCTTCTGTGTCTGCTGTTTGGTTTGAGCTGGACAGACCACCCTCCCTCCATGCAACCTGTACTACTGACTTCTTTTTTACATTTATTTGCCAGACTTATTTATTACATTTTATCAAATCAGATAAATATCAGATTTATCAACATTTATCAATTGTTCTTCCCAGTATCCAAGTTCCAATCATTTTGCTTCCGATCATATTAAACAGTATCTGTTGCTCCTTTATCTGCTTGATACACTCTTTCCCTGTTTCCCACCTTATATTTCATCTGGGCAAATTCTTTTTTATATTTAAAATACTTTTAATGTAATATGCATACAATAGTTAGGAAAAATAAGCAAAGGGTGAGTTATGGAATGTTCAAAGAAGTTTTTTTAAATTATTACTGACTTCTAAAACCCCTTAGTACTACATCAAAATACCTTTTCCCCAAAGCCTACTTGACTCCTTTTGACCTAAATATTCCTTCCTAATTTTAATTCTTATGCTCCATTATTGCCTTGTCTACTTACTAGTAAGTGGAATTATCCACTAAAACTCTCTTCTTCAAGAGCCATTGATTAATCTGTTAAGTATGCACTTAAGTGGATGACAAAGAAGCCAGACATTTTTTAAAGTGCCTAGAAGTATTCTTACCTCACTTTCTTGTCTTTTTTTACACCAAATTGCTAAATACTTTTGTTTAAAAAAATGAAAGTCCACAGCAGGTGACTGCTGGCTATTAACAAACCTAGGAATAAGCAAAACCATTTCCAAGTCACGGTTGGGGCATTGTCATTGTCAATGGAAGCAGAAAGGCCTCCTGTGTGTGTGTCTGTGGGAACTCAATGAGAACACCTTCTGCCACAGAGGAGTGGGGGCAGGGACAGGCTTGTCTCCAATGTCCAGGGCTATCAGACTTGGCTCATCCTGCCTCCCACACCTGTGCCATCCGGTGGTGAAGATGGCTTTGCCTGGGAAGCATTTGGTTGCAAGAGTTAGAAATCTGCTCAAACTAGCTGATGTAAAGAAGAGAGATATAGTACATTTATACTATGCAGTCACTCAGACACAGGAATCAAACGCAGCCAAGCTTCATGAGAATGAGAGAAGGGAGGACACTGGGGCTGAAAGTTCTTTTCTTTTTCTCTTCGTCTCTTTGTCTGTTCATAACCACAGGATATATCCCATTTCTGTGTCTCCTGGTCTCTTTCCTAACAATTTTGATCACTTGTAAAGGGCTCTCAAGGACTCCCAGATACATGACCTTAGAGTTCCATCCCCCATCACAGACTGACTGCATCTGTGACTCTAAGCTCAAATTCTCAAGTGAGAGGATTTGGCTAATCTTTGGTTTGAGAGTGGTGCTTGACCTTAGGCCAAGTGTTCATTCTTGGTCCACAGCACTATGTCCAGGACTGGGGTCACATATTATAAAAATAAACACTTGGTCCTGTCCTTTCAAGGAGTTTTAGAGTAGAGTCATACATAGATCCAAAAGCTTCTACCATGAAAAGTTCAGCATACTGTATGTATTTGGGAAGCATCACTGAGTAACATGAAAGAAGAAAAATTTAACACCCTAGGACTGTTTCTTTGCTTCCTGCCAATTTCAGTGGCCCAGTTCACCATGATTTAGAAAAGAAATTGTTAATTTAATCTCAAAATGAACATGTGACTGATATGTCATCAATATGAAATGAAGAAAAATTATGAATTATTTCTTACAATTACATATATCATATGTTACATGGTTTAAAATCTACCTTTATAGAGGCTAGGTGTAACTTGAGACTGCAAATTTTAAAAGCACATGAAAGGATTGGAGGGAGTCTATGGAAAGCTAAGCAAATGATAAGAAGGAAAGAAAATAAAGTATGAGTTTCAATTTAAGGAAGGTGGTAAGCTTATTTAGCCTGGAGAAGAGAAGACGTAATGATGTGAGAATTTCCTCAAACATATGAAGGTGAAGCAGGGATATATTGAATTCATCTTTATTGTCTTGAAATAATATCCAGCAGAACATGGGTTTGAATAACATAAACTCAACCTTTCATTCAGACCACAAAGCTATGTGTGGAGATATTCTTGAATTTGCTTAAGTAGAAGTATACATGTATCTGTAGAAGCAGAATGTGATACTATAGTCACAGGAGTATAAATTAGAGAACTTCATTGAGATGGCCTTGAGCTCTATGGGACTGAAGTCAGTTCTACGACACTTAGTAGCAATGAAAGACAAGTAAAGAAATTTTGTAATATTTTTTTCTTGATGAACTATTCTAGGTATGGCTGAATGAATTGTGCTCTCTAAGGGACATTCAAAGAAGCAGCAGTAGTCACCAATCACTGAGTTTTCTTTTGCAAAATGGAAATTATGAATTAAGGGTAAAAGCTAAGTTTTGCTCCACAATAAAGTGAGATTCTGAGTTACTGTGTAAGAAAAGAGAACTGTGTAAGAGAAGAGAGGAAGAAGAGATGGGATTACGGGAATGAGGAAAGAATGTTGGAATTTTCAGTTAGAGAAATTAACAGATTTGCTTGTAAGTAGTGTGTGGTATGAGTCATCTTTCTCCTCTCCCAAAAAATTTCTCCATAAGATCATCGCAAAATACCCATTTCTGGTTATTGCGCCACAAAATTGAATCTCTGCTAGGATGCATAGAAAATACTAACTATAGGCTGGGCAGGGTGGCTCACACCTGTAATCCCAGCTCTTTGGGAGGCTGAGGGGGGAGGATTGCTTGAGGCCAGGAGTCCAAAAATACTAAATATAGCCTCAGAATGGGATTGGATAAGAGCTGAGGTCACCTGTAGAAGGTGTGCTATGCTCAGGTGACCTGTATCCGACTAAGTATTTTAACAGTAGACTAAGAAGACATTTCAGTGTGTTATCAGGACTAAGTAAAAATGTTGATTGGGTAGAAGAAAATCCAAGACTAGGATTCTAGAGTGACTAGGATTGTCACCTTGGGTGAAGCAAACAGATATTTTATGCCTTTCTTTTTCAAATATGGGTAATGTGTATATTCATCTATGTTGGGGTACAATAATGTATGATCACTTAAAAGAAAACACAGACATTTGCTATCAAAAGTTCTACCACCAAATAGTGAGAACTACTGAGAACTGAGTACTTGGCACTGTGGCATGATTGACCACTTTCTGTGATTCTTCAAATGTAGGCTGCGAATCCTGGGTGTCCTTTAAACTCATTCAGGGAGACTGTAAGGTCAAAATTACTTTTATAATAATAGTAAGACTTTATTTGCTATTTTCAGTCTCATTATCTCATTAATGCTTGGTGGAGTTTTTTGGAGGCTACATGATGTGTGATATCTCAACAAATTGAATGCAGAAGCAGATATAAGAATCCAGCTTTTTAAGGCCAGATTTTAGATTTGCAAAAATGTAAAACAGTGCCACTTTTCTCACGATTTTTTGAAATATATTTCATTAAAAATGTTATATATTTGTAATGGATTTATTGTTCTTATTTGAAAAGAATTGATAAATATTTAAACATTTTTTGGTTTTAATTTCTAACATAGTAAATATTGATAGATATAACTCACACAAACAAAAGATTCTGGAGAGTCTTCCACTTTTAAGAGTATAATAGGGATCTGGAAGTGATCCATTACTTCACCTTGGCAAGGTAACTTTGCATAAGGTGATCTGAGCATATTCTAACTTTCCCTGATCCTTCCATGGTCTTATGGTGGGTGGTGGTATCCTCAGTGAGAATCTCTCTGAGAGTGCAAATCTTTGGGATCACTCTCAAACTGACACAAGATAAAGCTGAACTGTGTACTTGGTTCCCCAGGCAATGCTATCACATTCAAGCCTCACAACATGTCTCATTCCTGTGCTGCAGGGAATCTCCAAGGTTACTCATCTCTGGATCATGAGATCCATGGTATCTTAGGCTGCAGGAAGGGTCCTAGGAAAGATCTGGATCTGGTGACAAGGCCTGGTCCCACATCATTAGCAGTCTTCCTTTGTAAGTCTCTCAGCATATGCATAGTCAGAGTGCTCAAGTGTCAGCCTCAGAATAGTGAACTGTTACTGAAGCTCATGATGTGTGAGACATTGGTGGGGGCAATTTTCGTGTATTGAATCTCACCACACATTTATGAGTTTGATATAATTATTGCTCCAATTTTATATATAAGGAAACTAATGCAGACATTTAAGCAAATTTGCCCAAGTTCTCACAGCTAGAAAGTGGCAGGAGTAGGATACAAACATATGTACTCTGGCTCCAGTCTCTGTGGCATTACCCACTATATTGTATCACCTTCCTTATAGACTTGATGACTGTAATGTCCCCCTTAGCAATGTACTAGGAAGGGCAGGCAACCACTGTACCAAACAACCTAAAATTTACAAAAGACGAATATAAATGTTGTTCCTTTGTGTTCCACTGCAAAGTGGGTTGGTGAGGGCTCCATATGGTCACTTGAAAACCCAGAGTTCTTCCATCTTATGGCTTCATCCTTCTATAGGTCCTTGGAGTGGTCTCTGTATAGATGGGGAAACAGAGAGCAGAAAACTGTACAACAGGAGTGTTTTGTGGGCCAAGCCAGCACTTCTGTCTATATTTCACAGTCTCAAATCACTCTTGTGGCCACATCCAACTGTGAGGGATGCTGGAAAATGTAGTCCACCTGCCCAGAAGGGGAAGAATTGAACAATTAACAGTATCTTTCCTTTTTTTTTTTTTTTCCATGAGTACTCTGAAGAGTTTTCTGTTAATAATGTGGAGATTCCAGGAATATTGCCAAGGGCTGAGCTCACAGATCAACTGATACTTTAGAAGGTTTACCAGTAATTCTATATCTCTGACATGGAACAAGGCCACCAGGGGCCAGGTGTTCAAATACAAGTATATATGGGCCTATAGTTAACTATCAAAAATTTTAATATCATGTTAATGCTAAGTAGCTCATGTAACATTTTAATAAAAAATAGAAAAAGATTTACTTTCCTAAAGCGCTTCATTGCTATGTTTGAGAAAATTTTCTGAGCAAATATACATATGTATAATTAACATGTGAATGGTGCCCTACAAAATTGTGCAATGTACATTCTGCACAACTGTATAAGAAGGGCCTCCCTTTATGCTGGCTGAGGACCCAACCACCTTAGTTCTTACAGTTTAGCCCAGGTTTCCAACTCTTTCTGTAATGTACCCAGAGAGCATAATTGAGTCATAGCTTGATTTTCTTCTCTCTTTCTCTTTTTTTTTTTTTTATTGTTTTTTAGATGGAGTCTCACTTGCTCTGTCACCCAGGCTGGATTAAAGTGGTGTGATCTCAGCTTCAACCTCTGCCTCCCGGGTTCAAGTGATCTTCCTGCCTCAGCCTCCCAAATAGCTGGGATTACAGGCATGTGCCAGTATGCCTGGCTAATTTTTATACTTTTAGTAGAGACAGGGTTTCACCATGTTGGCCAAGCTGGTCTTGAACTCCTGGGATCAAGTGATCCACCCACCTTGGCCTCCCAAAATTCTGGGATTACAGGCATGAGCCACTGCACCTGGCCTTGATTTTCTTCTGGGTTCCTTCCATTTGTTCCTTGCACTCTAGCATCTCTCTCCATTGCTTGACCTTAGTAGAAAAGAAAGAACTACCTTTTCGACTTCTAGGTCTGATGAGGTTTCTCAACACACATTGTTGTTGAGTCTATAGCACTGTTCTATAGTAAGGTTTCTCAACCTCAACACTATTGACAATTGAGTGGATCATTCTTTGTTGTGGGGCTATCTTGTATATTGTTGGGTGTTTCATAGCATCCCTGGTCTCTACCTATTAGAGTCCAGTAGCAGCCCTTCTTACTTGTTGTGACAACCTTCTAAACTTCTTGGGTAAAAACACTCCTCTGATGGGGTGTTGTGTCAGAGGTACTTGGGTTAGAGCAGTGGAATCAATTCTTGGTTTGTGCCTTTCTTCATTCTCTATGCTCCCACCTTGGTGTCCCACCCTGGGAATCACAGGAGCAGACGTGTCACTGCTATTCTGAAAGGAAACTCCAATGACTTCCCATTGCACTTAAGATATACAAGATATCTTTCCAGTGGCCTGTGGGCCCTCTAACCTCCTCTTTGACCTCATCACTACCACTCTCCCCTATATTGCTTGCAATCCAGTTCCTGGTACATCCCATGACCCTTCCTTTCCTAGGGACTTTACACATACTAATCTCCCTTTCTGGAATGATATTCCTGACCCAATTCCTCTTCCCTTAATTTCCTATTATCTTTCAGTGCTCACAGTTTATCACTTACTTAGCAAAACTTCCCCTAACACCATGTTCCTTGTAAGACAAGGTTTGGTCCTCAGTTAATTGCTAACAGAACATTCTGTACATTCTTTTATTAGCTCTTATAAAAGTTAAAAATATGTACACTATTAGATAATTAAATATTTTTTCTCACACACTAGAAGGTAGGTTCTACAATGGGAGGACCCATTGGGGTTTCTTTATTCCCTAACATGTGGCAGACCAAATATCAAGGCCTTTGAGATTTTGAAGGGCCTATTTCATAATTTGAGACCTGAGGAAAACAGATATTGGCCTCCAAAATATGAAAATAAGCTGTAAAATTAAAAGTAATTAATGTATAATTAAATGTTTACAAAACTTAATGATATTACAATATGGCAATCAAGTGAATGAAACTCTATTCTTAAGTAGATGTATATGAATCAAATCACAAGAGCAAACTAAATATTTGATTTGTAACAAAATTCAAAATTATAGATTTTATTAAAAATCTTTCAAATATTAATAGCAACAAAGTATATTTAATGTGTGATGAGTATGCATTTTAATATGCTTGATATAATGAGCGGAGGGTGGCAGAGCTCCAAAGTGGAGTGCCCTTGGAGTGTAAAATTGCTAGAAGTTACACCTGTGTGGCTCACCATGGTAGCCACAGCAACTTGTATAATGCCTTCCATGTAATAAATGCTCAATATATATTTATTGAATGAAAGAATGAGTAAATCCAGGAATGTGCTCTACTGCCAGTCCCACTGCTCATTTAATGTCTTCGTTGTATAGTACGTTTCCTGGCATGCAGATCAGCTGGGAACCTTTTCATCCTCATTTCCGTTGAGATACAGTGCCCTTTGAGAGCAGTCCCACTGACTGGGTTCTTAATTCACTGTGCAAGTGATGCCATGGCAATCTTGAGAGAATGCTTGGGGCCCCATAAGCTTTCTAAAAGCTTTCAGCTCTTCCAATAATTCCATACTGAGAGTCCGAAATTCTCCTCGGCTGTGTCAACACACTCTGATAAAGCTCTGATGTAGCTTTCATTCATGAGCCAGTGTAGGTTGTGTTAATTTTCTGGAATAGTCTCCTGGAACCTGGACATCCTGAGATATAAGTCCCCTGGAATTAGAAGGACACCCCTTATGTTTTAAAAAACTGAAATGAAACCACATCTGGAAGGGTTTCTGGAGGTGTTACAAGAAAGAAAGAATCTCATTATTGGCTGTTCTCAAATATACAAGAAACCCAGAAAATGATGCCCAACATTACTTTTCTCACCAAGCAATCTTTCCATCCTGACAGTCAGCCTCTGATGGGCAATTGGGAGTTTTCCTCTCCTTTTTCCTCTTTCCTCTGAATTTTTTTTTAATCCCTGGTCCTTATCTGGAGCCTTTTTGGCAAGCACACTGGGGTCAGGTGGGTAGAGGCTGTCTTTCCCAGCTATGTTCTGGAAGGGATCCAATACATCCCTCCAGACAGGGTAAAGTCCTCCACAGGAATAGATTTACATCCTTTGGTTTCTTCAGAGTAGAACAACTATAAGACCAACTTTGGACTTGCTAACATTGACAGTCCCTCGTAACAAGAGTTCAAATGTTAGTTTTAGCAAACGCAAAAATTCCCTTCTCCTACGTTGAAGAGGGTAAAGATTGAATGAGATTAGGGGGACAGAAAGCTCTGCCCTGCTCACTGAATGGCCCTGAAGAATCTAGTTCAGTGACTCTTCTGTATTCCCCATGCTCCTGTTCCCTCAGCTTTCTCTCATCTTACCTTCTGTTTTATTCTAGCCCATTCAACAAGATCCACTCAGGTAACCCATCTTGAGAGTCCAAGGGCATCCCCAAGACCAAGAATGCATGAGAGAATTTACATCACTCCATATGTCAGTCCCATAACAATTGAGATAACATTTTGCTTGATTACTTCTAGGCTATGGCAGACAGAGCCTCAGTAATAATACCTTGCAAGTATAACATGTCTGTAATTAGACTGTCCTGTAATTGGGGAGCTGACAACTTAGCCACAGCTTGTCACTAGCCAGTGACACAGCAGGAAACAGGAAGAACCATAGAGAAGGACATCTGCCTGCCGATTGATGGCAAGAATCCCAAGGAAAGCCAGAATGAATAGATAATAATAATAGCAAAACGCCATGGAGAGGAGAATACTACATTTCTTGGTTGGAGACAAAGCTGGTTCCTTGGGAAGAAAGGGATCATGAATCTCCCTCCATCTTCCTGCTCTGAGAGATAACTTATGGGAGGTAGATTTTAGTGTCTTACAAAGCCAGGCACACAGCTAAGGATGGATCTGAAGTTTTGGTAGTGACTGCAGAAAGGGTGAGAGAGAGGTCTCACATCATAGGCAGACTGGACTGATGCCTCACAAAAGAGCCCCCCCTGAGTGGTTCTGAGCAGGGGAGGGAGTTTGATTTAATTAAATCGGCATTCTTCCTAGGGTGCTAAGGAACAAGTAGACCAGTCATCCTTGTCATTCCCCTAAACCCGCTGCTTTTACTGAATTCCTTGAAGTCTAATTTGGTTTCTCCCTTCCATTACTATCTCTCATACTCAATAGACAAGCCTAGCCAACCATCCTAATTCCATCATGGCTATTCTGTTTTAGATGCCCCAGCCCTAGTTTGCATCATCTACATACATTCTCTCACCTGGTTGACCACTGAAAATATCCCCTTACTGGTTTCTGCCTCCAGGTTCTCTTCCTCTCCTTTATCCACCCATTGCTCTATTGATAAAGCTCAATTTCCTATTGTAACTGCCCCTACAAGTCTTTGTTCTGGAGTCGCTAATTGAACCCCATTGCCTACTAAAATGGTAGGTCCATGGTGTGAAATTGAATACCTGATGTCAGAATTCATTTGTCCCTTATATCCTTAGTTTCTCTCCAACTCAGGGAATGTACTCCAATTGAAATACATGTTCATTCCTGTTTTTATCTTCCTGTTTTCATCTTCACAACATTCTCTTTGTCTGGAATGGTCTTTCTTTCTGAATTCCCACCCATCCATTAGGTCTCCTATATTAGTTCGTTCTCGTGCTGCTATGAAAAAATACCTGAGACTGGGTAATTTATATATATATAAAAAAAGAGGTTTAATTGACTCACAGTTCCACATGACTGGGGAGGCCTCAGAAAACTTACAATCATGGCAGAAGGGGGAAGCAAACACATCCTTCTTCACAAGACAGCAGGAAAGAGAAGTGCCAAGTAAAGGGGGAAAAACCCTTATAAGACCATCAGATCTCATGAGAACTCACTATTATAAGAACAGCATGGGGTAACTGCTGCCATGATTCAATTACCTCCCACTGGGTCCCTCCCACCACATGTGGGGATTATGAGAATTACAATTCAAGATGAGATTTGGATGGGGACACAGTCAAACCATATCATTCTGCCCCTAGCCCCTCCCAAATCTCATGTCCTCACATTTCAAAACACAATAATGCCTTTCCAACAGTCCCCCAAAGTCTTAGCTCACTCCAGCATTAACCTAAGAATCCAAGTCCAAAATTTCATTTGAGACAAGGCAAGTCCCTTCTACCTATAAGCCTGTAAAATAAAAAACAAGTTAGTTACTTCCTAGATACAATGTGGGTACAGGCATTGGATATATACACTCATTCTAAATGGGAGAAATTGACCAAAACAAAGGGGTTACAGACACCATGCAAGTCTGAAATCCAATAGAGCAGTCAGTCATTAAACCTTAAAGTTCCAAAATGATCTCCTTTGATGCCATGTCTCATATCCAGGTCATGCCAATGCAAGATGTGGGCTCACAAGGCCTTGGGCACGTCCACCCCTGTGGCTTTGCAGGGCACAGCCCCCTCCCAGCGGTTTCCACAGGTTGGCATTGAGTGTCTGTGGCATTTCCAGGTGCACAGTGCAAACTGTTGGTGGATCTACCATTCTGGGTTCTGGGGGATGGTGGCCCTCTTCTCACAGCTCCAACCCCACATTTCCCTTCCGCACAGCTGTAGCAGAGGTTCCCCATGAGGGCTCTGCCCACGAAGCAAGCTTCTGCCTGGACATTCTGGCATTTCCATATGTACTCTGAAATCTGGGTAGAAGTTCCCAAACCTCAGTTTTTGACTTCTGTGTACCCACAGGCTCAGCACCATGTGTAAGCTGCCAAGGCTTGGGGCTTGCAACCTCTGAAGTAATGGCCTGAGCTATACCTTGACCCCTTTTAGCCATGGCTGGAGCCAAAGCAGCTGGGATGCAGGGTGCCATGTCCTGAGGCTGCACAGAGCAGAGGGGCCTGGGACCCTACCCACGAAACCATTTTTCCCTCCTAGGCCTTTGGACCTGTCATGGAAGAAGCTACCATGAAGGTCTCTGACATGCCCTGGAGACAGTTTCCCCATTGTTTTGGTGATTAACATTTGGCTCCTCATTACTTATGTAAATTTCTGCAGTGGACTTGAATTTATCTGCAGAAAATAGGTTTTGCTTTTTATATCACGTTGTCAGGCTGCAAATTTTCTATCACATTGTCAGGCTACAAATGCTCTGCTTCCCTTTTAAACATAAATTCTAATTCCAAATTATGTGTTTGTGAATGCGTGAAACTGAAAGCTTTTGAGAGCACCCAAGTCACCTCTTGAATTCCTTGCCACTTAGAAATTTCTTCTGCCAGATACCCTAAATCATCTCTCTCAGTGTCAAAGTTCCACAGATCCCTAGGACAGGGACAAAATGCTGCCAGTTTCTTTGCTATAGCATAGCAAGAGTCACCTTTATTCCAGCTCCCAACAAGTTCCTCATCTCCATCAGAGACTACCTCAGCCTGGACTTCATTGTCCATATCACTATCAGCATTTTGGTCAAAGCCATTCAACAAGTCTCTAGGAAGTTCCAGACTTTCCTACATCTTCCTGTCTTCTTGTGAGCCCTCCAAACTGTTCCAATCTCTGCCTGTTACCCAGTTCCAAAGTCGCTTCCACATTTTTGGGTATCTTTATAGCAGCACCCTACTATCTGTGGTACCAATTTACTGTATTAGTCCATTCTCATGCAGCTATGAAGAAATACCCACGACTGGGTAATTTACAAAGAAAAGAGATTTAATTGACTCACAATTCTGCATGGTTGGGGAGGCCTCAGGAAACTTACAATCATGGCAGAAGGGGAAGCAAACAATCCCTCTTCACAAGGCAGAAGGAGAGAGAAGTGCCAAGCAAAGGGGGGAAAGCCCCTTATAAGACCATCAGATCTCATGAGAATTCACTATCACGAGAACAGCATGGGGTTAACTGCCCCCATGATTCAATCACCTCCCACCAGGTCCCTCCCACGACACAGGATTATGAGAACTACAATTCAAGATTAGATTTGGGTGGGAACACATCCAAACTATATCAGCTCTCCTTCTTCGGGAGACTCTTCTGTGTCCCAGCCCCATATAGCTCCTTCCTTTGAACAACCTTCATGGCTACCCATCCTCTTATCTCCACCTCTCACAGTTTGCTGAGGCCAATGGACATTGGGCTGAGTGAGGTAGCTCTGCTATAGTTGAAAACTTAGTAAATTGGAAATTAGGTTACATGTATTTGAGGACTTCTACTTCCAGTTTTCTGGCTGTGTGGTCTCTAACAAATCATTTAACTCCCTAGGACCTCAGGATTATTCTTTGTAAATTGGAGACAATAATTCCTGCCCCATAGGATTGTTGTAAAGCCTGAGATGACATGTGCAGAAACCTTTCTAAACTTCAAAGCATTATACCAATGTGGGGCATCATAATGATTATCTATCTTATACTGTTTACATAGTTGCCTTATTAAATCTCTTTATAGGTCTTTAAGAAATAATTTTATGCCATCCTCCCACAACTAATTGTTAACCCCCTGCATCAATTAGGCATGCATTCAGCTGCAAGTAACAAAATACTTGATTATCTTTGGCTTAAATGGAAAAAGGGAGAGAGGGAGGGAGGGAAGGAGAGAGAGAGAGAGAGGGAGAGAAGGTGGAGGTGTAAGGGGATGGGGACAGAGATTTAATTATCTCATAAAATGAAAATTTGAAGGCCAACATTCTAAGTTGGTTCTATGACTTGACAATATCTTCCAGGACCAAGCCCCTCTGGCCTCTACCCCACTGTTCTCAACATCTTGACTTTTGATTTTCATGCCTGTTGCCTCATGGTTGCAAGATGATAGATATAGCTTAAGGCTGGATGACCTCATTTAGAGACAGGAAGCAGTGAGGAGGGAGAGAACTACTGGATGCTGGATGGGAGGTGGGTTCTCAGGTGGTCTTGAGAAGGAGCTTCATTTCCACATGAAAAGAGTAGGCACCAATGTCTGCTACAGCCCTTGAGGACAGGAGTCAGATTTTCATCTTGATTCCCTCTCCACAATGCCTAGTATATAGTAGATGGCATATGGTAGATGTTCAATAAATATTAATTGAATGAATTAATAAGTAAAATAATAAATTAATTTATGAATGAGACTTCAAAACCTGGAATAACTGGTCTCAAGTCTGCCGTTTTGTACATACATCTTCCTTAAAGTTCACCCTCATAATAGTCTTCAGGACTACAGCAATTTATCCATCAAGCAGAAGTGCTGTTATTCAACGTGATTTGATTAGTTTTTGTCTAGTCGGGGGGCCAAGGTGAAGGAACATTATGTCAGAAAGACAGCATAAAAGTGATTCTGGATCTGAGAGGTTTAAAATGAGTTTGAAATATTAAAATATGTCTCAGACAAATATGAGGCTTTGTAGGTTTTTTGAATGTTGCATAAGAATTCAAAATATTGTTACAGGGTATGTCACATTAAGAATTCATAGTCTGAAAATTATACACTGGCAGAATCTTTTAAATGACCTCCTCCCCGTGCCTTTCCATACCTCATCAGACAAGAGGAGATTCAGTGGGAAAGCAGTAATTATAATCCTACATTGGCAGACTTTTGGTATGTGCCTGAGCAAAATGGGTGAGAGAGGGTGGGGATAAAGAAAGAAAGGAAGTTAAGTGACTTAATAAGGCCCAGGGGAAGGCCCATATAGCAAACGTGGTTCTTAACCTTGAATAAAGGTCAGCTTCTGAGGGGCTGAGCTAATCATTGTGTATTTTATAGATATCCAGTTGACTGGTAAAAGTTTCTGATATTGAATTTGTTCCTGTAGAACCTAGTCTTCTTGATTACAGAATTACCAATGTAGATGGAATCTCAAAATATTATACATCTCTTGGCCCTTAGGAAGATTCACTTGTGTATGCGCATTGCATCAGAAGGGGAAGGAAATGAGAACAGAACATGCACATTTATTTTAACCTATAAAGCTAACAAATGAGGAAGACAACACTAAGAAAAGTTAAATGATTTCTTAAGGGTCACTTATATTTACAGATTTGGGAATGCTACCAAGAAATCCTGGTGCCTTTCTGTTGTTCTTTCTTATGCCCCATATGGCATTTTAAATTTTTGAATCTCCTTTAGGACGATCAAATATGAGAGAAAAAAAAAACTGAATTATATTGGTAGAATTTGAAACATTTTTATTCCACAAATCTATATTCAAAATTTCCCCTCATGATACTAGATGAATCCCCAGGAAACAATGCTTCTTGTAATAATCTTCATATTTAGTAAGAATTATTGTCATCACTTAGCTTTTCTGGTCTCACTTTTTGTCATCTCTGAAATGGGATAATAATAACTTTTTTCTCTAACTTACAGGGTTATTTCCAGGTATAAAGGAAGAAAAACATTTAGAAAATGCAAAACTTACAAATGTACAATAATGATTCATCTCTTTATTGAATACTGATGAAAACAAT
>NW_016817794.1:272955-293425 GCF_001698545.2 Rhinopithecus bieti
AAAAAAAAAAAAAAAAAAAAAAAAAAAGGAACAGGAGGAAAGGCAGAATACTTTAGCCAGATGGAGGTAAAACCCTTCTGTTTTCTAAAAATTTCTTTTCTTTTATTTTTTAGAGATGAGGTCTCACTATGTTACCCAGGCTGGTCTCAAACTCCTGGTAGCAAGCAATTTTCCCACTTCAGCCTTCCAAAGTGTTGGGATTTCAGGCCTGAGCCACTGCACCCAGCCAAACCCTTCTGGTTTTTGTATGTTCTATATCTAGGGAAGGGAAGCAGGGCACTTCTTTTCTTTTCTTTATTTTTTTCATATAGGATCTCACTCTGTTCCCCAGGCTGGAGTGCAGTAGCATAATCAGAGCTCAATGCAGCCTCAACATCCTGGGCTCAAGTGATCCTCCCACCTCAGCCTCCCAAACTGCTGGGATTACAGGCATGAGCCACCATGCCTGACCAAACCAGGGTATTTCGTAAATAATAAAATAAATGAGTTTTCCCTTATTCCTCTCTTTCCCCACCTCTTACATCTAACCCATCAACTGTTCCTGTTCAAAATATATCTTAAGCCTGGCTACTTTTCACCACCTCCTTGTCATGTCCTCTCTGAGCTGCTGCCAGCTCTTGTCTGGATTCTTGCAACAGGCTCCTAAATCAGTAATTTCCCTGCCCTCACACTCACTTCCTCAAGAGTGGTCATTCAAAACATAAGTCAGATTTGGCCACTTCCATGCTAAAAATCCTCACATGGCTTCCCATCTCATTATACCAGCCAGACAGCTGACACTGGCCTTCTGTGCCCCATGTGATCTCACCTTTCTTGCCCCTGCAAATTCACTCACTCTCACTTCATTTAATGCATTACTCTTCAGTCACACTGGCTGCCTTCTGATTCTTCAAACATACATTGTTCCTGCCTCAAGGACTCCACCCTTGTTTTATCCTTGCCGTTCCTTTTGCATGGAATGCTCTCCCATATGAATTTTGTGTGGCAGCCTCCATAGCCTCCATGAGATTCTTCATATCTCAGTTTAAATGTCACCTCCTTATAGAAGTCTTCCTGAACCACTGAATAACAAATAGCCACCTAGCCACTCCCTTTCTATCAGAAGAGTTTTAATTCTCTGCACATTGCTATCTGCTATTTTCTTGTTGGCTGCAATTTCTGATTTTGTTGTTTATCATCTACCTTCTCTTTACAAGTTCTATGAGAGCAGAAACTTGCCTCGTTGCCTAGTCTACCTCCCAGTGCCTACAATGGTGCCTGGTACATGGGAGACACTCCATAAATATTTGCTGATTGAATGAATATCTTGCTGTTATTTATTTACTTCTGTTTTAGGACTGAGACCAGATGGTCAAGATGCTACAGTCCAGCTGAGAAATGCTTGGGGCTCTCTCTACTGTAATTTGCAGCAAAAGAACCCTCAGCTGCCAATCTATATGGAACATCTGGCCCAATAGCAGATTCCTAACACCAGCTTTAGATAAGGCCTTAACAATGATGAATAAGTTCCTCACACTTCCCCTGATAATCCCCTGGGGCATAAAAGATATTACAGCTTAGGGCTTTAGTAACTGCCCAGGCAACAAAGTGTTTGATTTTAGGCAAAAGCGCCCACCTCTGATTAATCCAAGCAAATGTTGGGCCTCCTAAATAGTCATTTTATAGGCTGAAACTTTTCCTACCAGTACTGCCAAGGCTGCAGACAGCTGTGGAAATCCTTCTAGAGCTAACATTCATGTGCCTCAACTCATATGTAGCCAACTGTAAACTGGTGCCAACTTCAAGTGCTCATTTTGTGTAAGGTAAAGATGTATTATTTCCATTTTACAGCTGAGAAAACTGAGTCTCAGAGAAGTTATAGGACTTGCTCTGGATCTGGTGACCCTGAATCTTTTATTCATGAGTACTTTCAACAGTGTTTGAAAGTGTCTGGTTTTCAGAAATGACCAAAGGTCACTTGAACCTAAGTGAAGCAAATTAAGTAGATTCTCAAGGTTGGATAATAAAGTTTCCAACTAGTAAATCCCTACAAGATCTAGAAGGGGCCTTAGAGATTATCCAGGTTAATATGAAAACTTCTGAAAACCACATATGTACTCAGGATCCCACTTTTTTTGGCTTTTATTTGTTTTAGGCAGATCTAGTTCATGCTAGACAAACCTATCCTAACCTCTGCAGCACACACCTGGCACAGAGAGGGGACAGAGCTGAGAGACCAACTACTCCAATCTCTACCCTTCTGCCAAGATGGCTTAAAGATATAAACACTCTGTGTTAGCATGTGTCAAGGGAGCAGCTTTTCCATTGCTATATTAATGAGAAACAAAGGAGGAGGGGTGGAATCTCTTTGTTTTAGAAAACAATATCAATCCATTAGAAAACATACTAGATAATTACTATATGAGAGATGTGTAAAGACCTGGAGAAGTCAGTCATTTCCCTTGGTAGCTATTATGCTGTGGAGAGATGGCATCTGCACCATTCATAACTGTAGTATACAAATCGGCACAGGGAGAAGGCCAACAGCAAGCTGTTCCAGGTAGACCAGATGTCTCGAAGGGAGGCTGTCTCTCTAGAAGTAAACACAATGTCTATTTCCTGTCACTTTCACTGTTGAATAATTAGCTATTTGGTATCTGGAATAATTATTGATAAACAGGGTAATCCTTTTAAAAGAGCATCCTAACTGTTCTGTTCTCAGAAGGAAGAACTTTTCAAAACACATTCTCCAAAGGCACAGTTTTATCCCCTTTTCCCAATCATGAGCTGGTTTTGTGCTGCCAGATGTTGACTCGGAGATGAGGGAACGTGTCAGTGGCCACTCTCTTGGGGAAAGGTAGAAAAGGTGAAGGGGAAAATAACTGGAGAATCTAAGAAGGCCTTTGTTGCCATCATTAACAGTCAGTCCAAAGGAGGTTGAAGGATGCTGGGGAAGTAGATGGGTGGGGAGAGAGACAGACGTAAGCCATGAAGTCATACAGAGATCAGTACTCACTGGGGATGCTTGGCCAGCTTTGGTTGGGCTGTGAATCCAATGGGCATACAATTTGTTCATTTAACAAATATTTCTTAAGTTCCTTCTACATCTGGGGAAGTGGTCTAGGCATTTGGGATCCATCAGTGAAAACAAAACAAAACAAAACAAAATCCCAGCCCTTGTGGAGCTCCAGTGGGAGATTCAGACCAAAAAAAAGAAAAAAGAAATCCTAAAGATAAAATAAATTATATAGTGTGCTAGTGGGTGATAAGTGCTATGGAAACAAGAAAAAAGAATAAAACAGTTAATAGGCACTTGGAGTCCAGGATGTGAGAGCCTTTTGCAATTTTAAATAGGCTTTTAGAGGGGATTTTGGAAGTGGTATTGGTGCATAGATTTGACAGGGTGGAGAAGTCAGCCATGCAGATATCCCCGGAAAGAGCATTACAGGCTGAGGGAACAACCATTGCAAAGAGCCTAAAGTGGGAAGATTACCTGTAGAGTTTGAAGAACAGCAAGGAGGCCAAAATTTCTGGAGCCCAGTGAGTGTATGTGTGTGTGTGAGAGAGGGGGGGCTTGGGGTGGGGATGAGGAGGGACAGATAAAAGGGGAGAGGGAAGTGGGCAGTAATAGTTGAGGTAAGAAAGATCAAAGGATAAGGGATGTAGGGTCTTGTTGGTCCTAGCAGGAGCGCAACTTTAGCTTGACGAGAATGCAGAGCTTTTGCATAGTTTAGATCAGACAAGTAACATTATGTGATCTACATTAAAACACACACACACACATTTTGTCTGGTATTTTGAGAATAGATTATGGCATAAAATAAAAGATTNGAACCACTGAATAACAAATAGCCACCTAGCCACTCCCTTTCTATCAGAAGAGTTTTAATTCTCTGCACATTGCTATCTGCTATTTTCTTGTTGGCTGCAATTTCTGATTTTGTTGTTTATCATCTACCTTCTCTTTACAAGTTCTATGAGAGCAGAAACTTGCCTCGTTGCCTAGTCTACCTCCCAGTGCCTACAATGGTGCCTGGTACATGGGAGACACTCCATAAATATTTGCTGATTGAATGAATATCTTGCTGTTATTTATTTACTTCTGTTTTTAGGACTGAGACCAGATGGTCAAGATGCTACAGTCCAGCTGAGAAATGCTTGGGGCTCTCTCTACTGTAATTTGCAGCAAAAGAACCCTCAGCTGCCAATCTATATGGAACATCTGGCCCAATAGCAGATTCCTAACACCAGCTTTAGATAAGGCCTTAACAATGATGAATAAGTTCCTCACACTTCCCCCTGATAATCCCCTGGGGCATAAAAGATATTACAGCTTAGGGCTTTAGTAACTGCCCAGGCAACAAAGTGTTTGATTTTTAGGCAAAAGCGCCCACCTCTGATTAATCCAAGCAAATGTTGGGCCTCCTAAATAGTCATTTTATAGGCTGAAACTTTTCCTACCAGTACTGCCAAGGCTGCAGACAGCTGTGGAAATCCTTCTAGAGCTAACATTCATGTGCCTCAACTCATATGTAGCCAACTGTAAACTGGTGCCAACTTCAAGTGCTCATTTTGTGTAAGGTAAAGATGTATTATTTCCATTTTACAGCTGAGAAAACTGAGTCTCAGAGAAGTTATAGGACTTGCTCTGGATCTGGTGACCCTGAATCTTTTATTCATGAGTACTTTCAACAGTGTTTGAAAGTGTCTGGTTTTCAGAAATGACCAAAGGTCACTTGAACCTAAGTGAAGCAAATTAAGTAGATTCTCAAGGTTGGATAATAAAGTTTCCAACTAGTAAATCCCTACAAGATCTAGAAGGGGCCTTAGAGATTATCCAGGTTAATATGAAAACTTCTGAAAACCACATATGTACTCAGGATCCCACTTTTTTTGGCTTTTATTTGTTTTAGGCAGATCTAGTTCATGCTAGACAAACCTATCCTAACCTCTGCAGCACACACCTGGCACAGAGAGGGGACAGAGCTGAGAGACCAACTACTCCAATCTCTACCCTTCTGCCAAGATGGCTTAAAGATATAAACACTCTGTGTTAGCATGTGTCAAGGGAGCAGCTTTTTCCATTGCTATATTAATGAGAAACAAAGGAGGAGGGGTGGAATCTCTTTGTTTTAGAAAACAATATCAATCCATTAGAAAACATACTAGATAATTACTATATGAGAGATGTGTAAAGACCTGGAGAAGTCAGTCATTTCCCTTGGTAGCTATTATGCTGTGGAGAGATGGCATCTGCACCATTCATAACTGTAGTATACAAATCGGCACAGGGAGAAGGCCAACAGCAAGCTGTTCCAGGTAGACCAGATGTCTCGAAGGGAGGCTGTCTCTCTAGAAGTAAACACAATGTCTATTTCCTGTCACTTTCACTGTTGAATAATTAGCTATTTGGTATCTGGAATAATTATTGATAAACAGGGTAATCCTTTTAAAAAGAGCATCCTAACTGTTCTGTTCTCAGAAGGAAGAACTTTTTCAAAACACATTCTCCAAAGGCACAGTTTTTATCCCCTTTTCCCAATCATGAGCTGGTTTTGTGCTGCCAGATGTTGACTCGGAGATGAGGGAACGTGTCAGTGGCCACTCTCTTGGGGGAAAGGTAGAAAAGGTGAAGGGGGAAAATAACTGGAGAATCTAAGAAGGCCTTTGTTGCCATCATTAACAGTCAGTCCAAAGGAGGTTGAAGGATGCTGGGGAAGTAGATGGGTGGGGAGAGAGACAGACGTAAGCCATGAAGTCATACAGAGATCAGTACTCACTGGGGATGCTTGGCCAGCTTTGGTTGGGCTGTGAATCCAATGGGCATACAATTTGTTCATTTAACAAATATTTCTTAAGTTCCTTCTACATCTGGGGAAGTGGTCTAGGCATTTGGGATCCATCAGTGAAAAACAAAAACAAAACAAAACAAAAATCCCAGCCCTTGTGGAGCTCCAGTGGGAGATTCAGACCAAAAAAAAGAAAAAAGAAATCCTAAAGATAAAAATAAATTATATAGTGTGCTAGTGGGTGATAAGTGCTATGGAAACAAGAAAAAAGAATAAAACAGTTAATAGGCACTTGGAGTCCAGGATGTGAGAGCCTTTTGCAATTTTAAATAGGCTTTTTAGAGGGGGATTTTTGGAAGTGGTATTGGTGCATAGATTTGACAGGGTGGAGAAGTCAGCCATGCAGATATCCCCGGAAAGAGCATTACAGGCTGAGGGAACAACCATTGCAAAGAGCCTAAAGTGGGAAGATTACCTGTAGAGTTTGAAGAACAGCAAGGAGGCCAAAATTTCTGGAGCCCAGTGAGTGTATGTGTGTGTGTGAGAGAGGGGGGGCTTGGGGTGGGGGATGAGGAGGGACAGATAAAAAGGGGAGAGGGAAGTGGGCAGTAATAGTTGAGGTAAGAAAGATCAAAGGATAAGGGATGTAGGGTCTTGTTGGTCCTAGCAGGAGCGCAACTTTAGCTTGACGAGAATGCAGAGCTTTTGCATAGTTTAGATCAGACAAGTAACATTATGTGATCTACATTAAAACACACACACACACATTTTTGTCTGGTATTTTGAGAATAGATTATGGCATAAAAATAAAAGATTTCTCTTCTAAACATATTGCCTTACTTATATGACAGGGTTGCTATGAGACTCTAATGCAAAAAAAATGCTTTAAAAATTATAAAGCATAGTGCAGATCCAAACTATAATTATTTTACAAACAACAGAGTTCAAAAGCCAAGGTCCCTCCCGCCTCTGCTGATCCTTGAGTAGTAACTGCGTTCATGCAATTAAACTAGCCTGTTTAAAAGAAGCTGCAGGAAAATTGATAACTATGTATTCAAAAAAATGTAATTTTATGCCTGAGTTTTAAGTCAGTTAGATTTTGCAGATTGCTATTTATTTTATGTTCAGTTTTTGAAATAAATGCTTAAAAAAATGCGTTAGTACTAGGCTTGAATACTGAAGACTTTAAATATAACAACAGACCAGGAGAGGAGCAGAAGTGTGAGAACTTTAAACCCATTTCTTACTTAATCCCCTCGGAGAGCTAGACTGGAACACTGGATGGATCTTCCAACATTTCTGGGGGTGCTCTCTGTTCTTTGCAGTGGCCCTGCCGCCAGGTGAATGCTGCTGGTGGGAGAGCACACACTTAGTGCAGCCAGCTGACCTTCACAGTCTGGGGGGAAATTTTAAAGGATTGTGGACAAGAGGCCTTGAGACTCCAACAGGAAGAAGAAAAAGGGGCCCAATGAAGCCTGAGCCTCCCAGGAGGTAGAACTGAGTTAATGAACAGGGCTGATTATCCAAGGTAATCATGTAAAAGAGAAGGCTAGGAGGAGTTCTAGATGGCTGCAACTTGGAGTTTACTCTGCCTAAGGTGAGTGTTTATGTTTCTATGTTTTTGCTTCTCAGGCAAGGTTTTGTTAGGTTTTGTTTTGTTTTGTTTTTTTTCTTCCTTGTTCCCTTCTCCCACGGCTCAGTTTGCAAAAGCAGCTCGCTCTGCGTGCCAGACCCCATTCTAATCCTTCTCTTCCCTTAGATTCCGAGCCCGGTTAGAATTAGCCTCTGCATCACGGGCTCCTGGGACCCTCCGCTCTATGTTCCTCGAGGAGGGAGCAGCTGTGTTCATCCCCCTACCCGCAAATACCTCCGGTTCTTATTTGGCCGACACTCCCGCGGTGCTGCTGTCCAAAGACACACCTTCCCAGCCAGCCCAGTGGTCACGTCTCGCCCCAGCGGTTCGGGAGAAGCAGTGGGAACTCTGCGCTCCCCCAATGGAGCCCGCTGCGCCGGGCATCTCCCTTCCCTTCCCCTTGACAAACGACCTAGCCTCTATCATCCCTGCTCCTTCCGATCGCTAGTTTTGTTTACGGAGCAAACCGAGGCTTTGGGCAACCTGCGGTTGCACGGTTCTCCTTCGGCTTGGGGAGGGAGGGGTAGCGTTCACAGTTCTCCAGTGTGCCATAGACTGTTAGACCAGATCCTTCAGATCTGGAGGCACACGCAGTGGGTGACAGGAGAGTGCCCCCTCCCCCTGGGCGGGTGGGGGTGGGGAGAGGAGCAGGGACTCGGCTTGGAGAAGGAGGCAGGGAGGCAGCTGCAGTGCTGCGAGGGGTGCGTGCGCGTGTGCCCAGCTCGCCTGCTGTCTCCCGTCTCCGTCTGCGCTCCTTGGTGCGCGGGGCACGGGGGTCCGAGGACCGGGAAGCCAGGGCAGCGCCTCTCGCCCGGGCCTGGCTTTCTCTAGACGCCCGGCAGTCCCCGGGGCCAGAGCGCACGGGGCGGGGCGCGAGACCCGGGCCGCGCTCCCCGCCCCCGCCTCTTGCGCCCTGCCTGGCTCCCTCTCCATTGAGTTTTCCTGCCGCGGGTGCTCATCAATGGTCCTGCTCGGGGATGCACACGCAGCTCGCGGCCGGAGGGTGGTAGCAGCCGCCGCCTCCAGGTGCAGGTTCTCTCCGGCCCCCGCCGCCACCCGCTGTCGCCGCGACTGGAGCCCCGGGCGCACTGAGGTCTTGGCCATGGGGCTGCGGAGGCTGCTGTTGTTGCTGGCGTGAGAAGGGGCGACGGAGTTGTCGCGCTCGGGGGTCCCCAGCTGCCTGCATGGATGTCTTCAGCTTTGTGAAGATTGCAAAGCTTTCGAGGTAGGGGCTGCGCGGGTTCCGTTTGCACCCAGGGCCGCTGCCGCGGGCAACTTGGTGCCTTATTTTTCGGGAGGCTGGGTAGAGGCAAAAGCCGGAAAGCGCGACGGGGCTTAAGACTGAAACGAAGTGGCCGGGGGCTGCCACATTCAACTTATTTCTCACTGGCTGCTGAGGCTTGTGTAGCCACGGGTGTAGACCACACACAGAGAGGTACATACATGCCCTCACCAACACACCGATATTCACAACCGTTTGTTTTCCCTAAGGAAAAGCCCCAGTGGTGCTTGGGGTCCCCTGTATAATTCAGGGCTAAGAGAAGGTGGTTGTAATTGCTACTGCTAGGGAAACCCAGAAGTGCTTGGAGCTTGGGTACCTGCCTTCCAAGCTGCAGAGACCAAAAGTGCCGCCTTCCCCCCACTCCTAAATTACACCTCCACACCTCCACAGAGTTAGCGCCTAGGTTGACCAGGTGCTCCCAATGGTAACCTAAATGGTGAGGTCATGGAGATAGACGAGAAAGACTTTCAGCTTTTTTTTGGTGACTATATTCTTAAGCCTTGAAAGATTTAGAAATTTTCTTCTAAGTGGCCATGTTGTTAAAACAGTAGCTAAAACTAAATCATCGATTCGGATATTTTTGTGTAGTACTGATGAAGGAGGAACATTTCCATGCTTGGGCCGCCTAGGTGTTGCCTGGCCAGAGCACTCCTCGAGGTCTTCTGCCTGCTTATGCTTCCAAAGTCTTCGTTTGAGCCACAGAGTAAGGTCTGTGCTTCTTGCTATGTGACATTCACTGGGAAGAGCCCGATAGGAGCAGTCTTAGCAAACCATGCCCAACCTTCTCTGCCCCTGGAGCTCTTTATAGCAGCTACCACCAGGACGTAGGAGGTAGACAGTTGGGTTTTTCCAGTATGTAGCTTAAAAACTTACTTGCAATATGGACAGAACAATCCCAGGTTTTCCTTCAGTCCTGAGTGTCAGAGTGAGATGTGTTGATTGCATCAGGCAGGGATGAGCAGCTTCCAATAGTCCGAGGTAGAAACGTATGTTGACTTTGCTTTGTTAAATTACATTTAGACCACTTCAGAAAGGTTATGTTTGGATGTTGCCATTCTCTCCGACATCTACAGTCTTTGTTCTGCCTGCCCATCTCCACCTTCCCTTTCTACTAATATGGGCCGTCTTCATGCCACTAGCAGATTTCCCCAGGGAGAAAGGCCCAGTGCAACTTACTCTAAGTAGACTGGAGATACACCGTTGATAGGTCAATACCTTTGTCTTAGAGCAGCTCAGGAAGAGGTGTTGTCCTACAGATCAGAAGACTGATGTGTTAAGCAGTGGATGATTGTGGTGTGGCAAATTGTTTGCTTTCAAGCTGATCTCATAGAGGGCCATTGCTTCACACCACTATTCTATTAACTTCCTGCGTGCTTCTGCCTAGGGCTAGTTTCTAAACAGCTGTCAAATAATGAACCATGGTTGGGAAGCAGCTGTGGGCAAGTTTAGAGACTGAGTGGAACCCTCTGTGTGATGGACAGAGCTACTGCTAAAGGGAAAGGGAAGTTCAACCAATAGTATAGTTCAAAGTAACCAGGATACTTTTTGGTGGCCTCAGATGCTAAAAACAGTTTAACAAAACATCTAGAGCCTTGGTTTAGTCCTTAAACTTAGGAACTTTGGAGAGGACAGTGTCATGTGTCAGTGAAAAGATGTTTCATATTCTTTTTACTAAATTCTAGGATGCCTACATGATATTCACAAATCTGAGTTTTTGCAAAACTCAAGCAAGGTTGTGGGGAGAGTGGTATCTTATTTTAAAGAGAGTTTAAAATTTAGTAAATGAGTGTGAGTTTCACTTTCTATCCTTAATGTGATCCAGTAGAGTGTTTATTCTAAAGACAGAAGGTGCAAATGTTCTGAGCTGATGTGCCGATTAAGAAATCTTCCATCCATATAATTCTTCTTTTTCCTTAGTGTGAGCTCAAGGATGGTCTCCAAGCTGAGATAGAAATACCTTTAGAGGGTCATCAGCACGTAAAAACACATGTTTGCAGTTGCTTGTTTCTGCCTTGGGAGGAAGAAAGTCTTGTATGCGTTTTAAACATTGTTACAGAAATCAAGTTCTTTTCTCAAAGGTGAAGTATAAAAGTGCTTATACTGCAGGATTTTCCTGATTTCAGAATGGATAATCTTCCTAAAGGATTTAGCTTTGATCAGCATGGTTACTTAAGTGCTTAAAATTCTCTTGGTTTAGAGGCAAACACATGTAGTTACCCTGGGTCCTGGCCTTGCCTTTGGTTCCTACAAACTCGAGTTTCTAAATGTTAATTCAGAAGGCATATCTTAGAAGTGATATTTGCTTAGTGTCCTATCTGTGAGTACAGACAGTGTAATTACAGAGAATTCCAAGAGAATATTAATCGACACTGGAATAAACTGCATATTTTGACTTTTTAGAGTGTCTACATTTAACTATTTGTTTCCAGACTCTATGCCCTTTTAATTGTGGGAAAAATCAGAATTCACATTGCCCCTCAATAACCCAGTACTATTAAAACAAATTGCTGCCAAGTGTTGGAATTGCTGGCAAGTAGTTGGGACCCTTTACATCATCAGTAAGAGTTATGACCCTTGATTGCATCCTTCGTGGGTGGCACAGTGTGTCATGGTTCTATGTGAAGATGGTTTTTTCCGTTCTTCTAATTTTCTGGTTCTTAAACTGCTTGATAGTTTACATGCAGTTTTACTTCACTGTTTCCTTGGTAACAGTTCTATATCATTTTCCATCCTTGTAGATGAGAGCATTACAGATGATTGCTTTATAAACCAGTAATAGTATAAAAACAGGCATATATTTTTATTGTTACTGCTCTTTGTATTGACTATTTTATTTGTAAAGCAGATGCACTCTTTCAAATGTTTATAGAAGAATGCAGCCCAGTAGAAAAACATATGATTATGCCCCTTTTGCCTGAGGGAGATGATTTGAGATCCAAAACTCATAGGGATGTTATTCAATTGACTGATATGTTCATAGATTGAGTCCCTGATTTGACTTCTTTTCTTTAAGCAAAATGGTAGACTTGATGATAATGATTGAGTCCCCACTGTTGATATGATGATTTCTTACAGTAGTAGGTAAATTTGGGGGATGCTTTATTTTGCATTCTCTTGTAGTTGCATGGGTTATTTTGTGGTATATAGCAGTGACTAATATCTGTCATAATAAAGAATACTAATTTTCTTACAAGTATCTNAGAGGCAAACACATGTAGTTACCCTGGGTCCTGGCCTTGCCTTTGGTTCCTACAAACTCGAGTTTCTAAATGTTAATTCAGAAGGCATATCTTAGAAGTGATATTTGCTTAGTGTCCTATCTGTGAGTACAGACAGTGTAATTACAGAGAATTCCAAGAGAATATTAATCGACACTGGAATAAACTGCATATTTTGACTTTTAGAGTGTCTACATTTAACTATTTGTTTCCAGACTCTATGCCCTTTTAATTGTGGGAAAATCAGAATTCACATTGCCCCTCAATAACCCAGTACTATTAAAACAAATTGCTGCCAAGTGTTGGAATTGCTGGCAAGTAGTTGGGACCCTTTACATCATCAGTAAGAGTTATGACCCTTGATTGCATCCTTCGTGGGTGGCACAGTGTGTCATGGTTCTATGTGAAGATGGTTTTTTCCGTTCTTCTAATTTTCTGGTTCTTAAACTGCTTGATAGTTTACATGCAGTTTTACTTCACTGTTTCCTTGGTAACAGTTCTATATCATTTTCCATCCTTGTAGATGAGAGCATTACAGATGATTGCTTTATAAACCAGTAATAGTATAAAACAGGCATATATTTTATTGTTACTGCTCTTTGTATTGACTATTTTATTTGTAAAGCAGATGCACTCTTTCAAATGTTTATAGAAGAATGCAGCCCAGTAGAAAACATATGATTATGCCCCTTTTGCCTGAGGGAGATGATTTGAGATCCAAAACTCATAGGGATGTTATTCAATTGACTGATATGTTCATAGATTGAGTCCCTGATTTGACTTCTTTTCTTTAAGCAAAATGGTAGACTTGATGATAATGATTGAGTCCCCACTGTTGATATGATGATTTCTTACAGTAGTAGGTAAATTTGGGGATGCTTTATTTTGCATTCTCTTGTAGTTGCATGGGTTATTTTGTGGTATATAGCAGTGACTAATATCTGTCATAATAAAGAATACTAATTTTCTTACAAGTATCTTATATTTGAGGAAAATATAAAATACATATGTATAGTTTCCTTAGATTTTTATGTCAAATCCATTTAGATACTACTAAACTTCTGTCTTTTACCTTTATCTTATTCAGAATTAAATATTTTCCAGGGAAAAGGGGAAGTTAAAGAAGTAGTGCAAAAGGTCAGGGTTTTCCCGTATCCGCTATTTTTACTGAGTAATTGTATTAATATTGCTGATAATAGTGAGCTCTGGAGGCTAGCAATGAAAAAACCCCAAAGACTCTGGATTTGAATTTTATTAAAAATGCTACTTGCTCATCTTCTGAGTCCTTTCTAAGTTCTGCTGATTTTTGTGGCTGTCAGGAGGTGAAATGATGAACAGTTTCGTAACAGAACTAGATTCCTGTTTTAGGAATATTTAACTCTAGTTTCCCAAGGGTTGCTAGTTTGAAGCTGTGAAAGTCTAGTCGCTCACAGTTCTGGGAAGAAGGCGTCTATGGCAGGCTCTGTTTCCTTCCAACATTTCTTTCTCTCTCTCTCTCTCTCTCTCTCTCTCTCTCTCTGTCTCATTGTCTGGGGCAAGCAAGTTTCACCTTCTTGCTATCAGAACTTGGTACAGACTGACAGCTGCAGTGAAACTTATTTGTACTTTAAATGCATGACCTGGAAAGTCTCACTTTCTGCTTATGGTCCTTTCAGCTGTTCATTCTCTCCTTTTACATACACATACACTGTTCAACTTTAGTCCTTTTTATTTCATTTGAAGTTAACCATGGAAGTTTAGCTGTAAGAGAATGTACATTATTGGTGAACTAGAAATGTATCTTTAAGGAAAGAACTTGAAACCACTGGTTTCACACTTGGCTCAGTAAGAAAACTCAAGACCGTTTAAAACCTTTGTTGAAGCATACCATCCTGAAATCTACCACCGTTACCGTCAAATGATCTTGAATCTTGAAAGCTAATCATAGCAGGAAAAGAACATCATGAATAGGCTAAAACAGGGGTTGGCACACTGTGGCCTATGAGCCAAATCTGGCTTGCTGACTGTTATGGCATAGCCTGTGAGCAAATTATAGTTTCTTTATTTTCAAATGGTTCAAAAATATCAAAAAAAGAATAATATGAAATTAAACTTTCAGTGTCCATAAATAAAGTTTTATTGGAACACATGTCCATTCATGTATGTATTATCTACGGCTGCATTTGCCTGACAACAGCAAAGTTGAATAGATGCCACAGAGACCTTATGGCCCACAAAGCCTAAAGTGTTTACTCTCTGGCTCTTTACAGAAAAAGTTAACTGACCCCTGCCTGGGTTAAACAATGCCTTTTCCTGTTTTCTCTTCTTTATCATTATCAGCACACATGTGGGCACACGCATGTCAAATTGAGCATATTATAATAAATACTTGAATTCACTAATGCACATTACCAATTAATATAGACCTTGTCTTTATTGAAACTTCTGATCTCAAATTACTTCTTGAACTATTGGAAACTGACCATTAGAAGTGGACATAATTGTCCTACTAATTTGTTGCACTTGGAAAAATTATGCATGCTTATTCTTTGGTCACTAAGTTGACTTGATATTTTTGGGGAGCTGGAGAGTTGCTTGTTAGGGTGATGTTTGCCTTCCGTAAACATCCAGTTCAAAATGGATGGAAAAAGAATGGGTGATACTACTTGTATAGCCTCAACCAATGTGTGCTGATGAACTGATAATCAAGTCAACGGGAGAATGCCTAGTATTTCCTTACAGTACACTTGAGCCATCTGGTCCTAATGGCTAATGACCTTCACTAATCTGTTTCCAAATGGAAATAAAACTAGATAAGTGGATTTAGTTGTAGTCAGAGGAATGGAGGTAGGCTGTATCAATTTGGAGTTGAGTTTAATCTAACTTTCCTATAATTTGACTGAGAGCATTGTAATGAAAGACTGTAGACTACCTTTAGTTCTTTACAGCAAAAACATATATCAAAAGTGTGCTGCCTTGCTTCTGAGTAATTTAGGTCATTATGTACTTAAGCTCTGAAAATTATCTTGAAGAAATCTAAGCCTTAGTTTTAGATAACAAAGTTAACATTCCCATTTTTTTTTCCTGGAAAAGAGATGAGAAAGGTTTTCTGCCAGAACTGTTCTTTCAGAAGTATATTTTCAAGTATGGTTTACAGAATTTGGCATAAGATAAATAGTCTATACTAAATAATTAGTGAGCAAAGTCATATACAATTCATTCTAACATTTGTTGCAAACAAATTGTCATATTTGTTTAGCTGAACAATTACTGTGTCAGTACTTCTTTATTGAATATAAAGGAATACAATGCACATGTTAAAAGTAAATAGCCTGCTCTTGGACTTGGTCTCAGAGAATAAACTTTTNAATGTTTCCAAAGTTTGAAAATGAAAAGTAATTTCCTGCAATTACAATTTACTATAGGGTTTTAATTTTATTTTGGTAATTTTTTATAGGCTTCACAAGTTTTACGAGATTTGCTTAATTGAAAATAATACATGATTACCTGACAAAAATGAGATTCAAAGAAAGTAGTAGGCAAAAGTTCATAAAGTTAATGGTACAATTTTCCCAGTGAATGTAGGAATTAGTGTATTTTTCTATTGAACTGGCACAGCTATTTATCTGGTCAGAGACTGGTGTGGGGGAGAACACGCGCCATCTGGCTAATTCAACATTGGATCACATACTGACCGTGGTGATTTTACAATGATTCCTGTAACTGGAGTCCTGGATATTTGTCTCTTCTGAAATTCACGATCCAAGTCGCCAGTCTTTTCCCTAGTACAGGAGCGGTTAGCAGTCTCAGCTATAGAGTGGTGGAGTCTGGAATTAGTTTTGGTGTAAATCCCAGACATGCCCAACTGAACTGTGGCTCAGGGCAATGTCCTACTTCATGGCCTAGGGCCTGGGCTGGCAAACTATAACCTATCTGATGTGTTTACTTATTTTAGAAAGCTTTATAACCATTTTTATAAATAAAGTTTTATTTAAACAAAGCCATGCCCTTTTGTTTGTATACTATGGCTGCTCTTGGGAGAGTTGGATAGCTGTGACAGAAACCACATGGCTTGCAAAGCCTAAAATATTTATTCTCTGCCCTTTACATGGGTATTTTACTGTTCTTCTTTGATCTCTCTGCCTAGTACTCAAATTTCCCTTTGGGGCAGTCTGGGTGTCAGCCTTCTTTGCTAGCTGGGGGAAGGAGAGATATGGTTGGAGGTTCACCCTGAACACAGTTACCCTTGCCAGCCCCACTCTGTGGTACTTAAACTGTCAGCACTTACAATACCATTGGTAGGTTAACTTAGAAGCTTTGTAACATGCAAATTGTATCCTCCTTGTCCCCTCCGTCTATATACTTTTGAGGACAAAATCCATATTCTTTATCTTTACCCTTTTGGGTTTGGCCCAATTCACTTGGTTCCTTTGAGAACCATATTTCTCTGTACTTATTATTCCTCCTTTCCAGCCTTAATTTCCTACTCAACACCAAGCACACATGTGTACACACACACACACACACACACACACACACACACGTCTACCCCTAACCATGTTGAATTTTTTAGAAGTCCTAAAAAGTGCCACACTCTGAGCCTTTGTATAAACTCTTCATTTTGTCTGGAACAATCTTTATCTTGCCTCTTTTACACCTGGAAAATTCCCATCTGTCTTTTATGTTTCAGCTTTTAATCTAAGGTTGTTCCATGTCACCTTCTCCAACCTCCCAATCCTGGGTGAAATAGCTCGACTGACATCTTTTATTGGTGAAGATAATTTCACTGCTTTAACAGATTAACCCCTCAATTTTTGTGGCCGATCTCTTGTTTGCTTGATGCACAAAGCAGGTATACCTGATAGTGTGGGGGAGCTCTGCTATGCTCAGCCATTCTGAGAACCTGTAAGATAGGACTCTCTCATCTTCAGTATGCTATCCGAGATTTCCTGCGCATCAGTGTTCAGCTGACAGATGAGGGGAGAGAATGGTAGAAGATTGGGTGAGAGGTTTTTAAGGGCCATGCCCAGAATGGAAGTATACCATTCTACCCTAATTCCATTAGGCAGAACTCTGACCCTATGTAACTATGAGGCAAGCTGGGAAGTTTAGTGCAACTGTGTACCCTATCTGTGCTGGACATCTCGTGCCCTGCTCTTTTCATAACATTTCTTCATTATGTGATAGATTGCAATTTTGTTCCCAATTCTTAAATCTTCCCTGAATCCAAGCCTTTTCCATGTGACATTATAGTTCTACCTCCTAGAGGTGGAGGTACTTCTTTGCCCCATTGCTGTTGGGCTTGGTCAAGTGACTTGTTTTGACCAGTGGAATAGGGACAGAAGTCACAGGGTATGTGTTTTGGTATAAGTTTTTGGTAGGAGAATGCCTTTGAGGTATTGTATATTGCTAAAAAAAAAAGAATGTAAACAAGCAAAAAGCTCTTAACATTGCTATATGAAGAACTGCCTAGTTTAACCTGTTGGTCCTAGAAGCTTGATTCACATGGACCGGCACCATCAGGCAAACCTGTGAGCATGAAAACAGATGCTTATTCTTGTATGACACTGTGTTATGCAGCATTGTTGTGGCAACAGCTGACTGGTATAGATTGTATTATAATTGAGTCCAGTTTTGATCTGTGTCTCATTTATGAACTCTTCAAGGGCAAGTACCCTTGTATTAAACCTCCTTGGTTTATAGTAGATACAGGGATACCTTGTTTCATTGCACTTCCGTTTATTGGTGCTTTACAGATACTGCACTTTTTACAAATTGAAGGCTTGTGCCAACTCCACATCAAGCAAGTCTATCAGCACCGTTTTTTCAACAGCATGTGCTGATATTTTCATTATTATTATTATATCTGTTATGGTGATGTGTGATCGGTAATCTTTGATGTTACTATTGGAATTGTTTTGGGCTGTCATGAACCACACATATAAGATGGCAAACTTAATTGATAAATGTTGTTTGTGTTCTGACTGCTGTACCAACTAGCCATTCCCCCATGTCTCTCCCTTTCCTCAGGCTCCCCTATTCCTTGAGACATAACAATATTGAAATCAGGCCAATTAATAACCCTACAGTAGCCTGCAAGTGTTCAAGTGAAAGGAAGAGTTGCACATCTCTCACTTTAAATCGAAAGCCAGAAATAATTAAGTTTGGTATGGAAGGCATGTTGAAAGCTGAGATAGGCCAAAAACTAGACCTCTTGTGCCAAACAGTTCACCAAGCTGTGAATACAAAGGAAAAGCTCTTGAAGGAAATTAAAAGTGCTACTCCAGGAAACACACAATTGATAAGAAAGTGAAACAGCCTTATTACTAATATGGAGAAAGTTTGAGTGGTCTGGATAGAAGATCAAACCAGCCACAACATTCTGTTAAGCCAAAGCCTAATCCAGAGCAATCTAACTCTTAAATTCTGTGAAGGCTGAGAAAAGTGAGGAAGCTGCAGATAAAACATTTGAAGCTAGCAGAGATTGGTTTGTGAGGCTTAAGGAAAGAAGCTGTCTCCATAACATGAAAGTACAAGGTAAAGCAGCAAGTGCTAACAGAGAAGCTGCAGCAAATTATCCAGAAGACCTAGCTAAGATCACTGATAAAGATGACTACACTAAACCACAGATTTTCAGTGTAGACTAACCTTTAATTGGAAGAAGAGGCCATCTAGGACTTTCATAGCTAGAGAAGAAAAGTCAATGTCTGGCTTCAAAGCTTGAAAGGACAGGCTGACTCTCTTTTTTGGGGTGAATGCAGCTGGTGACTTTAAGTTAAAGCTAATGCTCATTTGCCATTCCAAAACTTCTAGCACCCTTAAGAATTATGCTAAATCTACTCTGCTTGTGCTCTAGAAATGGAACAACAAAGCCTGGATGACAGTGCATCTGTTTACAGCATGGTTTACTGAATATTTTAAGCCCACTCTTGAGACTTATGTTCAGGAAAAATGGATTCCTTTCAAAATATTACTGCCCATTGACAATGTACCTGGCCACCCAAGTGCTCTGAGGGAGATGTACAAGGAGACTGATATTGTTTTCATGCCTATTAACACAACACCTGTTCTGCAGCCCAATCATCAATGAGTAATTTTGAGTTCTAAGTCTCATTATTTAAGGAATTTGGCTGGTCTGAAGGTAGTGAGTTATCTCAATTGATTGTTCACAGTCAGTTATAGATTGAACTTCTTGTTCTACTCTTTTCCACATTCTCACTACTACACTTGATTAGTTTTAAAAAAAAAGAAATATATTTTGTATAGTTATAGCTGCTATAGAGAGTGATTCTTCTGATGAATTTGGGCAAAGTAAATGGCAAACCTTCTGGAAAGGATTCACCATTCTAGATGCCATTAAGAACATTCATGATTTATGGGAGGATGTCAAAATATCATTAACAGGAGTTTAGAAGAAGTTGATTCTAACCCTCATAGATGACTTTGATGGGTTCAAGACTTCAGTGCAGGAAGTAACTGCAGATGTTGTGGAAATAGCAAGAGAGCTAGACTTAGTGGAGCCTTAAGATGGGACTGAACTGCTGCAATCTCATCATCAAACTTGAACGGATTAAGGGTTGCTTCTTATGGATGAGCAAATAAAGTGGTTTATTGAGACAGATTCTACTCCTGGTGAAGGTGCTGTGAGCATTGTTGAAATAAAAACAATGAATTTAGAATATGACATAAACTTAGTTGATAAAGAAGCAGCAGGGGGTGAGAGGATTGACTCCAATTTTGAAAGAAGTTCTGTGAGTAAAATGCTATCAAACAGCATCACATGCTACAGAGAAATCTTTCACGAAAGAGTCCGTCGATGCAGCAAACTTCATTGTTGTCTTATTTTAAAACATTGCCACAGCCACCCCAGCCTTCAGCAACCACCACCTTGATGACTCAGCACCCACCAACATGGAGGCAAGACCCTCCACCAGCAGAAATATGATGACCCACTAAAGGCTTAGATGATCATTAGCATATTTTTAACAATAAAGTATTTATAAACTAAGGTATGCACATTGTTCTTTTAGACATAATGCTATTTCACACTTAATAAACTATAATATAGTATAAATGTAACTTTTATATGCACTGGGAAACTAAAAAATTTATGTGACTCATTTTATTGCAATATTAGCTTTATTGCAGTAGTCTGGAACCAAACCTGCAATATCTCTGAGGTATGTCTGTACTGAGTAAGTATTTGGTGAATTGTGAATGAATCAGAGTGAAACCATGCTGTATTCCACATGATGTCAAATACTGATTCTCACAGGTATGTCTGCTTCCGTATGTCATTTATCAGATTGTACTGCTCCTTCTGATTTTTAGGACCTGCTGTTACTACTTATTTATTGTAGCCATTTTATCCTTGGCAGTGAACTGTTCCCTACCTCTACAGCTTGGGACCCAGCCCTATATCTGGGCCCATATCCTCTCATTCTCATATTTCTTTTCTTTCCTTTCCTTCTAGTCCTAAAAGTCCTGGTCTTCTCTAATTATATACATTTTGTCTTTAGTGCCAGGAGAGAATTGTAGATAATATTGTAAAATAGATATAAAGTCTAAAGAAAATAGAAGGCTAGTGATA
>NW_016817794.1:294536-296970 GCF_001698545.2 Rhinopithecus bieti
TCAACTTAAATTTTATTAATTGTTGACAGCAGTCTTCAAAATCTTATCCTCTGGTGATCTTCTATTCACTAAAGGGGACAACTTGATGTTTTCTAGAGAACCACATTCCGGGGATGTATCGGTGGATGTTTCCTTTAGGATTGTAATTTGATTATGATGCCATTAGTTCATAATTTCGCTTTCCGGTTGAGATCATGTTAACAGGCTAAAGAATAGAGTGTTATTTAAGTAAGTTGATGAAACACACATAGGAGGCAATAAAGCATCTAATCCTTCTCTACTGGTTAGTGCTTTACTTTTTCTCCCTTTCATGCTGATGTGGTCATGTAAACTCCATAAACTTCATGTATCTAGAATATAGTGATGTGTTAAAAAGGCTAGCTATTATAGGTATATGTGCTAACATTTTTTAAAGATCATCTGAATGCAAGAACATATATGCATAACACTATACTGTACATAATTCATAGTTTTATTGCTGGCCTACAAGTCATTTTAGATTTTTTGCTGTGTCCTAGAGTTGGCAAACCATAGCCTGTGGGCCAAATTCATTCAGTTTCCTGTGTTTGTGTTAAGCTAAGAATGGTTTTACATTTTAAATGGTTCCCAAAATCAAGAGGAGAATAATATTTCATGACATGTGAAAATTATATGAAATTCAAATGTCACTGTCCATAAATAAAGTTTTCTTTGGAACATAGCCATCCCCATTCATTTATGTATTGTCTACAGTTAAAACAGTAGAACTGAGTGGTTGCTGCAGAGACCATATGGCCTACAAGGCCTGAAATATCTGCCCTTTACAGAAAGTTTTCTGGCCCTGGTCCTATGTTATCAAATATCATCACGTGATTCTTGTTGGAGACAGAGGGAATTACAAATGAATATGTAGATACAGATTTAGATATATACATATTTTTACCTTTAGATAATACAACTTTGCACTTACAGATGTTTCTCTGTATAAATGTACCCACTGTAAAGAGTTCTTTCTCTTCTCAAATAGTCATTAAACAATTTGAATAGGAATTGTGTTTTAAATATTTATATTCTCCTGCCATGCTCACTTTCTTTCCCACAAAGGAGATGTAATAGCCCACACTTGCTATGCAGGAAATGATTAAAAGCAAACAGATAATAAATTGGGTTCCCCTTTGTCCACTGGTTGCTCTGCTGAGACAGGTAGATCCTTTGAAGGGAAGTGTGGAAACCACACTGGGAAGTTGGCTTGCTTCAGAGGAGAGATGAAATAGAAGGGGATGTGGCCTCCCAGCCCTGCCCTTCCAGGTTATCCAGCTGCTACCTGCTTCCATGGGAGTGGATGTCAACACTCTACTACAACATGGGTCATTTATTTAGAGACACCTATACTTAGTAGGACATGTATACCCTAAATAGCTACTATGTTTTAAGTGAAAAATGTCATCCTCAGTATACTTTCTTGTTTTAAGTTTATTAGGACATTTTAGCTGCCAGTAAATCAATGCTTGATTAAAGGGGCTTAAACAAAATATTCCTAGATGTATGTGATTACTGGATTGGGGTTCATGGACTCAGTGAAGTCAACAACGATCCAGGTGTTTTCCCTCTTCCTGCTCCATCAGCCTCAGGCTTTGTCACCTCATGGGTGTAATGTGGTTGCCACAGCTCCAGGCATCGTGTCTTGATATGATTGGGTTCAGAGGCATGAAGCAGGAGTGGCCAGAGCACTGTGAGCATTCTCTTTGTGAGGCTATTTCTTTTAATCATGGAGGGACATCTTTTCTAGAAGCTAGAATTTTCCCTTAGAGAGTCTCATTGTCCAAAATGGGTCACATGGTCACACCTAGCAAAGGGCAATGAGATGGTCTTCTCTGGCTCACCTTCACAGAGGCCCAAACATTCAGAATCAGGGTTCTAGCAGCATGGAGGAAGAAGGGAAGAGGAGTTGAGAAAGCAATCAACATGCTGTTCTTTAATAATTTCATTTTTATTCAGAGATACACTTGGAAAACAACAAGGCTATTGATTGCAGAAGAAAAACATCCATCTGAACATCATCCCCATATTCTGGTAGAAATATATTATCCTTATTGCCTTATGACCAAATTGAAAGTATATTCATTAAGATGCTGTCAGCAGCAAGTAATAGAAAACACAACAAAAAATAGATTAAAGAGGAGGACAATTTTTTTATCTCACATAAGAAATCCAGAGGGCCATTTTAGGGTTGGTAAACTTGATTCAAGGTGTCTGGGTTTTTTTTTTTTTATCTCACGTAAGAAATCCAGAGGGCCACTTTAGGGCTGGTAAGCTTGATTCAAGGTGTCTGGGTTTTGACATCGTTTTTGATGTGCCATGTCAGTGTGTTGGCTGAACCTCATGGATGCAGCTGGAAACCATCATTCTTAGCAAACTATCGCAAGAACAGAAAACCAAATACTGCATGTTCTCA
>NW_016817794.1:297356-309584 GCF_001698545.2 Rhinopithecus bieti
AAAAAAAAAAAAAAAAAAAAAAGACCACAGGTGAGGAGAGGGAAGCAGGGTATATTTTGTCCATGCCTCTTTTTTTGAGAGAGTGGAGAATTTTCTCAGAAACTTCATAGCAGAGTTCCCCAATCTTTCATTGTCCAGAATTGCACCATGCCCCGTGTGTTTCCTAAACCTACCCAGTGAGAGGAATTGACATGGCTAGTTTAGACCTGCAGACATCAGCAAACTGTGTTCTGCAAGCAAATGCAGTCCACCACCTGTTTTTTTAAATAAAGTTTTATTAGAACACAGCCATTCCTATTCATCTACATATAAATTTTTGGCTGCTTTTGCAATAAAATTACTGAGTTGAGTAGTTACAAGTGAGACAATATGGCACATAAAGCTTAAACTATTTACTGTCTGGCCCTTTACAGAAAAAGTTTGCCAACCTCTGTTTAAGAGTCCCAGTGATTCTCAACTGGAGGACAGATGTTGTGAAATGCCCCTGGGGTGTTTTAATTGTTTATAATGATGAGGTGGATGTCCTATTGGCATATAATGGGAAGGGACCAGAGATTCTAAACATCCTAACATGAGTAAAACAGTTTTACATTATGAAAAGTTGTCCCTCTCAAAATAGTAGTGGTCCCTTATTGACAAACACTGGATGATATCAATTAGGGTCTATTTCTAGTGTGAGAGAGGGCTGCAGCTCTCCCTACCTCTCTTCCACTGCCAGCCCAGCAAATGGCCATCTGATACCTCTGCAAAATTGAGACTCTGGGAGGAAAGAAAGAGGGAAAATGACTGCTGCTTAGGCAACGAAGAGCTCTGGCTCTAGAGAGCAGAGAGGATTTGCTGAATTGATATCTAAAAAGGGGTGGTTACATGGATACCTAATAATTATGAACTGATTCATCGGCTGGCGACAGTGGTTGCCCTAATGGGGAACAGCTCAAAATGCTGGAGTTATACACAAGTGGGAAATGTACTTCCCTGTGTTCCATGTACTACAGAATTTGAGTTCACAATAACAGAAAAGGTCTTTTCATGCTTTTCTGTAATGAACAAATTATCTTCAACAAGCATGTACTAATCATATGATTGAAAGTAAGTTTATAAAGATAATACACAATTAAGTAATTGAAAATAATTTTCTTAGAGTTTATGAGGAAACCAATTAAATTCTTAGACAACTTTGTTGTTTGGGTATTATGTTGAAAATAAATTTACAATCTTGCATTTCTTCTTCCTAAGCATTTTCTCACTGATTGAGTAAGGTATAATAGTTCATAATAAAAATGTCTCAGCTACAGTTTTTACCATATCTACAGCCATACCACAATAAATGAAGGCATGAGAAGAGGTATGAAATATATACTGAATATTCCCACAAATGGGCAGGTATAGATGCTCACATGTTAAATGAATCAGATGTTTGATGATTGTAGTACTCTGATTTATTTGACCAAAACCCACAGTAAGAAATTTGCCTTCCATTGTTACCTAGTCCACATATATACCATGTGTGTATGTGCATGCATACACATGCACAATTAAAACAGAAGTTCTGCAAAATAATACTGAGTTTGATAAAACCTGATTGTTTCATTTTATCCTTTTTTATATTCTGCTTATTATAGCCTATTGAAGTGGCTTCATGACCCACTTCCCCCAGTAATTTGCTGCCCATGTTTGAAAAACACAAGGATTGTGGATGTGTGATTTGTTCCCCTTCTGGGAACTCTTCCCTCTTCCTGGAACATCACATTTTTCCTTTTGGGGTCTTCTCGTTCTCTGGGTCAACCATACCTCATACACCCCCGTGGCTACTGATCATCAAACTTCAGGACCCAGGCTGAGCCAGTGAGAGCTTGACCCCAGAGTTTTATGAACTTGAGTTGACAAAGAAAGGCTTTGTTCCTCTATGGTGACAAGCCTTTAGGAATGTAAGTCCAGAGCTCCCTGTAACCATAGGTGTCAGTTCCAGGGACCTCTGCCCGAGAGCTAGCATCTACTGAGAGTCTGGGTGAAAGGAGCATTTGCGGCTCTGGATCCAGCCCTGTCAGAAGCCAGTATACCTTGGTGGGTTTACTTGTACAAGTTGTTTTATTTTTTCTTAATTTATTCTAAGATGGTCTCTGTCCTGAAAGGGCTCTAAGTCATATACGTTAACCAGTACACAAATGGTTAGCCCTGGCGATCGCCATATATTGATTCCATGGTAGGATTTGATTGGCAAAGAATCTTCTCTTGCATCTGGAGTGGGCTAAGCTTTATGAATGACATAGCCATTGCTAACTTTAGTGAGTCAAGAGGTGTGAGTGTATTACAAACTTATAGAGGATAAACTTACTGTATATGTATATGTGTGTTTGTGTGTATACACATGCTCGTGTGTGTAGAAAGAGAATGGGGAAATAAAAATCAGGAGAAAGGAGGGGAAAAGGGAAAGGTAGACAGGGAGAGATTTGTTGACAAAACTGATGTTATCATTAGCCAAAATTCCATTTCCTCCCAAATTCTGCCTGTATTCTTTTTAGTGTCTGCAGAGATGTGACTCCTAAGACTTGAGAGTGTATTCCAATTGTAAATAAATAATTTATTGTTTGAATTAGAGGTTATCAGATTGGGCTGCAAGATGAGGATGTAGGTAGAGGTTCCCAGTAGTTGTAAACATCCTACCAGAAAAGAATCTGTGTCTCTCACTTGCCTAAATGAGTACAGTTGACACTGTAGACACATTGGATCTTTGAGTCTCTAAAGTACCTTGTCCAAACTTCTGTCCTTACATCAGTAACACTTGTTATTTTTTAAGACTGTTTTGTGATGCATAATATTCATGTAAAAAATCATAGGTGTAGACTCAATGAGTTTCCACAAACTGAATATACTGTGACACAACTACCAAGTTCAAGAACTAGAGTACAACTTGAACTCCAGTGGTCTTTCTTGGAGCTCTTCCTGAAGTTAATCACTATCTTCCTGATTTCTATCCTCTGTCTTTGAACATAATATCAATGGAATCATATAGATGTGTCTTTTTTTCACTTAAGTCATGTTTATTAGACACATCTTTGTGTGTAGTTGTATTTCATTTATTCTCATTGCTGAACAGTATTCTATTGTATGAAGATCCCCAATCTATTTATCCATTCTACTGTTTATGTTAAACAGAGTTGCTCTGATCATTCTCATGCCTGTCTTTTGGTGATCGTATGTGTTTCTACTGAGCATATTCCTAGGAGTAGAATTGTTGGCTCTGTAACTGTCTTTGATAGTCACTCCTATTCTTCTCTCCCCTCACTTATTTTTTGTAAATTCACTGTTATTTAACCCCTACATTTGGCAGAGAAACTGTTGCATACGAAGTACATGCCTTCTTGAACAGTCTGAAAAGGTTTTTGTGCTAGACCTATAATATTTAAGCTGGAGCAGGATGAAAGTGCTCAGGTAGGCTATTGGCCAGCCCATTTCATTTAACAAGTTAAGGTAAAGCTGCTGTACCAAAACCACTCCAAAATGTCAAATGTCTGCAATACCAAAATCCCTTATGCCCTGCTCTTGTAAGGTTTCCTCTAAGGAGTGACACAGGGACCTAAATTCATTCTGTCTTGTGTATCCATCATCTTCAGCATGCAGCTTCAAAGACATGCATACAGCAGGCTGGGTTTGAAAGGGAGTGTGGAGTGGATGAGAAGGCTCACATCCTTTAGTGAGAACCTGTTCTGAGGCTAGATCTGACCACAAGAGGCTAGGAATTGTAATTATGGGTGCCGTGAATAAGAGAAACTGGTCTGGTGACTAGCTGACCAGTCTCTGCCACAGAGATCTCCTTGGAGTTCCAAGAGCTTTATTTTAATGCTCCTTTGAGAACTTGTACCTTCTCAGTGTTGTGAGCTCCCCTGGGAGTGGGTAAAGTCTGGATCTTAAGGACTATTGCTGTTTTACTCTCACAGTTGCTCTAGGCTTCTGCAATATGTCTCCATGTTCTATATTCTTTTATAGAAGTCTGGCAGTAGAATATATCTCTTTCATGTTGGAGAAGATTTGGAAGATAGATATAGTGAGTTCTGATAGAATGTGACATATGCATTCTTAAAATTATGGCATTATGCAAAATCATGCAATGAAAAACACCAGGCTTACAGGGACAATGGGTGAGAGACACAACACTTAAATTACTCAAAAACTTTGTCAGTGACACATGTTTAAAAGATAAGAAGCTAATAAAAGTGACAGCACACTTCTTCACAAATTGAATGGTTAAGAAAGATGTTAGGCCGGGCGCGGTGGCTCAAGCCTGTAATCCCCAGCACTTTGGGAGGCTGAGACGGGCGGATCACGAGGTCAGGAGATCGAGACCATCCTGGCTAACACGGTGAAACCCCGTCTCTACTAAAATACAAGAAACTAGCCGGGTGAGGTGGCGGCGCCTGTAGTCCCAGCTACTTGGGAGGCTGAGGCAGGAGAATGGCGTGAACCCGGGAGGCGGAGCTTGCAGTGAGCTGATATCCGGCCATTGCACTCCAGCCTGGGTGACAGAGCGAGACTCCGTCTCAAAAAAAAAAAAAAAAAAGATGTTAAGTACTACAATACCTATGGCGCTTTCCCTTGAAAAGCCCTGAGGTTTGCTTATGGAGGTGGGTGTGGAAAGAGTTGCAGCTTGTGACTGGGAAGGGCTGGAAAGAGGGTTATCTAAACCTCTGAGGGGAAGTTGTAACACCAGATGGGAATAGGCGTGGCTCCTAACACATGCTGTGAACTGAGGTATCTGTAGATGTTGAAGGGTGTGTGTGTGTATGTGCCTGTATGTGTCTGTGTGCATGTGTTCCTATGCAGTTGTGTTCTGGTGAGTATAGTTTTCTGAGTTCATAGTGCTTCTCCCAGATGAAATTGTTCATAAGCAAACACAAACTTTGCATTGTATTCAAATTGTTCCCTAATGTATTAATTCAATTGAAATAAATTCACATTTATAAAACAAGTGTTATAGCAGAACTACCCATACCTGGATAGTGCAAATGGTTACAGGTAGACACACTATGGCATCTATTTGTTGTAATAAAGTTCTGATTAGTACATACCTGCTTATATGTGGATATGGTTAGCACCATGGTTTTGACCACCATTATTCTCAAACCAGGTAATCTACGTGTAGGTAATTAAGAACTGACTGTAGTTTGGAATCTGCTGTTGCTGGAGTAATGTGTTGATTTTGTTCTGTTTCAGGGGAGTTCCTTTGTATTTTCCGTGTAACGTTTTCTCTTCATTGGTAATCAACACAACTCATAACTAACCCTTAATTCAGTGGTTCCTCTGTGGTTTTTATTCCTTTAATATACAGGAAGATTGCTCTGTTTTTCTAATACTGCCTCAAGATATAATTATCTTTCAGAGGAAGGCAGAAGGGTATCACATTCTTTAGAATATCCCTGTGTCAAAATAAGTCATAATTTCTGGTACGAAATAGATCAGTTTTATATTTCATTATTTGGATTGACTGTGCAATGATGTTCAGGGCTTAGAATATTAGTGTTATGAGTACTGGTAATAGCAATGCTCTTTGTATTAGTAATCACCAATGATATTAGAAATGTTAGTATAATAAGGGTATTACTAATATGGTTACTAATATTAATATTAGCATTAATATTGTTACTTAATTCTACAATTTTATTGTTACTACCACTACTTCATACTATTTATATTAGTTATTACTTTGCCACTTCCAGAACCTATAATATTACCCCAAGCCACTACCTCCTACTGCTGCTGCTGCTGCTACTGTTATTACTGCTGCTGCTGCTGTTTCCACTACCATGAGTACCTCAACTGTACTGAGGGCTTATTGTGTCCCAAGAACTTTTTTTTTTTTTTTTTGAGACAATGTCTTCCTCTGTTACCAAGGCTGGAGTGCAGTTGCACGATCTTGGCTCACTGCAACCTCCACCTCCCAGGCTCAAGCCATTCTCCTGCCTCAGCCTCCCAAGTACCTGGGACCGCAGGTGAGCACCACCACACTGGGCTAACTTTTGTATTTTTAGTAGAGATGGGGTTTCACCATGTTGGCCACGCTAGTCTCCAATGCCTGGCCTTCAGTGATCTGCCTGCCTTGGTCTCCAAACGTGCTGGGATTACAGGCATGAGCCACTGCACCCAGCCTGTCCCAAGAAGTTGATGAGCATTTTATAAACAATAACTCAGGTATGTAATCATCATAACAACCCAGTGAGATAGGTTCTATTGTTATTCCTGTTTTATAGAGGTAGAGGACACTGAGGGTCAGAAAAGATAAATAACTAACTTATCCAAGGAAGAAGCAGAGTTAGGACTTGACCATTGCTCCAAAGTCCCTACTTGTAACCACTTTCTATACTGTAGAAATTAATGCCACTAGGATATGCTGTCATTATCTGCCTCCTATGATCACTGGGATCTGCATTTTAAAATAATAATGCCATTTCTCTTACGACAAGAAGAATTTGTTATGTGTTTTATATGTTTCTAGAGCTATAGAATTAAATTCAAATAGTCTCATTTCCAGTAATGTTAGTATTAATGAAAGTGGTTTCTTTCCTCTCTTGAAACAGATTTTTATCACTACTACCAAAGGAAATAAATCAATAGACACTTCAAAAGTCCCAAGTAGCCCTGTTTTTCTACATTACCATCCTATTACTGATCCCTTTCCTTCATTTTGACCCATACTGCCTTTGTACATTTTGTTTCTGCATTAAATGAATGTGATCTACTAAAAAATAAAAAAGAAAAAAACAATGGCTGTCATGAGATGTCAGAGAATGTAAAAAAGTCTACATTGTGGAAGTTAATATTAAATTGCAGGTAAAACTAGTTATTTTCCTTCTGGAATAATTGTTGGAGGGTCTGATTAATAATTTTCAGTTGCATGTATAATTAACTCTAGGGTGGGAACAGGTTTCTCATATTTAACAGTGTTTTCCAGTTGGTAACAATGTACCACTCAATTAATTGAGATGGGGTGTGTATTCCACTTTGGACCACACAATAGTAAGCTTAAGAAAGTCGGTGATGGTTTCTAAGAATAAAGTAAAGAGCCTTATAAGAATAGAGGCTTTAATATTACTGCAGCACCTTCTTTTTGGAACAGCTGTGGTTGCATAAGGTGTATTAGTTGGGAGACCAGATTCCCCACTCAGAATGCAACAGTAAATTGGATCCAGATTGTTCTATAAGCAGATGCATGTTTTTATTGGTGATTCGCTTCCTGTTTATCATTTTCAGTGACATTTACAATTAGTGCCCTTGAAACTGAGGACCACAAGTGCCAGGGAGTGTTAGTTTATATAGCGGTGAGTCACAGTGGTGATAACATATGCTTTCAGATTTACTGCCCACCACAGACACCCTGATGGCAGCATCTGGGGTTTAGTCCCAGGCAACTCAAGGGAGAAAATCTGGGAAGACTCTTCTGTTTCTACCCCTGGAAGGTGGCATGTCCCCTTTCCTGTGGTGAGCATGGCATTTTCAGGTCAGGGAGATTCTTCTATGACCCAACATACACTCTGCTTATGTTATAAAATGGTGAAATTTCACATCTTTCTTTTCCCTCTAATTTCAAATCTTATGGGCCATATAACTCATCCAGCTGTTATAGTCTTCACCTTTGTGAATTTCTTCACTACTAAAATGACCAGATTGACTGTATTAAGTAAGAATTTTCCTTCATCTTGTGAATATCTCACTAGTAACATCTCTTGAGTCCTCCTTATGTCACATCATAAAAAGAAAGGAGGAAGGAGGGAAAAGAGGGCACAATTTTTATGTACAGGTGAAAATGAAATAGATGGTTGCCAGAAGATGGTTTCCAAATGATAAATGGAGCCATTAGGTTCCAATTAGGGACTTGAAACCTCCCCAGTACGTGGGTAGCCTGCAACAGAGATATCCAGGGTCTAATGATATTTGTTGGTGAGATTTTTCCAGGAGGTTGAGCAAGATAAACTATTCCAATTATTTCATCTCCTTTTCTGGAGCTGTGTTTCTCCTCATGTTTCCTATTCTTTGGGCCTGTTTTTAGGGTTTTGTTTGTTTCTTTGTTTTTATTTTTTTGCTTAAGCCCACTTTTTTTTATTCTTGATAGTCATAATTTTTAACAATTGAATTTCTTTTTATTCCAGTGACCCTTTATTTTTAAAAAAAAAATAGCGTGACTCTTGAGACCTTGAGGTTTTGAAGTTTGGTTTTGATAGCAGTCTTCGTTCTAAGTCCCCTCACCTAGGTGAACTGTAGCCATTAGGGTTTTCATTCAATGCCAGGCAGTGTTTACACTTGCCAACGTGCTATTCCTTTTGCCATTAAGGATAGTACTATCCAACAAATGACTTCATGGGCCTCAGCATGTGCTGATTGTTGGAAAAATACAATCAATATTAACTATACTACTCTTTCCTAAGCAACCACTAAATGTTGATCAAAACATACAAAAGGCACAGGCCTACATTTGATTACATTTTAGCGGCTTCACATCAGCAAGAATGAGAGGTAGTCATGTTTCAAGGGAATTAAGATCATAGAAGTAATTATCAGGGGTCCCAACGTTTGGCTGATAAGAACCATTTTTTACCATCTCATGGGATTTGGTCTCACTTGCAGAAGCAGTTTTGTGCATACACTATTGTTTCCCTTTAAGAGAAATTGGTAGGATGGTGGGATTTTAATTCGGGAAAATGAGTATCAAGTGGTAGCCACTTAGATCTGGAAAACCTCTCAAGGGAATCCATTTTCCTCAGGCTTTTAATGACTTCTTATGCAATTCAAGCGTGGAAGTTGTGCCTATGGCCAATGGAATAGTTCTGAAATGCTTGGGAAATAATCCAAGGCACAGGGACAGGGCACTTGTATTTTATGGGAAGGTGATTTAATGGACTTTCGAGCTACAGCATTTTGTTTCCAACAGCTCTTGGGATCATGTGTCACGTGTTCGACATGAACAAAGATAACTTTATTTCATATATATTAAGAAAACCTTTAAAATAAACAAATTATTTGTCTTCTAGGAATAAACAGATCACATCATCTGGGATGGGTGATAACACTGTTTTTGAGTAAGTCNCCTATTACTGATCCCTTTCCTTCATTTTGACCCATACTGCCTTTGTACATTTTGTTTCTGCATTAAATGAATGTGATCTACTAAAAAATAAAAAAGAAAAAAACAATGGCTGTCATGAGATGTCAGAGAATGTAAAAAAGTCTACATTGTGGAAGTTAATATTAAATTGCAGGTAAAACTAGTTATTTTCCTTCTGGAATAATTGTTGGAGGGTCTGATTAATAATTTTCAGTTGCATGTATAATTAACTCTAGGGTGGGAACAGGTTTCTCATATTTAACAGTGTTTTCCAGTTGGTAACAATGTACCACTCAATTAATTGAGATGGGGTGTGTATTCCACTTTGGACCACACAATAGTAAGCTTAAGAAAGTCGGTGATGGTTTCTAAGAATAAAGTAAAGAGCCTTATAAGAATAGAGGCTTTAATATTACTGCAGCACCTTCTTTTGGAACAGCTGTGGTTGCATAAGGTGTATTAGTTGGGAGACCAGATTCCCCACTCAGAATGCAACAGTAAATTGGATCCAGATTGTTCTATAAGCAGATGCATGTTTTATTGGTGATTCGCTTCCTGTTTATCATTTTCAGTGACATTTACAATTAGTGCCCTTGAAACTGAGGACCACAAGTGCCAGGGAGTGTTAGTTTATATAGCGGTGAGTCACAGTGGTGATAACATATGCTTTCAGATTTACTGCCCACCACAGACACCCTGATGGCAGCATCTGGGGTTTAGTCCCAGGCAACTCAAGGGAGAAAATCTGGGAAGACTCTTCTGTTTCTACCCCTGGAAGGTGGCATGTCCCCTTTCCTGTGGTGAGCATGGCATTTTCAGGTCAGGGAGATTCTTCTATGACCCAACATACACTCTGCTTATGTTATAAAATGGTGAAATTTCACATCTTTCTTTTCCCTCTAATTTCAAATCTTATGGGCCATATAACTCATCCAGCTGTTATAGTCTTCACCTTTGTGAATTTCTTCACTACTAAAATGACCAGATTGACTGTATTAAGTAAGAATTTTCCTTCATCTTGTGAATATCTCACTAGTAACATCTCTTGAGTCCTCCTTATGTCACATCATAAAAGAAAGGAGGAAGGAGGGAAAAGAGGGCACAATTTTATGTACAGGTGAAAATGAAATAGATGGTTGCCAGAAGATGGTTTCCAAATGATAAATGGAGCCATTAGGTTCCAATTAGGGACTTGAAACCTCCCCAGTACGTGGGTAGCCTGCAACAGAGATATCCAGGGTCTAATGATATTTGTTGGTGAGATTTTCCAGGAGGTTGAGCAAGATAAACTATTCCAATTATTTCATCTCCTTTTCTGGAGCTGTGTTTCTCCTCATGTTTCCTATTCTTTGGGCCTGTTTTAGGGTTTTGTTTGTTTCTTTGTTTTATTTTTTTGCTTAAGCCCACTTTTTTTTATTCTTGATAGTCATAATTTTAACAATTGAATTTCTTTTATTCCAGTGACCCTTTATTTTAAAAAAAAAATAGCGTGACTCTTGAGACCTTGAGGTTTTGAAGTTTGGTTTTGATAGCAGTCTTCGTTCTAAGTCCCCTCACCTAGGTGAACTGTAGCCATTAGGGTTTTCATTCAATGCCAGGCAGTGTTTACACTTGCCAACGTGCTATTCCTTTTGCCATTAAGGATAGTACTATCCAACAAATGACTTCATGGGCCTCAGCATGTGCTGATTGTTGGAAAATACAATCAATATTAACTATACTACTCTTTCCTAAGCAACCACTAAATGTTGATCAAAACATACAAAAGGCACAGGCCTACATTTGATTACATTTTAGCGGCTTCACATCAGCAAGAATGAGAGGTAGTCATGTTTCAAGGGAATTAAGATCATAGAAGTAATTATCAGGGGTCCCAACGTTTGGCTGATAAGAACCATTTTTTACCATCTCATGGGATTTGGTCTCACTTGCAGAAGCAGTTTTGTGCATACACTATTGTTTCCCTTTAAGAGAAATTGGTAGGATGGTGGGATTTTAATTCGGGAAAATGAGTATCAAGTGGTAGCCACTTAGATCTGGAAAACCTCTCAAGGGAATCCATTTTCCTCAGGCTTTTAATGACTTCTTATGCAATTCAAGCGTGGAAGTTGTGCCTATGGCCAATGGAATAGTTCTGAAATGCTTGGGAAATAATCCAAGGCACAGGGACAGGGCACTTGTATTTTATGGGAAGGTGATTTAATGGACTTTCGAGCTACAGCATTTTGTTTCCAACAGCTCTTGGGATCATGTGTCACGTGTTCGACATGAACAAAGATAACTTTATTTCATATATATTAAGAAAACCTTTAAAATAAACAAATTATTTGTCTTCTAGGAATAAACAGATCACATCATCTGGGATGGGTGATAACACTGTTTTTGAGTAAGTCAGTTGTTCTCAATGAAGGAGTAGGGGTTGGGGTAAGGACAATTGTGCCCCCAGGGGCCATTTGAAAATGTCTGGTGACATCATCTTTGGCTGTCACAACTGGGAGGAGGGGAGCTACTGGTATCTAGTGGCTAGAGGTCAGGGATGCTGTTATGCACTTTACAATGTGCAGGGCAGCCCCACATGACAAAAAATGATCTGACTCAAAAGTCAGCACTGCCAATATTGAAAAACCTGGTCTAAAGGTTTAGAGGAGGCAGAGCCCATAGATGAAAAGTGTCTAGGACTCGGAGCAACTGTGCAGAACAAAACACACTCTCCTTCCTTTGCCCATAATTTCACTGGACTGGGATAATGAAAAATAAACTTCAACTGAGTTAAGTCACTAATACTTTGGAGTTGTTTTGTTATGTCAGATGGCTTATCTTGCCAGTAGAGATTCAAAGCCAGATTGGGGGAAAAAAAAAAAAAAAAACCTCCCCAATTTGCAGTGTGATCAGAATGCCATCTGCATGCAACTTAAATGAATGGCACAAACTTTGTTGTGATGCAATCAAACACAAAACAGCAAGAAAATATAATTTGGGAAGGTTTTTAGATGCTCCTGTTTGAAGCAGGGGAAACAGATTTTATTAGATAATAAGTTAGTTCAAGTTTATGAAAATTATTTTTGTACGCTTTTGAGATTTTTAGAGGGTCTTAAAGACACTCTTTTTTTTTTTTTTTTTTTTTTTTTTTTTTT
>NW_016817794.1:310833-334484 GCF_001698545.2 Rhinopithecus bieti
CCCGCCTCGGCCTCCCAAAGTGCTGGGATTACAGGCTTGAGCCACCGCGCCCGGCCTGCTTGTTTTTATAAATAAAGTTTTATTGGAACACAGCCACATCCATCCATTTGTGTATTTCCATGGCTGCTTTTCTACCACAATAGTGAAGCTGAATAGTTGTAAAAGAGATTGTATGGTCTATTAGTTCTAAACTATTAATATGTACCATATGGCTCATTATAGAAAAAGTTTACCAAACTCATAGACTTTTATACTTCTTGAGCTAACTTTTTGACTAAGGCATACATTTTAATCATATAATACTTTTGTGCATACAAAAAGAGTGACATATAAGCAAACAAGTTAGTTAAGCTGTTTGTAAGATTTTAAAACACATGACATTAGAACTTGACCCATATGAATCACTTTTCAGTGGATGCAAACACAAATGGATGGGAGTTGTTGTGTTCTAATAAAAGCTTACTTATAAAAAACAGGCAGTGGGCCAAATTTGTCCTGTAGGCCAATTTGTCAACCTGTGATCTAAGTGATAAACCATTTCAGATTTAAATCTGAAATCAGAACCATAATTTTCCACAAAATATTTTCCTCTGTGCCATGAAAAGTATAGATACAGCATTGCTTGAATGAGTATTCCATTATTTTCTTCAAGCCTCCAAGATTTTCTTCCAAGCTACTGAAGCCCATTCTTCATGCTTTGATTTAGACACTTTCTTATCTTTCCAGAAATTTTCCACAGAGTTTTTTTTTTTTTTCAGTGACAACAAGGTCTCCTATTATTTCTTCAAATGGTCTTGAAATAGTTGGTTGCTTGAAACGGGAATTATGGTTGTCAATCATAATCTGAGAAATAACCAACCAATTGTGCTACCTCCACGTAGACAGACATTTGAAATTGTCATTTATTATAAGATGAACCCGGAATCTTTAAAATGCAATAGATATGTGCATGTTAGCATCCATGAAATACTGTAGCTTGTTTGTTGCCCTGCAGATGAGGAATAGTTTGGATTCTGGTTAATTGAAGGGGGAGAAGAAAGAAAGACTCCTGTCACATGTTATGTTCCGGCAGGTCTTACTTGTATACTTGAAATTTTATGTTTTCTCTTTGCTTTACTTTATCAAGCTGAATAGATTACTTTTTACCATGGCTCAAAATAAAACTTCATGGAAACATTATTCATAAGTCTCTAGATTTTAAACTGCTCCATTCTTCTGGGAGCCCCAGTAATTCAGACTGATTGCAGTGCTGCTTGGTGGCGACAGAGGAACTCCACTCCCGCGGCTCCAGCAGCTTGGCCCTGGGGCCTGAGTAAAGCTCCCACTCCAGCAGCCACGGGATCTAATGTGAACTGTGGAGCTTAACTCATCTCTCTCCTCTTTCCTGTACATAACATAAATGGTCTGTGAACATCTAGAAACCCCTTGTTGGGTTAATATGGTGAGATCATTCTTTGAGTGGCTTTCCATTCACTGGTGTGATTCAAAAGAGGTATGCCTAATGAGCAGGTGTTTCCACTTATTCTCGGATTCCTAGATGATAGTGCACTGCACTTCAGAGAAGTTTCCTGCAGGGAATGGTTGTTAGAAAGCATCTGAGGGTCTGTTAAGATGTTCTTTCCTGTCTCAGGGTACTCTGAAACCACTTTTTATTTCCCTGGCAGCTTAGGGTCACAAGATTCTGTAACCTTAAATACAGTTGACGAGAGGCTGCTAATTTCCAGTACTCTCTTTCTGGATGGGACCCTACACAGTGAAAAGGCAAAGGACTCAAGCAAGTGGAGGAGCCTAGCAAGAACAGCCAGCTTTGAAATGCATCAGGCAAGGATCAGGGCTTGATGATAGGGCCTTCCACTGTTTGTGCATCCCTGTTTGGCATGCAAGTTCTATTTATTTTTATTTTTTGCTGTATGACAGATATGGTTATATAAGCAGCTTTCAAAATGAGGCATAAAACTTTTGATTTTCTCATCCTTTGCTTTTCTGAGATCCTGGAGGCCTTTTTTAAAGAGCTGAGGCTGTTTGATGCAGCAAAAAACAACAGAGAAATCAATCAGTTGCACTTTAGAGTAGAGCTTGGGGTATGTGCTTCTAACTTGTTCAAGTTGGAGAGCTACCTTACAACTTGGCAAGCTGCTGGAGATAAAAGCCAGAGTTGTAGTGGTTACAGAGTCAATTTTTCAGAGTCAAAATGAAACAAAGCAAAACCTGTTGTTGACCCAGAAGCCAAAACCTGGTTGAGTGGTTCTTTGATGCAAGCCTATGAGCATGGGACTTCATATCTGGTCACCATGACTTAAAGGAAACCCAGAGATTTCTTGGATTCATTAACTTATAGAAATAAGGAAAGTCATATCAACGGTTACCAGAGACTTGGGGATGAAAAAAGAGACTGACAATAGCTAAACACAATCTGGCTATCAGGTACAGCCATTCTCAGAGATTAAGAGGCTGGGCCCCAGAGGTCCCTCTCTGCTTGGCTCCTGGTCATACCACAAATCCTGATGCCAGTTACCCTCCTCCCATCAGCCCTCAACACAGACTTACACTGGTTATGCCCTTTAGTGAAGCTCTCTTCCCTTGAATTTCTGCTGGCACAGAGAGCTACCGTATCAGGTCACCAATGCCTGATAGTGGTACATTGTTGATGCTTTAGGGTTAGTTATGTCTTAGAAGAGTCTATCAAGCTTGTCCAACCTGCCTTATTTTGCTGTTTTTGTTGTTCTGTTTTGTTTTGTTTTAGGATTTTAGCAGCCTGAAGCCATGGTTTTTAAGTTTCTGTCTCTAGTGATAAGAAAAAAAAAAAAAAAAAAAGGATAAGGAAGGGGCTTTACTGGCTCAACCAGTAAAAGAAACTAAGAACTCATGACTGTATTCTCTCCCTTGGACACCCCTGGTTGATACTGACCTAGCAGGCTCCAGTTTCTTTGTTGAAGTCTTTTCTGCAGCATGAAATGAAGTTCAGATCTCAAGTCCTTACCTAAGTACCTTATCTCTTGCTCTCTTGTTGTAAACTGCTTAAACAAGACCTTTTCCTGTGTTCATATCAGAATCACCTTGGAGGACTTGTTAAAACAATGACTGCTGGCCCACTCCTAGGGTTTCTGATTCAACAGGTCTGGGTTGGGTCCTGAGAATTTGCATTTTTAAGAGGTTCTCATGAAATGCTGCTGCTGCTGTTCCAAGGACCACACTTTGAAAACGAAGAAAGAGAGCAAAACAGCAGGAGGAGTAGAAAGGAGAAAAGTCAGAGATTTGAAGGTGAGAGAGACCCACTATGGCTGGTTTTGAAAGGGGCCATGAGCCAGGAATACAAATGGCCTCCTCTCTAGAAGCTAGATCTAAGCTGTAAACAAAGGACAGACAAATCCATCATAGAAAAGAAACCTTTCTTTAAAGCAAATGTTATCTGCAGGGATGCGATTCTGCCTATAACTACTTTCTCATTCGCCAGTATAGCAGTTTTAGCATTTCAAACATCCCCTTTACTAATTATAGTCTCCGCTTTACATTTGCATAACTAAATAGTCCATTCAAGCAGCTTTTGCCAAATAAAGTAATTCTCTGTCCAAAATGTGTATTCAGTTTCTACCCAGAAGAACCCTAAATTGCTGCAGCTCTTGGTTTCAAAGATATAAAATTAATGCTTCAGGCGGAGCCCAAGCTCAAGGTCTCTATGTCTTATTTCTTTGACCAGAGAAGTCTCTGGAAATGGGAAGGTTTTCTATGATGAGGAAGCTTTAAGTGACTTCTGCTTAAAATAGCTATGGTTGTATGAGGCAGGTAATTGGAAGATATTAACAGATCTTGCACCCAGATTGTAGTAGTAAATTAAATCCAGGCTGTTCTCCAGCAGATATATTTGGGGCATGGCATCACAGCCTCCTTGTAACCAGCCTCAGTGGAGTGTGGCACTGAGGTGGAGCCCACAGGTGTGCTTGTACATCTTGCTCCAGGGATCACCAGCTTTTCCCTGTGGCTGTATGTCAGTGAGGCCAAAAGAAAATAGCTTTAATGTTCAGATTCAAGGAGAGCCAACTGCAGACAAGGTCATCTGAAGTATGAACAGAGTGTTGAGAAACGCAGGTGTATAAGAAAATGTCACATTTCTCTCTCTTATTAAACCACATTCAACCTGGCTTTGCTACCACCTATCTGACAGGTAGCATATGCAGGGGAGGGGGCTCCTGCTCCTATATTTAGGATCATTTAGGAATTCTGGGTATTAAATAGGGCAGGAACATTAAAGTGGGGCCTCTGGTCTTGATTTTGTCATGACTGCTGCTGAGATGCTCATGGCCCAAGGTGGCTTTGGAAGGTAGGTGGCCTTGCTGATGGCTTGCTCTTCTTCCTGATAAGCTTGGCCTCTCGATGTCCTCTGCAGCACACAAGTCCACAGATCTTGGTAGCCCTTCTCTAAGCTGTCACTAGGATGGCCCCAGAAGATAGCTGCTACCTCTGAGGCTGAGAGCAGGCATCCAGGGCTCCACTGTACATGAAGCCCACCAGCTTACTGTCCCAGGCTGATGACTGTCACTCTTCCTGGGGCTGCATCCCTCCCTTCTCCCTCAACCTTTAGAGACTTCTCCAGCTTTAGACCTTCATAGGCTTAGGCTTTAGAATGGGGGTCAGCCAACATCTTCTGCCAAGGGTCGCATAGTACACATTTTCAGCTTTTTGGACCATATGGTCTCTTTCACAGCTATTCAACTCTGCCCATGTAGTGTGAAAGCAGCCACAATTTGTAAATGAATGAGTATGGGGCTGTGTTCCAGTAAACCTTTTTTTACAGACACTGAAATTTGAATTACTTTCATGTGTCATGAAATATTACTCTTTTCTTTTTTCAACCAATTAAAAGTGTAAAAATCATCCTTAGCTTGTGAATGGTATAAAAACAGGTGGTAGGCCACATTTGGCTCATAGACTTCAGTTTGCTGACCCCTCCTCTAGAAAACCAAAGCTGCTGCTTCTTAACACTCCTCAGGGGCAGTGGAGGCCTAGATGGCCAGGAGAAGACATAAACCATTCCTTAATTGTTTATTTTGTTTGTCTATTGTTTTTAAACATATTTTCAAATCATTCCTTGCGGTCTGGCCCTGGCTTCCTCTCTACTCTGTCCCCTCCTTCCATTCTGGGACCCTTTGTGCTACTCTAGCAAACCACATCTGGTCAAGAATCTGTGAGTCAGTGATTCTCGAACTTTGATATATATCAGAATCAACTGGAGAGCCAATAATAAACACAGAGACCCCAGATAGGGCCTGAAACTTTATACTTTTACAAGTGATTCTGATGTCCACCAGAATTGGAGACCCATTGATATCAATATCTTGTTTCATGCCTTCCTACCCTTAAACAAGCTATTCTCTTTGCCTGAAATGGTTTAGCTCCTTCCTTCCTCTGGTTCACTTAACCTGCCTCTTGTCTTTTAAAAATGTAAGTAAACTGATAATACTTTTGGGCAGAGTCACTGATCCCTGTTTTATTTTGAGTTCTTAAAGCAAGGTGCATGTACCTTTATGATGGCAGTTACACGACCTGGCCTTAATTTTGATAGTTGCATGTCTTCCCAACCAGGATTTGAACTTCTAGACTGGACTTTGTCTGCTTTGAACTTTCATTTCTAACATAGTATCTTTAACAGATTATATAACATGGACTCAATAAAAGATGGTGGTATGTGTTATAGCTCTGGTAGGATTTGTTTAAAGTTTTCTGATGAAGAAACAAGATGGTGGTAGAAGTGAATAACAAATACACCCAGAGAATGGAGAGCAAGGAATAAAGAATGGGCAGGAGATGAGAGACATCAATAAATAAAAATGTCTAGTATTTAGGTCTTGGAAGCTAAATTTCTAGTATTGTGAATAGTGATCTCTCTGGACTTATGTTGCCTTCTCTCAATTTCTAGTTCTAAGTGGTCCATTTGTTAGTTGACATTCATTAAACACCCTTAATTGGCGTTTCTCAAAATGTAGTCCCCGGACCTCTTTCACCTGCATCACCTGTTAGAGATACAAGTTCTTGAGCTCCACCCCAGATGCACTGAATCAGAAATTCAATATGTATTTTTGTTGTTGTTGTTGTTGGGATGGAGTTTCGCTCTTTTGCCCAGGCTGGAGTGAAGTGGTGTGATCTCGGCTCACTGCAACCTCTGCCTCCCAGGTTCAAGCGATTCTGCTGCCTTAGCCTCCCAAGTAGCTGGGATTATAGGTGCCTGCCATCACGCCTGGCTAATTTTTGTATTTTTAGTAAAGATGTGGTTTTGCCACGTTGACCAGGCTGGTCTCAAACTCTTGACCTTGGGTGATCCACCCGCCTCGGCCTCCCGAAGTGCTAAGATTACAGGCATGAGCCACTGCGCCCAGCCTCAATATGTGTTTTAACAAGTCCTTCAAGTAATTCTGATGAGCCCTCAAGTTTAAGAACCACTGTGTCTAGACCACTGGTTCTCAAACTGAGCTTCATATTGAAACCATCTGAGGAGTATTTTAAAATACAGATGCCTTTATCCCACCTGGTGATGTGCTGGTAATGGTTAATAGTTGACTGCCTAGAAAATAAAGAGCCCTGACTTACAGTATTCATCCATTCGTGTTATGTAAATAATCCATCACCAATTTCAAGCTACTAACATTGATGTCACTGAACAGAGTTGGGAAAACATGTGGACTATCAGCTCTTGTAAACTGGTAGGAGCCAAGCTAGCTTCAGCACATATTCGTTCCATCCCCAGAGATCCAGATTAATTGGTCCAGGTTGCAAACTGGGCATCAGGATTTTTAAAAGAAATCCCTTAGGTGATTCCAATGTGGAGCAAAGGTGAAATAAATTTGTTAGTATTAATAAATATAATTTCTCTCACTCAGCCATAGGCAAAATACTTCATCTTCCTTTTAGTTAATCCGCTCTGTACTCTGGCAATCACAGAACATGTTCTATAGGGAAGTCACTGACCTTCCAATCAAGAAAAAAAAGCCACATAAGAATTTTATGGTGCTATATTTCCCCAAATTTTATTTTCAAAAAAATGTTTGTGTAAATATAAGACTAAATGTGATGTTAAAATCTGCATAATTAAAATCAAATCTAGTATACATTCAGTAATTAAGTCAAATTTTTAGATCATAAAATATGTTTGCAATAATTTTCTGTCACTGTGCAAGTTTATTTTAGGACAATGATTAATGTTGTGCATGTTTTAAAATTGGTTTCAAATATTCTAAACGTTTAATTAATGTGTTATCTACACTTGAGCAAAACAACAGTATTTTGTATTCTGAACATGAGAACAAACTACAATTGGGATGTATAGTTTGGCCAAAGGCAAAGATAATATAAAGAAATGTGGCACTTTGAAAAGTCTAGTATTAGGGGAAAAGGTTCACCATTAGATGAGTTTCTTTTGCCTGGCCTGCCATAGTCATGTCTGCAAAATATAATTTCTCAGATCCTCGGGGAGAAAAATGGCTTAGTAAGAACAACAAATATAAAATTGATTAAAATAAAAATGAATAATTTATTCTAGTGCGACATTTCGTTTTCTGTGGAATAAAAATAAAAAGCCATTATGAGTGGGTTATTTTTCATATACTTACCTGAAATTATCACTTAATGAAAAGATGCTATTAATTAGTGTTCATTAAATACAAATATATCTGGAAATGTCACCCACTGGATTATGGGTGATAGTGATTATGTGGAACTTAAAACCAATTATTCATTCTAAAATACTCATTTTGTGTGGGATGAAAGAAAGTGGATGTGCTTTTTATGGAACAAGGTTGATCAAGAGTGGATGATCACTGAAGCAGGGTGGTAGCCACATGGAGATTCATTCAGTTATTCTATTTTTATGTATGTTTGAAAATTTCCATTAAAAAGCTTAAAAATATTCATTGCAGTTTTATTGTTTACAGGTATGGTATGCTAGGCAGAGTGGAAAATATAGAAAAATGTAAGAGATAATTCTAGTTTTCAAGATGCAAGGAAAAAAAGACATTTCTAAATCACTTATCTGTGGTTTTCATATTCAGTTCATATTCAAAAATTTTTCAGATGAATGAAGGTTACTGCTTATATATGTACAAACTTTGAAAAGCAATTTTAGTAGAAGTCTTTCAAAAATGTTATCTCCTGCCCTGTGTTGTTGGTGTAATGAACATATTTAACCTTTTCCTGATAGTCTAGTTCTTTCTCAACTTAGGCATCAGTCTCATCTGTGCTGCCTATGGTGACAGCCTTCAAAGTTGTTCATCCAATCAACACAAATGTTTACTGAACTTATTGAGTGCTGATGATGGACCAGTCACTGGAGGTATAGCAGTGAATAAGAGATAAGAATCCTGGCCCTTGTAGCACTTATATTCTACTGGCTGTTGAGATGCTTAGAGTGGCTTAGGTGAGCACTTTGAGTGAGAAGAGACACCAAATAATTCAGGGATCTTTTTGTCCTTGCGACATAGGTGGGAACTGAACACTGAGAACACTTGGACACAGGAAGGGGAACATCACACACCGGGTCCTATTGTGGGGTGGGGGAGAGGGGGTAGGGATAGCATTAGGAGATATACCTAATGTAAATGACGAGTTAACGGGTGCAACACACCAACATGGCACATGAATACATATGTAACAAACCTGCACATTGTGCACATGTACCCCAGTACTTAAAGTATAATAAAAAAATTTAAAAAATAATAATTAGGGGATCTATACTTTTTCTGTCCCTCCTATCTGTTCTTTGAAGTTAATTTCATTCATCTTCTTTCTGTTTCTGCGCTGTCACTTTTGTTACCTCTTGGCTTGCCTACTGCTGTGGTCTCAGCGTTTGTGTCCTTCACAAATTCATTTGTTGAAACCTAACCTCCAAGGAGATAGTATTAAGAGGTGGGGCCTTTGGGAGGTGATTAGGTCATGAGGGCTCTGGTCTCATGAATGGAATTAATACTTTTATAAAAGAGGCCTAAGGGAGCTTGTTTGCCCCTTCCACCATGTGAGGATACAGCAAGAAGGCACCATCTTTGAAGCAGAGAGCAAGCCCTCACCAGACATCATATTAGCTGGCACCTTGATTCTTGGACTTCCCAGCCTTCATAACCGTGAGCAATACATTTCTGTTGTTTATACATTACCCAGTTTAAAGTTTTTGTTATAGCAGCCTATATAAACTAAGACACCTACCTGAGTGATTTTTTTAAAAATTAATTGATTTAGGTGTTCTTGTCCAGCATTCAGGTCATTGCTACTCTAGTCTGCATGATATGATCACAAAGTTTGTCATAAATGTGTCTAAAATAAGATACACTAGGCTTTGAGTAAATTCTTGAGTTGCTGATTGGGTGGCTCTTGTTCTGCTTTTTTCTCCCCCTAATTACTTTTGTGTTTTTGTGTTTCTCAATAGCTTAAGGCTCTAGATGAATGATTCATTCATTCAGCATTTAACAAACTGTTATTAAGCCCCTGCTGTGTGCCAAGTACTGTTCTAGGAGTTGTGGATGCAGGGTATAAAACACAAATATGGTGTATGTCTTGAGAGCTAGGAGAAGGCATAAGAGTTTGTAATATTGTATGTTGGTTGGAGAAGCATTTGAAAGGGCAACTCATGCAGGCTGGGGATGGGGTGGGGATCAAGGAAAGCCTGTGGAATCCTGAAGGGGATGTGGATGCATTTAATTGTGGAGTAAAGTTTGACATGCTTCTGAGATGTGCCAGTGAAGATAACCTGGAGACAGGTGGATTTTCCATTGTCTACTGTTGTACATCAAACCACCCTAAAACTTAATGGCTTAGAATAATAGCAACTTATTATTTCTCATAATTCAGTGGGTTTTCTAGACTATTTTAATGCTGGTTTTGCTTGAGCTCACTCATCTGTCTGCATTCATCTAGGGCGTGGCTGGGTTGGAAGGTCCAAGGAAGTCTCATAGACTTGTTTGGCAATGGCTCTGACTATTGGCTCTTTTCCATATCATCTCTGATCCTCCAGGATGATAGATTTACTTCCTTCCTTACATTGGTGGTCTCTGGACAGCATACCAAGGTAGTGGAGACAGAAGTGGCTTAGTCTCTTAAGACCTAGCTTTGGAAGGTATATAATGTCATCCCAGCCACATTCTATTGACCAAGCAACTCAGACAACCATCCCAGGTCTCAGGGGTGGGGAAATGGACTTACCCTCTTAATGGGAGGAGAAACAAAATCACCTTGCAAAGGGTCTTCATACACAGAATGGGAAGAATCCACAGCCATATTTTATAATCTATCATAGTTACGTAGATGCATCTGAGTCACAAGAGAGTAATTTGAATGATAGAGATTTGGAAGTTATCAATGTATAGATTAAAGGCTTATAAATCTTGGCTACATATCAGGATATGAAAATGGGAGGTTTTCCATATGTTCTACATATGAAAATGACAATTAAGTATGCAAGAAATATATGCCCCAAAATGTTGGGTGGGAGAACTGGGTTTCATGTCAAACTGAGGCTTGACACCTAGGAGTGCAGAATGCAATCTTAAGTTTTGAAGTGAAGTCAAATAAACTAGGTTAACAAATCAGCTTTCACCCCTAGTCTTAACCACAAAGTTTAGTGCCCCATGGAGGGATTTTATTATGTTTAATAAGGATTTAGTAATAAAANAGCTTAAGGCTCTAGATGAATGATTCATTCATTCAGCATTTAACAAACTGTTATTAAGCCCCTGCTGTGTGCCAAGTACTGTTCTAGGAGTTGTGGATGCAGGGTATAAAACACAAATATGGTGTATGTCTTGAGAGCTAGGAGAAGGCATAAGAGTTTGTAATATTGTATGTTGGTTGGAGAAGCATTTGAAAGGGCAACTCATGCAGGTTGGGGATGGGGGTGGGGATCAAGGAAAGCCTGTGGAATCCTGAAGGGGATGTGGATGCATTTAATTGTGGAGTAAAGTTTGACATGCTTCTGAGATGTGCCAGTGAAGATAACCTGGAGACAGGTGGATTTTCCATTGTCTACTGTTGTACATCAAACCACCCTAAAACTTAATGGCTTAGAATAATAGCAACTTATTATTTCTCATAATTCAGTGGGTTTTCTAGACTATTTTAATGCTGGTTTTGCTTGAGCTCACTCATCTGTCTGCATTCATCTAGGGCGTGGCTGGGTTGGAAGGTCCAAGGAAGTCTCATAGACTTGTTTGGCAATGGCTCTGACTATTGGCTCTTTTCCATATCATCTCTGATCCTCCAGGATGATAGATTTACTTCCTTCCTTACATTGGTGGTCTCTGGACAGCATACCAAGGTAGTGGAGACAGAAGTGGCTTAGTCTCTTAAGACCTAGCTTTGGAAGGTATATAATGTCATCCCAGCCACATTCTATTGACCAAGCAACTCAGACAACCATCCCAGGTCTCAGGGGTGGGGAAATGGACTTACCCTCTTAATGGGAGGAGAAACAAAATCACCTTGCAAAGGGTCTTCATACACAGAATGGGAAGAATCCACAGCCATATTTTATAATCTATCATAGTTACGTAGATGCATCTGAGTCACAAGAGAGTAATTTGAATGATAGAGATTTGGAAGTTATCAATGTATAGATTAAAGGCTTATAAATCTTGGCTACATATCAGGATATGAAAAATGGGAGGTTTTCCATATGTTCTACATATGAAAATGACAATTAAGTATGCAAGAAATATATGCCCCAAAATGTTGGGTGGGAGAACTGGGTTTCATGTCAAACTGAGGCTTGACACCAAGGAGTGCAGAATGCAATCTTAAGTTTTGAAGTGAAGTCAAATAAACTAGGTTAACAAATCAGCTTTCACCCCTAGTCTTAACCACAAAGTTTAGTGCCCCATGGAGGGATTTTATTATGTTTAATAAGGATTTTGTAATAAAATTAAAACTTAATGAATTCCCACATAGCCTCTGGTGTGTTCTAGTTTGCATGCTGTCTTGCTAACCTAGCCTTTTTATTTTTAAGGTATATTTGTTTCCCAGAATTCTTTCAAATATGAACTGGGTTCAAAGCCCTCATTTGCCATTAACTGTCATGGATAATATGGACTTCAGCCTACCAGTTATCTGTTGGTATTGGATATGGGAGAAAAAGAGAAAAGAATTCTCTTGAGACAGTTATAGCAGAGCCTTGAAAGAGTCTTGAACAAGAAAATATTGCTTAGAGAGAATGGAGACTTTACTATTGGTTAGTGGTCTGAATCCTCTAATACTGTACTGTCCAATACAGTAGCCACTAGCCACATGTACATAATTATATTTAATTTAAACTGTAGTGACTTAAATAAAATTAAAAATGCAGTTCCTCAGTTGAACTAGTGCTCAATAGCTACACATGCCAGTAGTTATCATCTTAGTGCAGATGTGGAACATTTCTGTTAACATAAAAAGTTATATCAGGGACAACTGTTTGGACGTTTCTTGTCTAATTAAGAATAAAACAGGTAATGCTAGTTTTAGATCCTCATGCTGAGGATTGAATTAAGAGTGAGGGGTAATTTCCTCTGTGATCCAAAATATCGCAATACATCATGGATCAATTTAAACAAATTTTAGTAAGAGACTGGGGATAAGGAATATGATTACGTTTAAGAGATCATTTGTGAATTAGACGTAGGTTACATATTGATAAAATTAAAGAAGATTGTACCAAGCTGGATTAAAGAGCCTGACTAACAACGTTAAATCTAACAAGATAAATGTAATGCTTATATTGTTGGTTTAAATCAGGGGTTGATAAACTTTTCTGGAAGATCCACATAACAAATATTTTTGACTTTGCACCCTGACATTGTAGCATGAAAGCAGCCATAGACAGTATGGAATAAAAATGGGTGTGTGTATGTTCCAATAAAACTTTATTTACCAGAATAAAAGATGGTGGTCTGGATTTGGTTCATTGGCTATAATATGGTAATCCCTGGTTTAAAGAGTCAGTCATTCAAGTTTAAATTGAGGAAACTTGACTGGGACCTGATGCTGTCCTGGGAGTCTTTTGTTGGCTGGTTGGGTTGAGCCAGCTGCCTCAGGGTTGAGCCAGTTGACTTAGGGTAATGCCATTTTAATCTGCTTTAATAGACATATTCCTTCCAAAGTCAGAGAAGGAAGAATTTCATTGTAGTTCACAGTGGGGGTTTGCATTCAATCTGGATATTGACAAGCTGGATCCTGCATGCATGTTCAAAGATTTGGAAACTGAATAAAAGGAGAATGGAAAGAACTGGGGTCTAACTTCACAGTGGAGAACTGTTGAAGGATGTTAATATAGCTGTCTTCAAGTATTTGAAGACCTGTCATGTGGCAGGAGGTATAATTTATCTGAATAATTCTAGGTATTAGAAATAGAACTAAGAGGTACAAGTTTATAAAAGGAGAATTTTCAAAAATACAGTTGTTTCAAAATGGTCTCCCTTATAAAGCAGTAAGTTTTCTACAACTGAAGGTTTTTAGCAAAATGATGGATAATCATCTATAAGCTGGTTGAAGAATTTGTTCTAGAACTGGGTGAGAGTTTGCAAGCATAGTCATCTAGGTTGTTGTTATACTTTGAGATTAGAACCAGTTGCATGTAGAGAAATCTCAATCCAAACTAGCTTAAACAAAAAAGGGAATCTGTTGGGTCCCACTACTGAAAGGTTCCAGGATAGGTCTAATTTTAGGCATGGCTGGATCCAGACGTCTTACAAAAGTCTTTAGGCAGGACTGGCTACATGACTTGTGGGCTCTAGTGCAAAGTGAAAATGTGAGGTCCCTTGTTCAAAAATTATCAAGAGTTTCCAGACAGTGGCAGCACAGTATTAAATCAATTGTGGGTCCTTCCAAGTACAGGGCCCCATGAAACTTCAGAGGCTGCATTCTGATGAAGCCAGCTCTGTCTTCAGGTCATGGTCTTTATCTCTGCCTCTCAGCCTCCTTTTTCTCTAGGTTGGTTTCATTTTCAGGCAGCCTTTTTTTTTCTCCCCCATTAGCAGCTTTAAGGCTTTTATTTTTAAATCTGCAAAAGGATGTTCCTCTCCCCTGGTGACAGCAGCAAATGATACCAGATCATTTCTGATAGACTTTTCTCACCTCTGAACCCAATTACATGGTGGCATTCCCTTTGACCAGGTCTGGGTGATGTGTTCACCCTGGAGCTGAAAGTAGTCAGCTCTACTCAAACCATAAGGACCAAGAGGTCAAGAGATGAGGAGGTAGTTCCAAAATAAAAATAGAGTACAGTTACCTGAAGAAGAGAAAATAGATGCAGGGTAGTCCAATGTCTACTCTTTTTAGCAAACAACAATTGAACAGTAATGAAGAAGTGACTAAAGGTAAGAAAAAGTCTTCATTCAGAGATCTTGGCAATCAATAAGGGTTCTTTTCACCCTAAAGAGTTTGCTAAATTTTTTAACTCTGTTTTTTCAGGTGTGCCAGCAATATTTTTGCTGTGTCGTGTTTATTTACTGTCATATTTATATTCTTAACTTGAGCACATTTAAAATGATCTGTCAAGATTCTCAGATATAACATTTACTGCCCTGCCTGGAAATTATTTTAATGCCCTGAGGAATGTTGCCTGGAACCTAGTTACATTTCTCAGACCCACCTTCTATCCAAAACTTTGTTCAGTTTCTTAGGAGGGGGAAAATATATGTATACATACATACACACACACACACACACACACACACACACACATATACACACACACATATATACACATATATATATGTATATATTTGACCCATAATCTGAAAAAAAGTCAGCTTTTGAGCAGAGCTTATTAATATAATATATATGTTAGTCATCACTTTCTGTCTTAGTTGGCCCTGTTTTGGAACTAGCACGTTGTTTAATAAGCTCTGCTCAAAAGTTGACGTTTTTTTCAGATTATGGGTCAAATGCCTGGAAAGGTGAAGAGAACTACGTAGCCCAAGGACCATGTAGAATTTGTAATGGGCTTGTCACCCACACAAATCAGTTCAGCCAAGATTTTCATTCGAATCCAGTGAGATATAACCTTGTTTTTACCGACAAATCTGACACTTTCGTGGAACTGAATTAACTAACAATTTTGTTCTGGATAGTTTATCAGGAGAGGTGGGGACAATTGATTACAGTCAGTGTCTGCCATGGTTCATGCAGCTCATGGAGAACCTTGTCCTGAAGTCTGCTATACCAAGGCAGGAGTTAAACACAAGGTCTCTGAAGCCAGACTTTTGGGATTTGAAGTCTCATCCTGCCGCTCCTGACCTATGTTTCCTTGGGCTAGTTTGCCTCTCTGAGATTTCCTTTTGTTCATCTATAAAATGTCATTGTTGCTATCTGTCTATATATATATATGTCAGCACAACTGAAACAATAGAAAGTGCTTGCCTTCCTAGGTCCACCACACCTGCCGAGATTCACAGGGTACTTTTTCTGGGTCATTCAACCAAGACACTAGAATAGAAAATGGGATGGGCATGTCTTGACTTCCTCTTAACATAAACAAGTTATCAATGCATAATATGCTTGGCTAAGCAGCCATTGGCATACATTTATATTGATTGACTTCCACCCCAGATCTGTCCTTCACAAGCACGGCTCATCCTCCACAAATCCACAAAGCATACATTTACATTCATTGAACATGCAAGATGGTAGTCTTTTGCCTCCTTTTCCTATATCAAATAACGGTCCTCACTAGAATAAAGAAGTTTTGAAGCTTTTGGAAAATAACTATTTCAAGGAAGGAAGAATCTTTATTTTCTGATCTTTCACCCAGAGATTGAAGTCTGGTGTAATGATTACACCAAAGAATTTCCCTACCCCACAAACATGTGGATTTTGTCAGCTTACAGATTTGTGGTTTGCTTTGGTTAGTTTTGAAGATTTTTTATATAGAGAGTGTAATGGCTTGATCTCCCATGCTATCTTCTATGGAAACAGCTTTAACATGTCTTCCCACTGATAGGCACTCACAATTCATGGCTTTTTAAGACATACACACCAGTCTCGTGTTCTTTAGAATATATAAATAGAAGCATTGAACATACTCTTGGAGCTTCCTAAATTGACTTCCCTGAACCAACTTAGAAATTAAAGTTGAACTGAGGTGCCTGTCTTTTGCTTGTTAAGTCTTGCAGTGTTTTCCCTGAAATGGCAGGTCTCCTGGGACAAATCAAAGACGTGTTCTCTTTAAATTCCCTAAAATCAGAAGGGCACAATTTTCCAATGATTTTAATTATTCTTTACTGGGACTGCATATTGAAAGTAGAGCATATTATATGGGTAGATAAAGGAAATGGGTGAAAGAAAAAAACATATTTATGATTATATTCACCAGTAGTCTGCAACACTGATTTTTTTTAAGTCCCAAGTTAATTTCCTATCATTACTAACAGAAATACACTGATTTAAAATTTACTACTGCTTTAGGGAATAGAAATTAAAAAATCCTGAACACCAAACAAATGCATGCATGGAGGAAACCTTTTGAGAAATATTTGGCTGCCTAGATATTACAGAGATGGCATTGAGCCACCTGAGAATTCCTGGACATACCTACAATACATGGTAGACAACCATTGAGTTTGATTTCAAAGTTCAGTCTCTGTTGGTCAGTCACAAACATGCTGAAAGGGATAAATACCCCCACTACATGCTCAGCCTTAAGACAAATTCCAATCTAAGCTATTACTAAGAACGATAAAAAATGACAGTGAGATTTCTGCCAATGCATTCTTTTCTACATGAGCCGAAGAGTGCACCAGTATTACACATTTACTCCAGTAAGTGCTCATGTAAAAACTAAGTTCATTAAAAAGAAAATGTGGTACATATACACAATGGAGCACTATACAGCCATAAAAAAGAATGCGATCCTGTCATTTGCAAAAACATGGTTGGAACTGGAGGTCACTATGCTACGTGAAATAAGCTAGACACAGAAACACAAACGCTGCATGTTCTCATTTATTTGTGGGATCTAAAAATCAAAACATTGAACTCGTGGAGATAGAGAGTAGAAGGATGGTTACCAGAGGCTGCAGAGGCTGGGAAGAGTAGTGGCGGGTGGTGTTGGGGGGACGTAGGGATGGTTAATAGGTACAAAAAAATAGTTAGAAGGAATGAATAATACCTAGTATTTTATAGCATGACAGGATGGCTATAGTCAATAATAATTTAATTGTACATTTAAAAATAACTAAAAGAGTATAATTGGACTGTTTGTAACACAAAGGATAAAAGCTTAAAGGGTGGGTTACCCTATTTTCTATGATGTGATTATTATGCACCGTATGCCTGTATCTAAACATCTCATGTACACCATAAGTATAGATACCTACTGTGTACCACAAAAAATAAAAAGAAAAAAATAAAGTTTATTTAGCTAATAAACTAATAAAGTCTCCATTATATGAGACTAGTTCATGGCCAAATATACATGAGGAAAAACACAACTACTCAGCTCCTACTTTAAAAGCATTCATTCAAGTCTTAAAATAAATAGTGTGCATGTTCACCATGGAAGTGGTTATTGACCACGGGTGAACAAATAACTCACTTGGGGAGATTATATAGAGTATAGATGCCCCACCCCACACCCACAGAATCAGAATCCTGGGGAGGGTGTTATAGCATGGGTACAAAGATAACACCTCCCAAGTGAATATCATTAAGAATTACTGGCGCCAAATGAGACCTAGAACCTTCTCTTCCACTATTAGACTTAATGTCAGGGCTAACTCTTCCAAGGGTCCCTCTACACCCCATTTTCCCCCACTCCTATCTTTCTCTTTCCATTGCCTTACTCCCACAATTGCTGGAATGGGAAACACCTCAAAGGGACAAACTTTTCATGGAGTCATTTTTTAAATGTCATTGCAAATGTAAGCAGTTTTGGCCTCACATAAGTAACAAAGGAAAAACTGGAGTGCTAATAGTGGTGATGGTTTAAGGAATCCAGTTTATTCCAAGGGGCTCCATTCATCAAATATCATTGCAACTTTATTGCATATTCACCAGAAATCATTACATTTTGGTAGTTTGTGAATTCCATTACTTGGGGTTATAAAATTCCCTCTATTATAAGAAATCACTGCTGTCAAGTCCAGTCTGATTAAAGTGAATGACAGATGATCTGCAGTCTTGGAGATGATGTTTTTGGCTGCCAATTACTTACATATGAAAGACAATTAAGTGATTATAAAAGGAAATCCATAGGTACAGTTACACATCATAAATAATTTTAAAGATGGGTAATTTGTTTTCATGTCTTTTATTGTTTGCATGCAGTTCCTTGAATTGCCTCCACTCCAAGGCATTTCAACTCTATTTTATGCAAAATAACTTAAAAAAAATCTCACTGGCTATACACAACACTGTGACCATAAAACTCATGTGTCAGATGCCTCCCTGCTAATAAACTAGAATGCTCACCTGTCATGAAGTGCAGCATACTTATCAAACAAAGAAACAGTGAAGGTTAATTCTTTCTTTCTACTGTCTTACCTTTGTGGTAGTATATGGGAGTTGCTGAAATCTTTTGTTTTAAGTAATGTTTAAATAAGTAATGTTTAAATAATAATTATTAAATACATAATTATTTAATTGCTTTTTAAGCATAATTATTTAATTGTTTTTAATGGACTCTCCCAAAATACTCATTGGTGTTGTTTCTATTTTACTTATCATATGTCGTGTAATAATACAATAGTATCCCAAAGAGAGGATTTAAGTAATTTTTTATGATGACAACATCAATATATTTCGACACCTTGCCTATTGAAGATTGGCAACAGTGACTTCCTGACAAGAAAATATTAAATAATGCCAAGGTTCAAATGTGTCTTTGGCATGTGGCATGACGATTAATACAGAATATTTCATTAAAAGGAAATATTTCATTAAAAGGAAATATTTCATTAAAAGGAAAATAACTAATAATGCTCCCATTCATATGGTGAGAACTGGGTTGTGAATCCTGGAAAGGAAATAGGACTATGTGATGACTATCTTTCTGTGGGTTCTCCTTTCTCTCCACTTGCACCATTGCACATTTCTTTCTCCGACTTTTGGAAGAAAAGTATATCTGCAAATGTGTCTCATCTTTGTGTATTTCCTAGAACCTTTCTCTTATATCCCACCAAAAGCCATGCACAGTAGGGATTACAGGGAGTTACACTGAGGCATATTTTGAGGACATCTGGAAAATCTGAATTTATCTTACCTGTAGAGAAAATGTGGCATAATTTTTTCTCCTCTGATCATTGAAAGAAAATACATTAGAGTGGAAAAGGTGGCAGTAATGCAAATAAATATGATTTTTGAGAGACTATTTTAGAAGATACTAACCATGCAATAATAAACAAGAAATATACCCAGGTCCTTATTCCTTGAATGCACTTGCTCATCCACCCCTATTCCTATGAGTACTTCTCAGTGGGATTCCAGTGTTACCTGTTTTTGATGGTGCCTTCTCCAACTCTCACCTACTCCCATGTATTTTCCAATAGCCTTTCATAAATGCTGCTTTACATTATCAACCGTAATGCATTATATTTTTATTGTCTCCAAGACTATCTTTTCTACATGAGTGTGAGTTTCTTTCCATTGGAACTGTATCAAATTTACTTTGTTGCCACAGTGACTTGATAGCACTGGTCAGCAGTGTTTGTTGAATGGCTATCCAATTTTAAGAATGAATTTGTTTTTAGAACTAAAATATCCTTGAAAATATTCAGCTGTTTTTTCAAAATGTGGGTCCTGGTTTGTTAGTGAGTTATGAGGTCAACTTAAGTGGTTTGCAACCAGTATTTTACAATGAAATAGAATAGAAAAATATTAGAATATGTCAGAATCTATTACACATAGTAGGAATATTGTGTAAGTATTGTTTTGTATAAGAAAGTATTTGGCGAAACTCCCATTTCTATTTATATATGTCTATGTACCTACATAAATATGCATGTATGTATACTGGGATGTTTCTGTGTGTGTTTGTATAGATATACATATATTCGTGTGTATACACTAAGTACAAATTTAAAATTTATTCCTTTTTGTGGGTCATAGCCAAAGAGTGACACTGTTCTAGATCATAAGGACCCAAGCACCTTGAGACTGCAGACAGTCAAATGCTTTCAAACATACAACGATTATTGATATCCCCTAGTGCAAACACCCCAAACCAGCATTCTGGCATACCAAGGAGTGCCAATCAGTTGTGAGAAATGGTTCAAGTTACCTTCCTGTATTCAGTCAGTATCATCCAAGCCATGGTCACATAGCACTATGGCACAGTGGCACTGGAGTCAGCTGACCTAGACTGGAATCCCAGTCCCACAACCTATCAGCACCATGGGTTTTGGCAAGTTAATAAATCTGAGTCTTGTTTCTTTATTTCTAAAAGCAGCATGTCTTCTACTTCTCCACAGAGATTAAATGAGTGTATATGTAGCACCTAGCATTATCACACAGTACATGTCAGTTATTGTGTATCTCTACACCTTGGATGGTGTATTTTGCCTCTTGCACTGTAACTTTTTCATCTGTAAAATGAAGACAGTAATAGCACCTAATGCATAGTATTGTTTAAAGCGGATTAAAAGAATCAGCAGAAGTATTTAGAGATGTACTTGGCACACAGCACTGTATATGTCATTGCTATTGTTGTTATTGTATATGTTTGGCTCTAAAGAACATCTTGTCAGTATCCTATAAGGATTTCAGGGATTCTGGTCTATGTTCAAAGATATTTACAAGGAATATGGCATTGAGCTAGCATTCTAACTGAGCACAGAATGGCAAGAATTTTGACGTGAAACTTAGATTTAAAATATAAATGAGCATATAAACTACAGTTTGTTTCAGCAAAATCCTTGCTAGACACTCACCAAATGAAAACACTGCCATCCCTTTTTGTCCAGCTTATGTTTTACCAGATGTCTGTCTCCTGGTGTGTAGACATAACCCTAACAAGCAATAGCAAAAGTATCATGAACAAGTAACACTGGTAGGTGGTGCATCAAATTATACCATTCAAGAAAATAGTTTTCTTACACACACTCTTATATAGAGAGTCCAGCATTTTCACCTTTGTTTTTCTTTAGCTGAAATGAAATGATTAAACAAAAGAAAAGAATAAATTACTATAGATGCAGATACCAGGAAATTGGAAAACAGGGAAATCAATAAAGAAATTTCTTTTGAGGTACGTTCATCAACACGAATTTAATTGAGCGTTTTTAGCATTGAGGGCTGTTGAATTTTGTCAAAAGGCCTTTCTGCATCTATTGAGATATATCATGTGGTTCTTGTCTTTGGTTCCGTTTATATGCTGGGATTACGTTTTATTGATTTGGCGAATGTTGAACCAGCCTTCGCATTCCAGGGGATGGAAGCCATCTTGATCATGGTGGATAAGCTATTCACTACAAAAAACATGCACACGTATGATTTATTGCGGCACTATTCACAATAGCAAAGACTTGGAATCAAACCCAAATGTCCCAATGCTGTGACAGACTGGTTAAGAACAATTGTGGCACATATACATCCATGGAATACTATGCAAGCCAGTAAAAAAGGATGAGTTTGCGTCTCTTTGTAGGGACATGACATGCAACTGGAAAACCATCCATTTTAGCAAACTGCTCACAAGAACCTGAAAACACAAAACAGCCGCATGTTCTCACTCATTAGGTGGGGAATTGAACATGAGATCACTTGTGGACTCGGGAAGGTGAACGATCAACACTGGGGCCTATCATAGGGGAGGGGAGGGGGAGGGATTGCATTGGGAGTTATAGCCCTGATATAAATAATTGAATTGAATGGGTGCTGGGACGGTTGATGGGTGCAGCACACCAACATGGCACAAGTGATACATATGTACAAACCATGCACGTTATGCACATGTACACTATGAACTTAAGTTATAAGAAAAAGAAAAAAAAAAAGAATTTTCTTTTAAAAGCCCAGAAGCTTGTTCTTTGAAAAGATCAATAAAATTGATAGGTCTCTAGCCAGACTAAGAACCAAAGAGAGAAGACATGAATTACTAGTATCAGAAATGAAAGAGGTGACCTTCCTACAGCTCCCATAAAGATTAAAAGGATATTAAAGGAACATTATGAACAATTATTTGCTCACAAATTTGGAAACCTAGATGAAATGGAACAATTCCTTGAAACACAATCTGCCACAACTCACACAAGAAACTAGACAAACTGAATATACCTATGTCTATTATAGACATTGAATCAGTAATTAATAACCTCCCCAAACATAAAGCACCATGTCCAGATGGGTTCACTGGTGAATTCTACCAAACATTTAAGGAAGAAATTATACCAATCCTCTACAACCTCTTGCATAAGATAGAGGCAAAAGGAATACTTAACTCATCTTATGAGGCCAGCAGTACTCTAGTACCAAAAGCACACAGACATTAGAAAAAAACTACAGACCATTATCTGTTGTGAACATAGATACAAAAATCCTCAATGAAATATTAGCAAATTGGATCAAAAAATGTATTAAAAGAATTTTACACTACAACCAAGTAGGATTTATCCAAGATATGCAAGACTGGTTCAACATTTGAAAATTAATTAATGAAATCCATTACATTAAAAGGGTACAGAAGAAAAGTCACATGATCGTATCAATAGATACATGAAAAGCATTTGGCAAAATCCAATTAGAAATAGAGGGAAACGTCCTCAACTCAGTAAAGAATGTGCATAAAAAATGTACAGCTAACAGACTTAACGGAGAAAAGCTCAAAACTTTCTTACTAGGATCAGGAGTGATGCAAGGATGTGTCCTCTCACCACTGCTTTTTAACATTGTACAGGAAAGCCCTAGATATGGCAATAAGAAAAAGAAAAGGTATACAGATTGAGAAGGAAGAAATAAAATTGTCTTTTATTCACAGATGACATAATCATCTATATAGAAAATCTGAAATAATCAACAAAAAAATTCCTGGAATTAATAAATGACTATTGCATGGTTACAAAGTTAATATACAAAAGTTAATTGCTTTCCTATATACCAGCAACAAATAAGTGGCATTTGAGATGAAGAGCACAACACCATTTACATCAGCACCAAAGAAAAACACTTATATATAAATCTAGTAAAATTTGTACAAGATCTGTATGAGGAAACTACAGAACTCTGATGAAAGGAATCAAAGAATTGAATAAATGAAGAGATATCCCATGTTCTTGGATAGGAAGATTTAATATTGTCAAGATATCAGTTCCTCCAGGTTTGATCTATGGATTCAATACAATCTCAGTCAAAATCCCAGGAAGTTATTTTGTGGATATTGACATTTTGATTCTAACGTTTATATGGAGAGGCAGAAGACCCACACAAAGAACAAAGCCAGAGGACTGACACTACTTAACTTCAAGACTTACTGTAAAGAACAAAGTCAGATGACTGACACTACCCAACTTTAAGACTTACTATAAAACTACAGTAATCAAGACATTGTGGTGTTGTGGATCAAAATAGAGTCCAGAAGTAGACTCACATTAATATTATTAGTCATCTGATCTTTGACAAAGGAGCAAAGACAATACAGTGGAACAAAAATAGTCTTTTCAACAAATGTTGATTGAACAACTAACTGGACATCCACATTAAAAAAAAAAAAAAAA
>NW_016817794.1:336488-345707 GCF_001698545.2 Rhinopithecus bieti
AAAAAAAAAAAAAAAAAAAAGAATCTACACACCAACTTGATGCCTGTCACAAAAATAACTCAAAATGGATCACAGACCTAGAAGTAAAATGCAAAAAAGTTATAAAACTCTTAGAAAATAACTTTGGAGAATACCTACATGACCTTAGGTATAGTGAAGACTTTTTAGATTCAACACCAAAGGCACAATCCATGAAGGAAAACATTGATAAACTGATTTCATTAAATTAAAAACTTCTCTTCTGCAAAAGACACTGTTCAGAGAATGAGAAGACAAGCCACAGACTAAAAGAAATATTTGCAATTGACATATTTGATAAAGAACTGTTATCTAAAACATACAAAGAACTCTTAGAATTCAACAAGAAAACAATCCAAATTTAAAAATGAGCCAAAGACCTTAACAGATACCTCATCAAAGAAGAGAGATGGCAAATAAGCTTATGGAAAGATGCTCTTAGCCTATGTCATCAGGAAAACGCAAATTAAAACAACAATGAGATACTACTATACGTCTATTAGAATGGCCAAGATCCAGAACACTGACAACACCAAGTATTGATGAAGTGTGGAGGATAAGGATGTTTAATTCACTGCTTGTGGGAATGCAGAATGATACAGCCACTTTAGAAGACAGTTTGGCATTTTCTTACAAAGCTAAACATTATCTTACCACATGATCCAGCAATTGCACACCTTGGTATTTACCCAAAAGAGTTGAAAACATATGTCCAAACAAAAGCCCGCACACGAATGTTTATAGTAACATTGTTTATAATTGCCAAAACTTGGAAGCAACCAAGTTTTTCTTCATTAGGTGAATGAATAAATTCTGTTATATCCAGACTGTGGAATATTATTCAGAGCTAAAAGGAAATGAGCTGTCAAGCCATGAATAGACATGGAAGAATCTCACAATGTATTACTAAATGAAATAAGCCAATCTGAGAAGGCTATAATACTGTGTGATTTCAACTATATGCCATTCTGGAAAAGGCAAAATTATTGGGAGAGTAAAAGGATCAGTAGTTGTCAGGGATTGTGGAGAGGGAGAGAGGGAGAGATGACTAGGTGGAACCCAGAGGGTTTTTAGGGCAGTGAAACTACTCTGTATTATGCCACAGTGGTAGATACTTGTTATCCTACATTTGTCCAAACCCATAGGGTGTACAACACCAAGTGAACCCTTTGGGTGATAATGATGTGTCACTGTAGGTATATTGATTGTAACAAATGTGCCACTGTGGTATGGGATTTTGATAGTTGGGGAGTCTGTGGATACATTGTAGCACGGAATATATGAGAAGTCTCTATACTTTCTGCCTAATTTTGCTGTGAAGCTAAAACTTCTCTAAAAAAACAAAGTCCATTAAAAAATTAAACTAAAAAAAAATTAAATGAGTATGTATTAACTCTTTCCTTACTAGAGATCTTTCCCCTCAAGCATTAGCTTGCTTTGGGTTTGGTTTCCATTTGAATGAGTTGTGTCTCTTCTCTGCTCATTGAAGCAACTGTGTCACATTTCCAAATATAACCAACATTTCTGGGCATATTCCTCAAACTGGGACTCAGAGCCCTGTAGTGGCACTGCTGTGACAAGCCTCTAAGCCACTGGATACTATATGGCACCGCCATCCTTGATGATTTAATTAACTCACCTATGCTATTCCTGTAGTGGTATTTAGGAGATGTGGCATTCTTTAGTTACAAAGAGGTATTTTGACACTTTGCCTGGAGAAAGCTATAGAACGGCAGCTAATAACTTGAAAGCATGTGTTAAGATGGCAGCTGCATTGACATTGGAGTGAGCTCTGATGGGGTGGTGGGAAGGGTTTTGTGAGCTTTGCATGCTCACTTCTCTTTCACCTTGCCAGTCAAGCATGACAGAAGGATTAACCTCCTTGCCATCTGCTTCCCTACCTTTACAGATGACAGCTTGGGTACATCTGTAGTCAGTGTTTCCAAATTTAACTAAGTCTGTGCCAAATATTGAAGAACAGTGATTCCTAAATGGTAGTGTCCATCAGAATCACTTGGAAGGCTTGTTATAATCAAATTACTGGGCCCCACCCCAGAGCCTCTGATTTCTTAGGTCCAGGATGGTGCCTGAGATTTGTGTTTGTAATAAGTTTTCACATGACGCTGATGCTGCTGATCCAGGGACCACACTTTGAGAATCCCTGCTGTAGGGGAAAGTCCGTATAGACAACAGGAAGAATTAGTGGAAGGTGTTATACAACCAGAAAATATCACGTACTTATCCAACTGTTGTCGTTGCTGCTGTTTTAATGGATAGATTGCTTTAAAAATTTTGTTTGGAAAAAAATATAGTGAGTGTTCTAGATGAAAAAAATAGAGTGTGCAACTTCCTTTAAAGGCATTGGCAAAGATTGTATAAAATGAGAGCAAAGAGCAGGCAGGGGTGGAAGGCAAGGTCAAATCAGAAAAAATGGGAAGTTTTTCTGCCTGGTTCCAAATCAGTTCTTCTGTTTGTACACCTATTTGTCCATCTCAGTTTTCTAGATGGCTTTCTAAATTGTGCTATATTCCAGGCATATATGCAACACATCATTAGCTGCTAAAATAAATCTGTTGACTTTGGAATGTTTGTTATTTTTTTGTACACAGCTTGATGGGCATCTTAAATTGTTGGTAATTACGTCTTATTCCTCCAAAATATTATAAAATATTCATTTAATGTCAAAACATCTAGGTGCTAAATATTCAATTATTTAAACAGACATTTATGCCTTTTAGAGAACATAGGGCCCCAGGTCAGTGTGAAGTGACAGGAGAATAGAAGAGTGGTCACAAAGGAATATATGGTAATTGGATACTTTCGAGATTGAATGCTTCTTTGGCAAATATCTGACAAGTAAAGGTGGGTGAGATCCATATCTTCTTCTCTATAAGTTGGCAAGTGTTATAATGAAAGCAAGCCTTGGATGAAAGTTTGTATAAATACTTAGTGAGCTGACCAAAAAAAGAAAGAAAGAGAAAAAGAAACAGATGAAAGAACAGATCTACTACTTAGTCTTTTTTTTTAATTATTATTATACTTTAAGTTCTAGGGTACATGTGCATAACGTGCAGGTTTGTTACATATGTATACTTGTGCCATGTTGGTGTGCTGCACCCATCAACTCGTCAGCACCCATCAATTCATCATTTATATCATGTATAACTCCCCAATGCAATCCCTCCCTCCTCCCCCCTCCCCATGATAGGCCCCAGTGTGTGATGTTCCCCTTCCCGAGTCCAAGTGATCTCATTGTTCAGTTCCCACCTATGAGTGAGAACATGCGGTGTTTGGTTTTCTGTTCTTGTGATAGTTTGCTAAGAATGATGGTTTCCAGCTGCATCCATGTCCCTACAAAGGACGCAAACTCATCCTTTTTTATGGCTGCATAGTATTCCATGGTGTATATGTGCCACATTTTCTTAATCCAGTCTGTCACAGATGGACATTTGGGTTGATTCCAAGTCTTTGCTATTGTGAATAGTGCCGCAATAAACATACGTGTGCATGTGTCTTTGTAGTAGAATAATTTATAATCCTTTGGGTATATACCCAGTAGTGGGATGGCTGGGTCATATGGTACATCTAGTTCTAGATCCTTGAGGAATTGCCATACTGTTTTCCATAATGGTTGAACTAGTTTACAATCCCACCAACAGTGTAAAAGTGTTCCTATTTCTCCACATCCTCTCCAACACCTGTTGTTTCCTGACTTTTTAATGATTGCCATTCTAACTGGTGTGAGATGGTATCTCATTGTGGTTTTGATTTGCATTTCTCTGATGGCGAGTGATGATGAGCATTTTTTCATGTGTCTGTTGGCTGTATGAATGTCTTCTGAGGTCTGTGAATTACAAGAAAGAAGGAAGGGAGGGAGGGAGAGAAAGCGAGAGAAAGTGAGAAAGCAGGCAAAGCAAGAGATTAAAAAACTAGATCTACTACTTAGTCTTTTGAGGTCATGAATTACTTGTACAGTACCTGCCTGAAGAGTTCTCTTTGAAACAGACATGGTCTCAGGCATCTATTTGGATCAGGCATTGAGTCCTCTGTTAAATGGGTAGGGGTGAGGGGGTTATGCACAAAACCAAATGGAATGCTAGAATTTAGAGTATTACTCTTGGGTATTTGGCTGCTGGTTTTGCCCAATTCTTATATTTTTCTTATGCAAGTTCAGGATGGCCTGTGTAGTCTTTCTAGCTACGACATTTCTGGAACACTACTCTTTTCATCAATGAAAAATAATTTCTGATACCCTTATGCTAATTAACAACCCTCTGGTGCAGATTTAGATAACACATTTGAAGTACTTCCTTGGCTGCACCTGAAGTGTGGATTCCTTATTAGGGGGTTTAAATATGGCCTAATTGTCTCTAGGATATGGGTGAAAATTTGCTTTTGTACCCATATACACATCACTGTTTTGTTCTAGTTATTTTTTTAAAAAAAAAGGTATCAGAGGTGACGTATAAAATCGTTCATGTTAATCACAGTGGCACTTAAAAAAATTTGGGGTGCTGCCCCATTATGAAGTGTGTTACAGGCATTGGGGATAAAGGAGGAAGTTTGAGAGCTATTATTGTTTACTGAACTACTGTTATAGAAAATTTGGGTGTTTTGTGTATGATTTAGGTTAGCATTTAAGAAAATGTAATACAAATTGTTGTAGCATTTTTCTGATTCCATCTTGAAGGCACAGGATTTTAGAATCTGTAAAGCAAAAAATACTAACAACAACAAAGGCATGCTGAAAAGGCTGGATAGATCTTTTTCAGGGGGGAATACTGTTTCTTTTCACACTTCTCTATTCCTAGCTGATAGCAAGGCCTGCATTTAATTATTGAAAACAATGACCACATGAAATGGAACTTCTCAGTGCTGGCTTTCCACTTTAATCTAAGATCATTTAATTTGCCAAATAACTTGAGTGAAGGATTGAGGCTGAAAGGTTAATAGAAGCCATGTTGCCCTTGGCTTAATTCTGTCCTTTCTTTTTATGTCATTTGATGTTTAGCTCAAACTTTAAAATTCAAAGACATGACACGTGTGTGTGTGCATGTGTGTGTTACATGTTTAATACTGTATAGAATTTCTGGTTTTTAAAAATACCGACTGTACAGACAGATACTTCGAAATTAAAATGAACTTGATAGTTTATTTCACTGACTTTTAAATGTTTAACTGCACCTCCCCCCAACCCCCAACTGTCAAATTCACTCACTGGAACATCACTAATGTTTAAGTACCAATCCAAATGGCAGACTATTGAGACAATGGGACTGTTTGGGGATCACAAAGACCACCCACATGTTTGGTGATTTTTTAGAAAGACCCATGGGACTCAGCATATAATGGTGCCTACAGTTCTATTTATTTGTTACAGCTACACAGCAAGGATACACAGTTGTATCAATAAGGGAAAAAGACACAGGCCAAGTCTGGAGGAATCCATGCACAGGCTTGCCATGTTTGTCCCTGGATGAGGCCACATAAGCACTCTTGCCCACAACAGGGAAAAGGAAGCAACATGTGTAGTTTTTCTGCCTGAGGAAGCCCATCTTAGTTAGACTCAGAGCCCAGAGTTGTTACTGTTGTCTGGTCATGAAGTTACAGTGACCAGCCACAATTACTGAAATTCCAGACTCCCGGAAGGAAAGCAGGTGTTTAGTGTCCCAGGTGGGAAAAATAACCGATTGTGTAGGCAACTTTTCAGAAGCTGACTTCCCAGGAGCCAGCCAAGACCAACCCTTCAAGCTGATCCTTCTGAAGATAATAGCTCAGTCCTGCTAGGTTAACACTGTCCTGCAGAGATGTAGACTTTTTTAGTACTACTCAGTATCTTTCACATCGTAATCTATAAATGTATATTTGCTTCTGGCTCCATGAGGGCAGAAGTCATAGGCTGTTCATACATGTTTTTCTGGTACCTGGAATGACAGGTGGACCTAAAGGGAAACCCAATGAATGTTTGTGGAATGACTGAATGGATGTGTCAATGGGATATGGATTTTAGTCTTGTGTGTAAATTAGAAGTTGTATATTTGTTAGATTGTAATTTATCTGTGGATATAACTTGTAGATGGTAAAATTCCCATCATCTGAACAAGAATTTTGGCATCCTGTCCACAATAATCTTGAAATGACCTCATTTCTAGACTGTCTAAGCTAGCTGCTAAATACTATCTTGTGTAATTTCCAACTTCCAAGCCGGTTGTGAGGCAACGATCATAAACATCTCCAAGGATAGCAATGGCTGAGGTGGTTTGGCAGTGCTGACATAACCACCCTGTATCCTTATTGGTCATTGGCAGAGCCCAGACTTGCTTCAGTCCCTATTGCCATTGCATTCTCCTTTGGGCTTAGGATGGAGCCAGTGAGTATCATGAGAAAGAGCTTATGTTTAGGTCAAAATATCACAGTAATCACATTATGGATGTAAAATGAAATGAGAGAATATGACTGTTTACCCACCGCATCTGGGCCAGTTGAAGTTTGGAACTATTTGTGGGAGCCTGAATGAGGTTTAATAGAGACTTCCTATCTAGTTAACCTCAGTATACATCTTAAAAGAGCCAGTTAAGTGGTGATTGATACTGTTGAACATACCTAGAGTAGAGGGCATTTGTTGTTGTAAAAAAGAAAGTGTATATACATATACACACATGTGTGTATATAAAGTTGAAATATATATTTCAAATATGCATATATTTATATAGACTTCTAATAGGAAGCATGGAAATACAGGTAGCCAGGTAAGGATAGAGGATAAAATGTTTATGAAACAAAGCCTCGAACAGAAAATCAGCAGACATTTGACTGTGTGTTTCTTTCACTTTTTAAATTTGATTACCTAGAATGTGAATATATAAGAAACACACAATTAAATTGAATAATTATGAATGTTAGGAGCCTCTTTAATTTTCAATGAACTATTTACATATGTGTAGGAAATACTATTATTAAGCCCCATCAGAAAATGGAATATTCTAGTTTTATCACATAGTACAGTTTAACAAAAATTAGCATGTCCATATCATATGTATCATCTCTTTTCAATTATAGATATATGTATTTATGTATTTTTTTAAGTTAAAATTAGTATTGAGGAGGTTTTCTCTGAATCTAGGGAACACATCTCTACAACTTTGCTGAGACAGGCCTTGGGAAACAGCAAAATGAGCATGTGTGGACTTTGGAATTCCAGGAGTGACCCCAGCGTGAGCCAAGCCATGACACACTTTAAATCTTGCTTCCTTAACTATGAAATGGGGCTATACAGACCCTATGAGACAGTGACCCATTTACCACCTGTAAAATATTAATACAGTGTAAGAGATTACTGCTATTGTCATAGCATTAGCACTTAGATATTTGGAAGCCTCCAGAAATATGCCTGCTCCTGGTCTTCTGCTGGGTTTCCACTGATTGATATCTTACTAGAATCTGGAAAGTTGGGAAAAGGGGGAGAAGAGAGGTGGGCACATGCCGTGACTGGAAGATGAAATAAGGCCCTGATAAGTTTGAACTTGGATGATGGCACTTCTAGTTTCTTTCAAAGACCTTGTAATATCTGGCTGTAAAGGTGACTTTCTTGTGTGTGTGCTGAAGGTGACTTTTGTACACAGAAAAGATTATTTAAGGGCAGTTTTGTGAACAAACTTGATATCCAATGTATTCAAGTTACACATTCAAAATCATATTTCTTCCTTATTTTTTTAACAATTTGTAGATCTAGCAAAATTTTATAGTCACTTTTATGAGGACTTTTGAAAACATAATTAAATGCCCTTCAACATTTAAATGGTATTTCTGTATTTCTTTTAAACTCCTTCAATTGTCTGACAACCCCTTCCAAGTATTGAATAACTTTTATAAAGCTGTTTTAAACATATAGATATGTTTTGTTCTCTTAAATGTCTCAGTCCCATTTATAAACTGTCTTTTAACATAAACCCAAATGTAAATCAATTACTCAGCACACATTTTGAATTAGATATTAATACTATGGGATTGATTTACTCCATCATTTCTATACTTAATTCCAAACCTTTCTGGAATGAAAACACATCCAATAAGAAAATCATTCTCACCCAGTAAAGTTCGGGTTTCCATCCTGATTCACTGTTTTTAATTCAGGCAGAGAGACGTAAGTCTGGTCTTTATTCATACTTGTGACCCTGATGAGAAATACCAGTTGCTGTTAATATCCTGATGATTGCTTGACCAGTGCTTCTTAATCTTTAGTGTGCACACGAATGAGCACAAGTCTCGCCTTGGTGTCTCGTTAAAATAAAGGTTTGGATTTGGTTGTGAGTTCTCACAACCCCACCCAAACTTACCAGATCCAAACCATAATTTTAACAAGACTCCCGGGTGAGTCTTGTGCACATTTGTGTGCACATTAATGATTATACCCAGCTCCCAGGTAATACCTGTGTTGCTGGGGCAGCAACCACACTTGAGTGAGTAGTGATGCCTTAGATTCAAGTGCCATTTTACTTCATTCTTCCATCTACTCATAGATGACTTTGTCCCCCATTGAGGTAGTTCACTTCCTTCACAGTTTGATTGGTTTTGCATTTCTTTGACTCTCTTAAGGCATTCAAATGTCATTTCCATCAGACTCTGCAGACTTTTCCAGGTTTTGTGTCACTGTGGTCAGACAACTGACCACTTTAATGAAGATTAAAATTACTCATTTATAGTGAAAGAATAGATTGTTTTGAAATAAATGTGTAGAAATATTTTGCTAGAAAAAAAAGTAGAAAGGACAAGTTTACCAGACTAACAGTTTGAACTCTGTTGAATGAACACGAGGTTTTATAAATGTAGGATACAACATTTTAAAAGTTGGTTCCTGTATCTAAATGAATTTTAGATTGTCTCTAGATACTTTGTATTGATCAAACATACTAATACAGACGCAAGTTTTTTTTTGTTTGTTTGTTTTTTATTTTAACTTAATGCTGTGCCTCCCTCCCTGTCAATCCTTATTGTCAGAAAATACAACTTGCTGGATGATTTTTTCCATCAAATATCTGAGAAGCAAGGGACCTCATAGAATATGTGTGCCTTTTGGTTGAACTAGCTTATTCCAAGCCAAGTTTCTCACTAACATTTCTTTATTCAATAAAAGTAGACAATTTAAATGTTAGAAAGGAAAACGTGTGTGTGTGTGTGTGTGTGTGTGTGTGTGTGTGTGTG
>NW_016817794.1:348007-352158 GCF_001698545.2 Rhinopithecus bieti
GGGGAAAATAAACTTCTATATTGAAAACATTTACAAATCACCTTCTCATGTTTTAGTAAATCCTTCAACAACGACAACAATAAAGGAAATTGCTTCGTATCTGCTGCCTGTAGGGTATTGTGACTAATAGGATGAGAATAGGGGCCAGAGAATGTGGGCGGTCAACATCAGCTGTGCTAACCTGCTATTTCTGGTGGGTCCTCCAATTGATTGCTTGGTGTTCAGGCCTAAATTATTCCCACTTATAAGAGATACGATGAAACTGAAGTGCATTAGCACGTCAGAGGTGCTTTTGGCTTTAACACTCAATAAATGAAGTGCCAGAAAGTTGCTAATATTTTCTGTACCTTCTTAAGATGAGTCTGGAAAAAGCCTGTTTACTAATGAGCAGTTCCTGGGTGGGAGAAAGGAGAAGGACAGTGTCTGTGCATGGTCTGTCAGAAGGGAAGATGCTTCCCATAACTGTGTGTGATGACAGTTACTAATGAATAGATGTTTCAGAGTTCATGCTACCCTCCTCTAGTTAATGTTCTTATTTATAGAACTGATTTGAAAATTAAACAGAGCTGTTTCTTTCTTCAGTTTTATAGTTGTAAAGAGATAATAAACATACTGATGGCTTGTATTATTCCAGAATTGTTTGCCTAGGTATCAGTTATTGCCTAGAGATTTGTTGTCTTTCTCTCCTCTGGGTGTTTTTTCTTCTTCTTCTTTTTGTTTAACTTCTCATGGCATTGTATTTCTGATATAATCCTCATTTCCTCACATCTTGCCAAACTGCAGTTCCTTTTGGATGCCAGATTTTTCTTGTAATCTTCATCCTGACTGATGAGAGACTTACAGAGCAGTTGGTGCATACATGCAATATAGCTATGAATCTTACTGACAATGTACATGGACTATTTTGGATAATCCTAGAGGCTTATATTTATAGCTTGTTGTATCAAAATGATTAAGATAGCATCAATAATTAAACAACAGTCTCTTGCTCTTCTTTAGCTCAGAGCTGTTGTGCATATTGATGTCAAAATATTCTTGTTGAATGAATGAACTGAACTATGTTTATTTGTAGGAAACTATGTGTCACTTTTATGGAGTACTGGTGTGAGTGGTTATGTAAGCATTCTGCCCTCAGAAGGAATAACATCACCTATAAAAAACATTTGGGGTGCTCATATCCACATTTTATTTGAAGGTTTAGTTCTAAGAATATTCGTCTCCAACAATGCTGGGTATCCTTCCCACTATGCCCAGGGCACTGATCTTTAGGGGAAGACTGGCCATGGGAGAAAGGAATTAGGAGGCAAATTTTGTTTTTGATGCCTATACTAAATTAATTTGTGTCATCCCAAACTCCATGTTCACCTAGTACCTGTGAATGTAACCTTACTAGGAAATAGGGTTTTGTGGATGTAATCAAGTTAAGATGAGGTCATACTGGATTAAGATAGACCCTAAATCAATGTCTGATGTTCTAATAAGAAGGCTAAGTGAAGACACAGGCACAGAAACACAGAGAGAAGGATGCCATGTAACAACAGAGACTGAGATACAAGTGATGCAACTCCAAGAAAAGGAATGCCAAGGATTTCTGGCAACCACCAGAAGCTATTAATAGGAAGAGGCAAGGAAGGATTATTGATCTAGGATTCTTCTCTAGAACGTTCAGAGGAAGCATGGCCCTGCTGACACCTTGGTTTCAGACTTCTGGCTTCCAGACTGTGAGAGAATAAATTTCTGTCATTTTAAGTCACTTAGTTTGGGATAATTTGTTATGGAATCCATGGGAAACTAATGCCATGTCTCCCACTTGATGTTCCCCTTTCTTCCTTAGTGTTTCTCATTCTCCCGGTATCCTGTGCCCTTATCTTATAGCTTTATTCATGTGCTAGTCAAGATTGAGTGAAGTAAGAAGAAAACACTCTAGATAAATTGAACAGGAAAGGATAGAATATAGGGAATTACCTGCTTACACACTGTTTGGGAAAATTTTTTTTTTTTTGACAAATCTTATTTTATTCAGCTAGCAGTCTGATCACACNTTTTCATTCTGAAGCCCTTCGTCACCCTACGATCTTACAAAAGGCCTGAATAAAACATCTTATTTACTTGCCTAGCCCTATAGGCAGTTAAATTCACTACCTTACTAGAAATGGGCCCTCTCATACAGTGTTCATAGGAATGTACCTGTGTACAGCCTGTGCAGGTATTTTGACCAAGCAGTTCTGGAAATCTGTCCAAATAGTTAATTGGACAGGTATGCAATTTTGTTCAAGAATGTTCTTTGTGGCATTGTTCATAACTGCAAGATATTAGAAACCAACTAAATATCCATCCATATGTAACCACCCAATGGCTTCTCCATGTCTGCTGCCTAGCAGAGCCAATTTATCAAGACAAGGGAATTGCAATAGAGAAAGAGTTTAATTTATTCAGAGCCAGCTGTGCAAGGGCCAGAGTTTTATTATTACTCAAATCAGTCTCCCTGAAAACTCAGGGACTGGGGATTTTAAGGTTAATTTGGTGGGTAGAAGGTTGCAAAGTGGGGAGTGCTGATTGGTCCAGTCAGAGATGAAATCATAAGTTGCTGAAGCTGTCCTCTTGCACTGAGTCAGTTCCTGGGTGGAGGCCACAAGACCAAATGAGCCAGCTTATCGATCTGGGTGGTGCCAGTTGATCCATCTGGTACAGGATCTGCAAAATATCTCAAGCAGTGATCTTAGGTTTCACAATAGTGATGTTGTCACCGGGAGCAATTTGGGGAGGTTGAGTAATCTTGTAATCTCCAGCTCCATGATTCCTAAACCATAATTTCTAATCTTATGGCTAATTTGTGAGTCCTGCAAAGACAGTCTAGTCCTCAGGCAGAAAGGGAGTTTGTTTTGGGAAAGGGCTATTATCATCTTTGTTTCAAAGTTAAACTACAAACTTATTTCCTCCCAAAGTTGGTTCAGCCTATGCCCAGCAATGAACAAGAACAGTTTGGAGGTTGGAAGCAAGATGGAGTCAGGTCAGACCTCTTTCACTGTAATAATTGTCTCAGTTATAATTTTTGCAAAGGTGGTTTCAGGTATAGATCATTCATACAGTTGGAATACTTTGCAGTCATTACAAATTTGTATTGATCATCATGGAAAAGAGCTATGTCATGTATTTTATTTTTTAAAATTTTAATATTTTGTAGAGGTGGGTGTCTCACTATATTGCCCAGGCTGGTCTCCAACCCCTGGGTTCAAGCCATCCTCCCACCTTAGTCTCCCAAAGTGTTAGGATTACAGGTGTGAGCCACCACGCCTTGCCTTGATGTATTTTTAAAAGAATAAAGCATGCTACAAAGAATTAGTTGTGGTGAAACTCTGTTATTGCAAATAAAATTAATGTTTTAAAAATTATCAAACAAGGTAGACTCATAATTCATACAGATATAAAATGAACACATGTTAAAGATTTTTATTTAACTCATTATTAATGAGGAAACTGGTAAGATGTTAAAACAGTTCAAAGGAGAATCTAAAGAATGAACAAACACATTTAGGGATCAGGAATATTTAAATGAATTTACAAATGATTGCAAAAACGGCTTCTTCCACAGTGGGAAAGGGACTCAATTGTACCTCCACCTTATAGAATTTATTTGCTTGTCCGTAGACAAGTATTATCTTGCATTGTTGTCAGTTATTTAAAACTTACAGAGTTGCAACATAGTTCAAAGGCAATGCAAGGCACAGATCCCCCCTACAGTCAGAATCAGATCACTTGGAAAGATAGGTTCTCAAGTGGAGAGCCTAAACAATGCATAGTTTTCTCTTAAATCACATATTTTCCCTTCATATATGTTTAAAAGTGTGGAATGAACAGAAAAAAATGACAAGTTGTTTTCTACAGATGGTAAGATTTTGTGTTATTATTTCTATCTTTTCTATTTTTCTGTACTTTCACAGCATTTCTAAAAGAACATATAATTTTTTATAATAGGGGGAAAAATAAACTTCTATATTGAAAAACATTTACAAATCACCTTCTCATGTTTTTAGTAAATCCTTCAACAACGACAACAATAAAGGAAATTGCTTCGTATCTGCTGCCTGTAGGGTATTGTGACTAATAGGATGAGAATAGGGGCCAGAGAATGTGGGCGGTCAACATCAGCT
>NW_016817794.1:353901-359371 GCF_001698545.2 Rhinopithecus bieti
TTTTTTTTTGACAAATCTTATTTTATTCAGCTAGCAGTCTGATCACACATGGTCCAACAGCACTCAAATAATAAATCAAATATAACCAGATGTTAAAGATTGGTCTTCAAACATCATAGCCAATGATGCCACGCTTGCCTATGATCTCTCCGACATAAAACCACATCAGCACCTCAGTGGCCACCAAACCATTCAGCACAGCTTCCTTAACTGTGAGCTGTTTGAAGCTACCAGTCTGAGCACTATTGACTAGTTTTTTCAGGCTCTGAATAGCTCTAGGGATCTCAGCAGGGGTGGGAGGAACCAGCTCAACCTTGGCATAGTACCAAAATGTGGCCAATGGAGGCTTCGAGTAAGTCACAGCAGCGTTCACCAGAGCCAGGGTCTTCTCCACAAGGTTACGGACAAATTGGGCCATGGTTCTGGGATGCAAAGTCCGTCGCTTGGAACCACTGTTTGGGAAATTTGACAGCCAAAGTCAAGGATACATTTTTTGGTATCAAGAACTCAGAAAGTTCAGTGAAGGCAAGAAACGACTACCTAATATCTTAGCAACCTAGAACACTTTATGGGGTCATTCTCAGGAAGACGCTTGGAAGACACCAACAAAAAACCACGTATATGTTAATGCCCACACATCCGACTCCAGCTGCTGCCAGTGAATAATGTCTTCTCTTTCTCTTCCCCTACCAGGTTTCTGTCAATGACGGTCCTTGGCAGAATATGAATACAAACCCTACTACTAAAGAGAGCTAGGAAATGTTTCCAGACTTTCAACCCTAGTGATACTGGGGAGAGTTTTGAAGGGCAAGGACAGAGCTGAATATAAGAGATGCTATCCTGCTTACTCAACTTCCTTTCCCTCAAAACAAAAACAAAAGCACTTGCTTCTCAGAAGGATTCTGTTAATCTATTTATTTACACCAAGGTATTATGGACCAACAATATCTTTAAATGTGTTTTTCCCCCCAGGACAATTTGTACTTTCACAAGAACAAAGATTTAATTTAAAGCAGTGAATCCATCTAATTGACAATTGGTTGGAACAGGGACTCACTGACAACATTGTTTCCTGAGGGGTCCTCAGAGATACAAAGACATTTTAGACCGAAATCTACTCTTCAGGATTTTAATCTATTTGGCCTTTGCTTTGTATGTGCAAAGATACTTGGTTTTGTTGATCTTTTGTTTTATACAAAACATAAATGAGAGATTTCATTCTGGTTAAATGAGGCATATTCTTCTCAATTCTCTGTCACTAGTGGTTTTCAATGGAGCAATTTGGATTCCCACATTGTGCTCTCAGGGGACATTTTGTAATGTCTGGAGACATACTTGGTTGTCACAACTGAGGTTGGGGGAGTACTACTGGCTTAGTGCGTGTTGAGGTCAGGGATGCTTCTCTACATCGTGCAATGCACAGGGCAGCCCCCACAACAAAGAATTACCCAGCCCAAAATGTCAATAGTGCCACAGTTAAGAAATTCTACTCTTTTGCTGTATGTGATTGGAGTGAAAAGGTGAGGTAGATAGAGTCTCTGTCTTGATTCTAGGCTGTGGTGGGTCTGCCTGCCCTCAGGTACCCTTGGATACTGTTTCCGCCCTTTGATGCTGCTGCCTTAACTTCTTCGCAGTCCTCTGAGGTACCCTGCCGAAAAGTGAGGCCAGAACTCTCCCCTGGCTTCCCAATTCAGAACCAAGGTACGGGCACTGCATGCCCTCCCTTTTAACAACTCTTTGGGTTTGTTCCATTCTGAGATCCCTTTGATTTTTGAAGCCTCCTTCCCACATCCTGAGAGCAACCTGTCTGTCAGCTTCTTCTCTGTAGCTCCTTTTCCAGAGTCTCATCTCCTGCCTAGAAAGCCTTTTCCCTTCTCTTCCTTTCATCACTGTCTTCTTCACCCCTGCCCCTTGCCAAATTGCTCTGTATCTTGACATTTTAAACATTCTCATCTTCCTCTACATCACCTGCCTAGATTCACTGGAGAAAAGCTGATGGCATAAGGAATCTGATATTCTCCCCAGATCCCTCCCCTGATCGTTTATAGACGCTTGCCATCCCTCCATTCCCGGAATGCTTATCTTGAATTTACACCTGTTGTAAATTGCCCCATTCACGAATTAGGCTAATGATTGTCTTCCTTTGTTCAATTGCTTCATGCCAAAGGAGTCACCTCTCTGGGTTCCCACAGGCTGTAAATTTTAGAGGGCAAAAGCAAGGTCCCAGTAGTGCTCTTCAACCAACCTGGACACAAAATCAGAGCTAATCAAATGCTAAAAAAAAAGGCTTTTAATGATGAAGGGGATGATAACCCAAGCTGGAAGGGACTTTTGAAGCCCATGAAGCCTGTTCCCAGTGCACCTAGGCAGACTAAATCATCCAAGATAGATGAGGATTTATCCAATTTTCAATGATTTCCAGAGAGAGAAATTTCACAACCTGTTCCAGCTATTAACTACCCTGTTATGAAATGCTTTCTCTAACCTAAATCGACTGTCTCTTAAGGACTCAACATTGTATAAAAATATATACTAATAAATTTTGAAATATGAGTTAAGATTTTCTTTATATACAGTAAATTTATATAGTACCATTTCCCTTCAAGGTAAGAGGATTCTTATTTTTATCTGAAGAAATTGCTAAGCCAGGACTTTTGGCAAGGGGATTGGAATTGAGGACAAATGAGTAGCTTGAAAACACCACAGATTGTATGAAGTTAGAAAATAGTTTAATTCTTTCTGTATACTCTTGGAGTGTTATTGCACAGCTTACTTAGAATGCCAAAAGCTCTTTTAAGATGACTTATTTATTGGGGTGTTTATTTCTTTAAGGGAATCATGTCTCCCTCTATATTAAAATGGTGCATTGTATTGTTTCCTTTATAACTTCCTACAGGGAAGCTGTTAAATTACGCAACTTTACAGGACAGTTCTGTCTACCTCAGCATTACCCCTTTCGTTGCAGGAATGAATTTTCAAGATTTGTGTAACGTATTCAGCAAATAAGGATTGAACCTCTTTGGTGTGTGCAGGCACCATGTGGGCTAATTATAGATTCAAAAAAGAAGACTCTGTCTTGAACCTGTAAGGGGCTCTGGAATTGAGAAGGGAATTTCGACATGTAAATAAGGAAGTCCCAGAAAGGGCTATAGGCTCTGTGATAGCAGCCTGTGAAAGATACAATGGGAAACATTTGGTACATAGCTTTCTAATAAGTGTGTTTTTCTGCCTTCTTCAAGAACACATGACTTTGAACCAAGATAAACCTGGTGATAAATCTGTTCTTTATCACTGTGTGATCTTTCTGAGTCTCAGAATCTAACCTTGCAAATAGAAAGAAATCACATCTGCCTTCAAGATTATTATGGTGATTAAACTAAATTGAATTAAATTCAATAATGTGGTTTAAAAACACTAAGCAAAGGGCCTAGTATTGGGTAGGTAGTTAATAAATGTTGTTTTTGTCTTATCTCTTTGATGATTCAAAGATATTGTAAGAGACCTGTATTTATTCTTTTGGGGAAGGAGGGGCTTCTAACTTCAAAATAACCTTCTTATATTTGGAGACTCTCCCAAGTCATGAGGCAGAGCCAACCCTACTGTAGAATCTGAAGATGACACAGACCCACCTTTCCAAACTTCCTTGCAGCTAGCAATGGGGCATATGGGCAATCAGACATACTAACACCTGTCCTTGAATTAGTAGCTCATGGTATGGAGAAGCAGGGGCTACCCAGAATCCATTTTGATGATGAGCCACATTGGTAGCAGTCACCATGCCTAGTCTTAGAGGTCTCAGATGCAGCAGTTCTAACAGAGGCAGTTCAAGTTCAGCACTGGTGGTATCTGTGGTACAAGTTTCAGTGTCTGTCCTCAGTGGTAGCACCTGTGATATCCTTACTATCCTGATCTGTGATGTGATTTTAAATGTTGACTCTGGGTGCATTGACTACAACCCTGATTCTTATGATGTTTATGAACAACCAACTATCCTTATTTAATCCCTTTTGAGCTTGTATTATTCACATTCTGTTTGTTTTGCTCACAACTAGAACTTTTGACTGATAAAAATATTGTTATAAATATCATAATCTTGCTTTGTTATACAGTAATGTTTTATATGCTATCAAAGAAGGAAAGACTGTTGTTTCCTTCCATATGAAACAGACTCTTATGATGATCCCTTTTCAATTGTTTTGCATTTTTTGTTGTTTTTTAAACCTTTCTACATCTTCCTTTACTATCACATGTCATTTCTCATTAGAAAATTACAGCATACCAGAGTTTCCTTTTCTTGATGCTATGTCTACATGACAGGGAGAGAGCTATACCTCATAGGATTGCCAAAACCTATAATGTCATATGCAGAGAGAAAACAATTCAGACTTTCTGTTTTTGGCAAGAAAAAAATGCCTCACAATTTTTTATTAATATTCTATTTTAAAACCTGTTAAGCCCCAAAGCTCTTTTCTTTAGATAGAAATTTCTCAATATTTTAACTAAAGCTGTGAAATAGAAAAAGGGAGAACTCTTTTAATTTTTTAAAAAGAAACATTCAGTCAAAAACAAATCTCTAAGGTTCTCATTCCAATATTGGCAGCATAGCTTCCATTGTGCTAACTATTGGACTATTTTGCTGATAATAACTAAATTAAAAATTATAAACTGTAAAAATAGTTGTTTGAAAGCTACTTGGAAAGTAGTAAAAGCAAGCCAGAAGTACAGGGGATATGGTTCTTGAAAGAAGAGCGCATTAGGCAAGATCCAAACTTAACTGGTTTTTCTGCTGAGGGTGCTTCCCAGTTTGTTGTGGCACACTAAGATAGAGCTCAAGCAGAAGGTGGCATTCTTATTAAGTGAAGAAGTCAGAGGTTAGAGTTCAGGGCTACCAAAAACTCCTGGAAATCGAGAGGGGAAATCCTGGAAATGGAGAATCCTAAAATCTACATAAAAATCCCTAGTTGACTCCTAAACTATGCATGTACAGGTATGATTTCAAGGAACACAAAAGGAAGCAGTAGTTGGAAAGTTAACAGTCTGAGCAGAGGTGATACCAGCTTCCTGGTTCTAGGAAGACAGAGATTGGAGTTCAAATCCTACCAAGTTATAAAGATTTGGCAAACAATTCAAGATTTTCTCTGGAGCCCAAAGTAGCTATGCATTAGAAGCAGGGACCATGTCCCAGGAATGATAACTATATCCTTGAAATAATGGCAAAACTAAAATTGACCCACTGTAAGAAAACCTGAAAAACAAGCCTCCACAAAATTAAGGTGACCCACTTGTAATATAATGGTCTGACATGACAAAATTAAATACTCTTTAGAGGAACAGAGCAGAATTCAGATTCTATACAACATATTATCAATAATGTCCAGCATATAATCATAAATTGCTAGACATGCAACAGGCAGGCAAATATAACCTATGATCAAGAAGAAAATCAAGACCTTGTCTCCAAAAAAAAAAA
>NW_016817794.1:359874-374780 GCF_001698545.2 Rhinopithecus bieti
CTGGAATCCTCTATGAGCAAGCACTGTAGATATTTAAAGCCACATCTATTTATATATACATTACATAGACTTCTCTTTTTTCACTGCAAAGTGTTGGACACCTCCTCGCTGAAATCTCCAGATTATTGTTTAAAAGCCCTGCAGTAGTATGTGAAGGGCTTCAGTGCAGCAGATGGGCTTGGTTCATGGGAGTGGTTGGGTCCTGTGTGTCTCTTTAAAGTATTGGGATACATTTATCTATCAGTACACATTAGTACTTTTCTGGGAAGAAGGTTCCTAACTTTCACATAGTTATCAATTGTGTTCTTAATTCCAAGGATGAGAATCTTTGCTAATAGCCCTTTTCGTTACGGCAATAGTGTATCTGTTCCATTTTCTCATTGATCCCAACTTTTAATAATTGACAAGAGGACCCAGTTTAAAGCGATATTCATTTGGTCATTTCTTAGAATCATTTCACTTACAAGAAATGAAGTGAGCCTTCTCAGTATCAGATATTTCTATTGTAAAATATGAAAGCCATTGCCGTTTTTCATAGGTTCCAATGAAGTGACAGTTGCTTGGTTTTCTTTCTGTGGTAGTACGTTTGTGAATAAGTATTTGCCCTGTGACTTTGTGTATACCCTACTTCATTCAAGAAAAAGATTGAAAATTGTTCCTAAATCCATGCACAAAACAATAAGACAATATGTAAAGTAAGTAATAAAAGTAAGTCAACAAGAATTGCAGACCAAAAAGAAAGGTGATCTGAAGCCAAGTGTTAATACATGAAACATGTGTCTCAAGCTACTTCTGCATGATACACAGTTCAGAATTGGAACCAATCTTCCTCGTAGTCAGTACAAAGGGAAAAATTAGTTGAATTAGAATGGGAAAGAACACAGGTCTGACAAACTAGTTAGAGCCAGCAGAAGCCAGCTTGAATGACCACAGGCCCATGTGGCCCAGCACAAGCCAATATGAACCAATTAGAAGCCGCCTGAGTCACACATCTTCCCTCAGATGGTGGTGTGGTTCTGCCTTCCTTTTCCTGGGAACCTGCTTTCAGCAGCATCTCCCGTGATGAGGAGGATGAGCTGTGGACTTAGAGGGGCTGGCCAGACAGAACGGATGAACAAGGGTGTCATCATCTTGTACAAAAGACAAAGGGGGAGTAGCTTCTTAACTTACATTTGAAAGTAGCTTGGCGGTGCTCCCAGTGAGTGAGTCTGATGTTCCAGAGACTCCACAGGCAGTCATCATGTGTTAATACTGGAAACTGACCTGCCTTCCCCACCGACAACACACGCTAAAAAAGGGGAAAAGAAAACCAGACAACCTGCAGTTTGAATTTAGATGTATGAGACAAAGTGACAGCCTTAACATTCGCCAAATTTAAAGAGGCAACATTGAATGGTAAGTTATATTTTAAAATATCAAACACCGAAATGTTAAACTTTCAGAAATATGAAGGTTTTAAAATGTCAAAAGTAGACATTTTTTTTAAAATCCTGCAGATCTAATTTCAAAGTGACAAAATTAAATAGAATGTCTCTCTGAAAGGTACTTTTGTTAAAATGAAACACTGTTTGAATTCAGTGGGTGATTGTTCATTGCTCTGGCGTTTATTTTACGTGCTTAGTAAAAACTCAGGAGACAACAACTCCATGTAATATGACAGAGTTGGACTGACTGGCGTTTTGCACTTCTCACTAATGGGATTGAATCCATCAAGACTTGGATAGTGGTGGTTGCTTGAACCTCTCAATACCTGAATTTTCCTTGATAAGCAACTCCATGCGGAGCTCTGGCAGGAAATGGTGGTATGTAAGGTTGGGCAAAGCAGCTTGCATCTTCTCCAGACTTGGATGTGTCTCCTGATTCCCCGGATTTAGTTGCCAAATTCTCCCCTCCCTTTTACTCCTCTTGGCTTATAGATCTGTTTACTAGCCAATCAGCTGTTTGATGTCTGAGGGAAACCTCTGCAGATGGAAAGCATTCTTTAGAATAAGCTGGCTTCTATCTGCATGTTTAGTTTAGTAGGGTTATCTTTGCAAAATCCTAGTTTTCATGTGTTTTGAAGTTCAGTATGGAAATCTTATTATTCTATTTTTAAGTCTAGTAAAATAAGTACAATTACCTTCATGTTTTCTTTGACTAATATTTAATTCAAGTCAAACAAATTCTACTTAAATAATCATACCCATTTTCAAAGGTAGTTAAACACCTTTAAATATTTTATACCACAATTATGCATTTAATATAGTATATTTTCCTTTGAAGTGCTTCCAATGACCTGATAGGGCAACTCAATATGCAAACAATCAAAGCTTTCCAAGCATTTAAAAGTACTCTTATAAATACAATAAACTTACAAAGCAAATAAGCTTTTAAAAATGTTCTAGTTATATTTAAAAATGCAATTTTCTTATTCCTTTCAGCTTAAAATGGCAAAACTAATATATAGTTTCTTAAATCACTTGTATAACATATATTGTTCATAAAATTAACTCAAAAGTACTAATTCTATAAGTTGATGTTATTTCAATTGTAGGCTTAATTCTAAACATTCTGGGTGTTAAGATGTTTATTACTGTGGCAGAAACTTCCAGTTCCTCCCCAAAGCCATCCTTCCCTTCCTGTATAATAGGCACTGGCAGACTTTTACTGTAAAAGGCCAAACAGTAAATATTTTAGGCTTTGCGAGTCACATATACTCTGTTGCATATTTGTCCTTTTAAAAAAAATTAAAAATGTAAAAAAAAAAAAATGTGACCCTCTAGCCATACAAAAAGGATCAGTGGGCTGATTTTGGTCTGTCAATTGTAATTTTTTGACCCCTGTTCTAGAATTTTAAAATCATTCGAATTTTTTTTTTAATTTTAGCTGGGCACATTTCCCAGACTCTCTTGTAGGTAGGTGGCCATATGACTAATTTCTGTCCTCTTTGCCTCCGAATGCAATGCAGACCTAATGGTGCAGCATTTTGGCTTTGTAGTTAGGAACAGCACCATGGGGATGGCAGAGCAACAAGCTATAAGGAGACTGGGCTCCAGGGCACTGCAGGACTTCATGCCTCTCTGAGAACTGAGCAGTGTTGACAACCAGCCTAGACTTCTAGGTGAGACAAGAATACATTTCTAACTTGTTCGAATTCCTGTAACCTGCAGCCAAATCTGTATAACTAATCTACTTTCTTAGGGGACAGATTTCAAACCTCAGGGGAACTCAAGTTAATGAGTCAAAAATTCATGCCCACCATATGGCTGTCAATGCTTTGATAATTGCTTTCAGCTTCTCTTTATTTTTGTGATGAAATCCTACACCTTTCACCCAGGCCTAAAGAAGTTCTAATGCTATTCCATTGAATTTTAAAATTCTCTTCATAATTTGGTAGAAAGCCCAATGACATTGTTTTTGGTGCCTTGTTTTGCGTGTCAGTTCTTTGGTTGGTTTCTCCTGAGAAGTGTGGGCTGTTTGTGGGTAAGAACAAAGGACCCTTGATTTCTTTTATGTGAATTGTATCCCCAAAGCATAAAGAACTCTGAGACTCCACTCCTAAGGCTCTGGATCAAGTCTCCCTCATTAACTTCTTTCTGAGACCCAGTTCCCATCTGGTCCTGGGACAGCCATGCATTGCTGTAGCTACATTTCTTCTTTGCCCCTGTGTTTCTGAGCCTGTTTTGATAACATGCCCTGACTTCTTGGGTTCTAGAGCTCTGGCTTTTGTTTGCCAGTCTTCTTCCAGAATGGAATATACCCCCAAATCTCTGTTTCATGATAAGGTCCCCTTAAAGATGAAGTGCTTGACACATAGTAGAGATTTAATAAAAGCAAATTAGCTTGTCGTTAATGCTTTTGAAAACTAGAATAAAGCCATAACTTTAGGTGACACTTCTTACTGGCCTTAAAATTTAAATTATACAATATAAATGTATTCTGCCAGATTAAATTGGTCTCTTTGCACATCAAAGTTGAAGTATGGGTGGAAAACATCTAAAATTTATGGAAAGTATTTTGTTATGAAGAAGCTGAGACATACTTTCCCCAAAAGCAGCATTGATATCCTGAGAGCGCTTTACTTGAGTGGCTCAATTTTTGTTTGTAGGTCCCTAATGACTGATGGACATTTAACCATTTTTGCCTGATGTATGTTTTTCAGGTGAGGTTCTTTCTGGATGAGAAGTAACCTACTGAATTTCTTGAAAAATATCTTGCATCTCAATGTTAAGAGTGTGGATTTTACGTATTTAGAGAAGCTTTCATATACTGTCTTTTACATGCAGTCTTTGGACGTTTTCTTTACTTTGATCTATGTAAATGAGAAAGGATAAAAATATATGGTTTAACCAAATTCTGGTGAGGTGACTTCTTGATTATTTGTGAAGCTGGAAATGTTTAAGTGTTTCATCTATTCTTAAAACTCTGTCTTACTATTAGGTGTATATTGAAGACTGCATTTCTCTTGGCACATTTATTTGACTTAACTTTGGGTCACATCTTTTCTAAATTTAGTTGAAAGTGGAGTTTGAAGTGTTTCTTAAGTATCTGCATCTATTTTATTTAGGAATATTGAAATTTAAGGGAATATTATAACACATTTAAATTTTCCAATGATGTCATGTTATATGAACTTAATAATTTATCAGTTTGTCATCAAGTTAGAAGTTAATTAAAAATCAAAGTTCTTTAGCAACATGAATCATTGAAGCTTTTTCTCTGAATTTTTTTTTCTTGATGACTGGTGTTGTTGAAGTAGTTCATGGCCTTTATAAATACCAACTAAACTTGCTTACAAATTGCAAGCGTAATGACATAAGATATTCTCTTGCCATTGAATAAGCATAATATTCTCCTCTTAAAATTTTCTCACTTAGCTTTATCAGAACCCAAGTTTCCAGACTATGGAGAGTTGGTACTTCTTTTGTCATAGAAACTCCATTTATACATTTTTAAAAACCCGGTATGATTTATACCCTGTTGTAGATCATCTTAACACTTACCAGTGAGTCATTGCTAAAAGCACAATATCAAATTTATTATTTGTTTGTAAGAAACCCATGTAAAGAGTGAAAAGAGACCTCAAGGCAAAGAGAAATTTTTGAAAAAAATAGAACTCTATGACACAAATGATAGAATTATTTCTCCACTTTTTAATGTTGTGTCATGGTAGATATCTCTCTTAAACTCTTGTTGTTTCCATGAACCGATAGCTGCATGTTTATATGGATGCCATTGGGCTGTATACAGCAACAAACATCTCCTATAATAAAGAGGTGATAGAATATTAATTATCCTCAAAAAGTCCTTATAAAAACAATTATATGAGAAAATGCTTAATAGGTCATGTTTTGATTAAAAAATGGATAAATATATAAATCTGTGACTTATATAATTTTGTTACATTTTATATTTTCAGCCTTCTTTTCATATAGTAATTATATAAATATAAAATATGAAACAATTGATAACTATACATAAATCAATATTTTATAGGTAAATATTTTCTCTTCTGATATATATGCGTGTATGTATGCATGTGTATATATGTGTATATTATATCAGAAGGGAAACAATGTAGCACCCTGTTGAGTTGAACAATATAAAATTGTGTTGACATTCAACCTTTTATTAATCCACTAAAATGGTCATTTTCTGGGTAGTGAGTCTGTGTGAGATTTTTCTCAAAGTAGCTATGTTTCCTTTACTTTATGATCCAAGGTTTTTGTGAGAGGCATTTATTTATAACCTTTATTATCAGGAAGAAACCTCCAAGAAAGTTGTTCAATTAAGTCTCAAAGGCAGCCTCTCCTCCTCCCTCTCACTCTGATCTTGCCATCTTTCCATCCTGGTTGTCTGCAGTAGCCTCTTTCCAGGTAACAGTGCTAATGTTCTCCCCAAACACATGCAGATTTCTTCTTTACCTCCTGCCCCTTGTGTCCAGCTGGTTGCAGACTCTCTTCTTCCATCATAACTGTCTTCTCTTTCTGTTGTTACTCCTCTAGTTAAACACAATAAAAAAGCAGCAATCATTTTAATAGTGATTACTATGTGCCAGGCATTGTTCTAAGCCTTATATATGTTATTTAATCCTCATAGTGACCTAAGAAGTAGATAATATTATTATACTTCATTTTAAGAGGGGTGAGGAAACCGGGGGACAGACAGGCCAAGTGACTTACCTAGTACATATCTACAGATCATATGCTTAAGTAGCAAGCCATACTTCTCTCTAGGTACCTTATTTTGCCTCTTGAGTGGTTTCTATCATTTCTAAAATGAGCAGCCACATTTCTGCCTCAAGGCCTAACATCATGGTTCTTCCTTTGCCTAGAATAGGGGCCACCAAACTACATCCTGTGGGCCAAACCTATCCTCCCACTACTCCCACCTGTTCCTGTAATAGTTTTATTGGAACACAGTCATTCATTTTCATATCATCTGTGGCTACTTTCTTGGTAAAACAACAGAGTTGAGTAGTTGTGACCAAGACCATATGGCTTGCAAAGCCTCAGATATTTATTATCTAGCCCTTTAAAGAAGAAGTTTGCCAACTCCTTGCCTAGAATACAGTTTCTGTGTCCAACCATTCCAGTTACTATAGCTGTGTAATCAATTACTCCAAATCTTAGTAGTACAAACAACCATTTATCATGCTCAGGGAATTTATGGGTCAGGAATTCCAAGTGGACATGGCATTTCTTCTCCATGGCATCTCTTCTCCATGGCATCTGGTACCTGGACTGAGAAGACTCAGCCAGCTCAGGACTGGAGCAGCCGGGGCTCTTCAGGCATCGCTTCACTCCCTAGCTCTGGGTGGACTCCCCACATGCTCTTTTCAGCCTAGCAGCATCCAGACTTCTAACATAGGGTCTGGGTTCCCAGTGTACATGTCCCAAGAAAGAGAGTGAAGCAGAAGCTGTTGCATCTCGTTTGACTAGCCCCAGAAATCAGGCACCAACTACTTCTGTATTCTCTTGATCAAGGCAATCACAAAGATCTTCCCAGGTTCAAGCTGAAGGAACACAGGCCATACCTATCAGTGGAAGGGTGTCAGTGTCACATTATAAGAAGAGTATGTGGAATGGAATATCTATTGGTGGAACTATCTTTGGAATATAAAACCCACCATCCATATCCACCCACCTGTCTTTAACTCTAGACATCTTCCTATCTCCCCAGACCGTAACCAGGAACTCACTGTCCTGGGCTAAAAAAATTTTCTGCCATGTTCCACCTCATCTCTGAAACTGTTGCTTATCTTCACATTCTGTTAGTAGAAAACTTCAAACTTTCAATCTAAGCCCTGAGGATTACTCCCAGCCTCAAGCTGTGTTCCTTTTGTGTGTCTTATTGTAAATGTGTTTGTTTGCTTGTTTGTTCTTCTGAGCCAGAGTCAAACCTTAAAATCTGCAAGTGGCTTTCTTTCCTCCCTGTGTCTAAGCAAGGTTTCTGCTCTGCCCTAGGTTTAAAAATCTTAATTACCACTTTCTGCAGTCTGCAGAAATTCTATGTGAAGGGGATACAGGTGGCACCTGGGTCAATGTGAAAAGTGTTTGTGAAAGGAGGGAACCAGGGTACTTGTCTTAAAGCTAGATTTATTAAAATATTTCTCACACAACTAAAAAAGTCAGTAGACATTATTTGAGAATTGCAAGCAGTGGGGTTGATGCCTTTATGTTATCCCCTGGTTCTGCCACCGTCTTTCTTGGTTTTGGACTCTCCTCTTCACCTGGTGTAATTTTTGTTGTCTTGGGGAAATAAGCTCCTTCAGGGTAGCTTGAGGATTTATCAAAGGAAAGAGAAGATTGAAAAGAAGGGAAGTAGATCATAATAAACATGATTTGTCTTCAATCCAAGCCTGCCAATAATAGTGGGTAAAAGAAAAAGAATCCTTCCTTAGAAATTTAAATGCATTCATTTCTCTAAAGAACAGTAAAAAAGCAGGAACACATTTTTGATGATTCACCACATAGGTACTTGATAAGCTTGATACTCTTAATTGGCAAACTGGATTTTCATTACAGTTCATCTCAGAAAATAATATTTTGCTTATGTCTTTCCCACTTTTGTAAAATTTTCCACCCAGGTCAGAGGTCAGTAAACCATGCCTTGCTGGCTAAATCCAGCCCTTCATCTGTTTTTGTAAATAAAGCTTTATTGGAATGCAGTCAAGCCCATTCTTTTACATGTTGTGCATGATTACTTTAGCACTACCATAAGACTGAGTAGTTGTAAGAGAGATCACATGGTCTGCAAGGGAAACATTGACTATCTGGAATTTTACAGAAAAGTTCACTGACCTAAAGTGTATGTTGCCATTTAAACTAATTTTTAGATTTTTTTCCATTTAAATGTCAGATAATACAGTGAATCACATGGTGAATTTTAGTAGGGATATATTCAACTTTACACTGAATTATGTAGCTAGTCAATATAAAGGTGTCAGGAGAAACCAAGCTACCTCTTAATTTAGGTACCTGTATGATTGGACTTGAGAAATAAACTTTCTAAAAAAGAATTTTGGTCATTAGTGTTCATTAACATCCTTATCTTTTTAATATTTCAAAAGAATTAATAAAAAAATAGATCAAGACAAAGAATTAATTTGAATCTATTAGATGAACTCTTTGGGAAGGAAAATCAAGATTAATTCCTATAATGTATACTGATAATTGATTTAAAAGATAATTTATGAAAGTTTCCAATGACTTAAAAAATGTTACAGTAGTGAATCTCCTTGGCTATAATAACAAAATATTTAGGGATTGCTGAATCTGCAGCTGTGACAATAGGGTCTCAGCACTGGGCTTGGGGTGGTAGGAGTGAGCAAATCATTTTACCTACGACCTACTGTGCAAACAGTTTAGGGAATTGTTACTCAAAGAAATGTTAGAAAATTTGGTCTGGTTTAAAGGGAATAAAGGTGCCTGAGAATTTAGTTTTGTCATTTATATCATCCATAAATCAAGATTTATAGATCTCTATGAAATTTATTTTTTCTCTACTTCTAGCATAACCCACTCTCCCCCTAAATGGGATGAGAGGAAATAACACTCTATGTTATAAAAATAGCAAAATAGTTAGAGTTGCTTTAATTAAAGCTTTCAAGGGTGATAGTCATGTACTTGTCAATAATTAAAGAAAAGTATAAGGAACCTAAAGATCAACTAGACCAGAGTTTAAACTCTACTCCAGTTTGAAAGTTCTACGGGGCACCCTTCAGGCATTGCAGTTGGAGGCTATGAAATAACTTCAGTGTATGATCGCCTCCCTATTCCAATGTAACGCTATGCTTTTTGTTTCTATGAACTGCTCCATATAATATTTGGTTTATGATGGGTTTTTTAGTAAATGTTTGAAACCATAGGTTCTAGGCACAACTTTAATTTGCAGATGAGTAAAACTGAAGCTTACCATAATTTGGAAGACCTTAATTGGGTTCATAATGAATACAGTAGAGCTATTAGGAATCTAAGTCTCCTGTGTCTCAATCAAGAGGCTTTTAAAATTGATTTGGGCTGGGCACCGGTGCTCAGGGCTTGTAATCCAACAGACTTTGGGAGGCGAAGATGGGAGGCTTCACTTGATTCAGGAGGTTCAGACGCCTGAGCAACATGATGGAATCTTATCTCTACCAAATATATAAAAATAGCTGGGGCACAGTGTGTATGAACTGTAATTCCCAGTTACTCAGGAGGCTGAGGTGGGAGGATCGCTTACTGGGAGGCCAAGCTAGAGTGAGCATGTTCACTTTAGTTTGGTGACAATACTAATACCCCTGGCCCCCCCCCCCAAAAAAAGACAAAGAAATGTATATATTAAAAAATTTAAATTATTTTAATTATGATTATATTTAATATATATTATTAATTAATTATATTAAATATAAAAAATTGATTATATAAAGATTATATTAAAATGGAATTAAAACTCTAATGCCTTATTACTGAGAGAAAGGGTAACGTTTGTATATTAATGCAATAAGAGTAGGAGTTAGTATTTTGAGGTACTTTGGACTTTGTATCACATTCTTATCTAATAGTGCTAAATTTTTAGTTTGCACATAAGATTGTCTCAGGTTTGGGAAAAACTATTAATAATGTTTTTAAGAAAGTCAGTTCCCCCCCCCAAAGTCTATCCTTTTTCTAGAATTCTGATGTGGAATATCGTGCATTTTAATCAACCATCCCAGGTGTTCCATACAATGTTTTATGTTACACACACCTTAGAAAATGCAGTCATAAAGACCTCTAGTTGTATCAGGAAGGCTAGTAGTACAGACATTATAAGATATTCCTTGGACATGCCCTCTATTGAGGCAAAATACTACAAAGTAGATTTCTTTTATATATAAGGAAGTTAGGTTAGCTATGCGCAGTAAACAAGCAACCTGTGCTGTGTGCTGTGTCCCACCGTAATCCAGCACTCTTGGAGGCCAGGTGGGTGGATCACCTTTGGTTGGAGTTTGAGACCAGCACTGACCAAACATGGCGAAACCCTGTCTCTACCCAGAATTCAATAGTAGCTGGGCATGGTGGCGACATGACCTATAATCCCAGCTACATCGAGAGGCTGAGGCAGGGAATTGTTTCGAAAACTGGGAGGCGGAGGTTGTGGTGAGCCAAGATTGGCCATTGCACTCCGGACTGGCAACAAGAGTAAAACTCCGTCTCAAAACAAAACAAAAACAAAAAAATAGGAAAAAACAAAGCAACCCCATTTTTGCATTCTACAGGACTGTTCCTATATCATACTTCTGTCATTAGAAGCATGTGGTGCAAAGTGGCTATGGAAAAGGAAAGAGAGCTATAATCATGCTTGATCACTTACTGAAATAACCAATACAGATATATTCAACCATGAGGGTACAATCTTAATGAATTTTACAACTGGGCACCACTCTTGTAATCAGCCACCCAGATCAGAAACAGATAATATAAAACACTTCTGTGCCCTCCCACTATTTACCCAATATCCATCCCCAGTAAGATAAACTACAAGCAGGATGATTTGAAGTTCTAGGTTGGAAGTGGCTTATATTCTTCCTACCACATTCCATTTGGTCAGAACACAGACATAAGTAAACCCCGATGTAACCGCAAGGGTAGTGAGATAATGTAGTTTTCTATGTCCCAGGAAATGAATGCTGTGGCATTACATATAATATTTTCTTTGTTAGATACTAAATTAGTAACACTTAGAATATGATCTCATTGGTCCAAATACATGATACTTTCTATGCTTTTTATGGTTATGGCAGATTAAATAAAAATTGCATACTGTAACTTAATCATTTTCTGTAGAAATTTATTCCAAAAACTATTGTATTTATATGTTGTTAAGAATATTATTTTATGGACTTGTAGACTGGGCAGATAAATTTAGAGCAAGATGGAAGGCAATGTGAACCTTTAGGGTACAATTCATTTCTCAAATATGCCCTGAGCGGCATATCAATGTCATGGGAATAAGCATTAATTCCATATGTTGCTGGGTTCCTGAAAGTCCACGTATGCCCTCAGATGTACCTTCCTTCAATCAAGATATTTCTTCAGTTTACTGTCTTTCTTAACTATGGCCTTTGGTTTGAGTGGTACTTGTCTTTCTAATTTTTGTGAAAACACTTAAGTTTACATAACACTTCTCTGTTGATACTCCGTTGGAAGCAAGACTATATATTATCATATGCTTCTGACTTTAGGTGTCCATCCCCCTACTTTACTCAATGCAGTGATTAAACAACAAGCACCACACCACCACCCCTTGTATACCTAGCCATTAACTAATGCTATACTGCTTAGGCAAAGTATAGAAGGAAATACAAAAATATAGAAAACTGAAATATATTGGTCTTGTCTACCACGGGTTACCATTTAGTTGTTCTCAAGATTGTAACAAGAAAATACATGCACAGAACACTTGTCAGGACTGTAACTAGATATCCATATGAATAAAGTGGTAATGGATGTGGAAGAGGTGATTTATTGTGAGCTGAATAGAGAAGGATGGTTAGAGGAAGTTGGGACTTGCTGGAACCTGAACGATGGTAGACTGTCAGATGGATCAACAGATAAGGATGTTCCAAGCACAGGTATGGAAGGGACATGTGCCAAAGCTTCTTGTTAGGAAAGAGAAACACCCAATTTGGAGGAAAAGTAGATGATAAACTGGCTTCATGAGAGGAAATAGAAATAGAGACATTAGGGTTAACTGATGTACTTCAAATTTGGTGGACTCTGAATGCTAGGGGAGGTGCCTGTCTTATTATGTAAAAAGGTTAGAAATGATATAATAGCTACACCAGGAAATGGTTAAGGAATTTGGACACATCCCACAGGATGAATATAAAGTGTCATTTAAAGTTTATGAAGATTTTATAGTGTAAAATTAGTCTCATAAGTGAAAATTAGAGAAGGACCTATTTATATGGCAACACAACAGTATGAAAAAAGTAATGCTATGAATATAAAACAATGAAATATAAATATTATTAAGCAGTGTGGTGACACAGTCTTTAATTCCAATACCTTTGGGAGGCAAGAAGAGGGATGATTTGCTTTAGCTTCGGAGTTTGAACCAGTGATGGCAACATAACAAGACTTCCATCTCTACAAAACAATAAAAAAGAAAGAAAAGAATATATAAAATAAATATGTTTTAAGATTCATAAAATTTGAAAACTGCTTTCTTTTTCCATTTTCCTTTCCAGTCCTTCATGATCAGCATAATTGCCTTTATATTAGAAGTTAAATAATAAAGTATTTTGTTTATTGTGTACAAGGAACTGCATGGACAGAAAAGCAAATACAATTCAGGCTATTTATATGCTAATGGGAAGAAAACCAGGCATCCCATGAACAGTTAAATAACAATATAGTAATTGTATTATAGCTCTCCAAAATATTTTGACATCTTTTTTGAGATATATTGTTCCATGCCATAAAGTTTACCACTTTAAGTGCTGAGTTTGATGAATTTTAGTCAATTTGTATGGCTGTACAATTGTCACGACCATCTAGTTTTAGAATAAGTTTAATCATGTCAAAAGTTCTAATGTGCTTGCTTGTAGTCAGTATCCACTCCCACACCCAGGTCCAACCAACTATTGATCTGCTTTCTGTCTTTATAATTTTGTTTTGTCTAGAAATTTCTTATAAGTGGAATAAGATAAACGTAGTCCTTTCTGTTTGGCTTCTTAGTGTATTGTTATTGATGTTCAGTTATGTTGTTTCAACTCTCAGTAGTTTATTCCTTTTATTGCTTAGTGGTATTCTGTTGTAGAGATGTACCATGTTTTGTTTATCCATTCACCAGATATTGGACATTTGGATTGTTTCCAAGGATTATGAATATTATGAATAAAGTTATGTACATGTGCATAGAAATCTTTGTGTGGGCATACATTTTATATCTCTTGGGTAAATAACTAGAAATGGAATTGCTGAATCATATAGGAATTATATGTTTAATGTTTTAAGAAACTGACAGAAATACCATTCAACCCAGCAATTCCATCAGTGGGTATATAACCAAAGGAATATAAATTGTTCTACCATAAAGACACATGTACACATATATTCATCGCAGCATTATTCACAATAGCAAAGACATGGAATCAATCTGGATGCCCATAAACAGACTGGATAAAGAAAACATGGTACATATGAACCATGGAATACCATGCAGCCATATAAATGAATGAAATCATGTCATTTGCAGCAACATGGATGCAGCTGGAGGCTGTTATCCTAAGCAAATTAATGCAGGAACAGAAAACCAAATATCTCATGTTCTTGCTTATGAGCAGGAGCTAGACATTGAGTACCCATGGACACAAATAAGGGAACAGTAGACACCGGGGCCTCCTTGAGGGTAAAGGGTGGGAAGAGAGAGAGGATTGAAAACTATCACATACTATACTCACTACATAGGTGATGAAATAATTTATACACCAAATCCCTGCAACACGCAATTTACCCATGTAACAAACCTATACATGTACCACCTGAACCTAGAATAAAAGTTGAAAGGAAAAAAGAGGAACTGGCAAACTGTTTTCCACAGTGGCTATAATATTTTACATATTCACTGGCGTGTATGAGAGTTCTAGTTTCTCCATATTCTTGAGAACACTTGTTATTATCTGTCTTGATTATAGCCATTCTAGTGGGTATTAAATGGCATTTCATTGTGGTTTAATTTGCATTTCCCGATGACTAACAATGATGAGCATCTTTTCATGTGCTTACTTAACATTCAGGTATCTTCTTTGGTTAAGTGTCTTTTGAAATCTTTTGCTGATTTCTATTTATTTGTTTTGCAGAATACTTTAAAGCATTACATAATTGTATGGTTTAGTGTCGAGTTTATCAGCCTCAGCACTATTGACATTTTGAACATTCTTGGTTGTAAAGGCTACCCTGCGTATTGTAGAATATTTAGCACTATCCCTGGCCTCTATCTAGTAGATGCCAGTAGCACAGTTCCTGTCATGACAACCAAAGATGCCTCTAGATATTTCCAGGTGTCACCTAGGGGACAAAATTGCCCCTAGTTGAGAACCAATGATGTAACAAATTGATATAGATTCGAAAGACTTTAAGAGCAAAGATGTGTAGTAAGAGTAGGATTTAACTTGGACATTTTATTTTATTTTATTTATTTTATTTTTTGAGACAAGGTCTCACTCTGTTGCCCAGGCTGGAGGGCAGTGGCGTGATAATGGCTCACTGCAGCCTCAACCTCCCCAGGCTCAGGTAATCCTCCCATCTGAGCCTCCCAAATAGCTGGGACTATAGTTGCATACCACCACGCCCAGCTAATTTTTATATTTTTTGTGGAGATGGGATTTTGCCAAGTTGCCCAGGCTGGATTACTTGGATATTTTAAATGAACAGAATTTAGAAAGGGGGAATTCACATTAT
>NW_016817794.1:375015-423922 GCF_001698545.2 Rhinopithecus bieti
TGGCTATGGAAAGGAAAGAGAGCTATAAAGTCATGCTTGATAAACTTACTGAAATAACAAATACAGATATATGTACAACCATGAGGGTACAACTTAATGAATTTTTACAACTGGGCACACTCTTGTAATCAGCACCCAGATCAAGAAACAGATCATATAAAAACACCTTTTGTGTCCCTTCCCAGTATTTACCCATATCCATCCCCAGTAAGTATAACTACAAAGCAGGATTGATTTAAGTTTAGGTTGAGAAGTGGCTTATATTTCTTCCTACCACATTCCATTGGTCAGAACACAGACATAAGAACCCCGATGTAACCGCAAGGGGTACTGAGAAATGTAGTTTTTCTATGTTCCCAGGAAATGAAATGCTGTGGTTAACATATAATATTTTCTTTGTTAGTTACTAAATTATAACCTAGAATATGATCTCATGGTCCAAATAATGATACTTTCTATGCTTTTCTATGGTATGGCAGATTAAATAAAAATTTGCATACTTTCTAACTTAATCTTTTTCTGTAGAAATTTATTCCCAAAAAACTATGTATTTATATTGTTGATTACTGGAATATTATTTTATGGACTTGTAGATGGCAGATAATTTAGAGCAAGATGGAAGGCAATGTGAACCTCTAGGGACAATTCATTTCTCAAATATGCCCTGAGCAGCATATCAATTTCATGGGAATAAGCATTAATTCCCATAGGTTCTGGGTTCCTGAAAAGTCCACGTATGCCCTAGATGTACCTTCCTTCAAATCACAAGACTAATTTCTCCAGTTTACTGTCTTTCTTAACTATGGCCCTTTGACGTTTGAGATTGGTACTTGTCTTTCTAATTTTGTGAAACACTTAAGTTTACTCATTAAACACTTCTCTGTTGATACTCCGTTGGAAGCAAGACTATATATTTACATATGCTTCTGACTTTAAGGCTGTTACCATCATCTTTACTCAATTCAGTGATTAAACAACAACCACCACCACCACCACCACCCTTGTTACCTAGCATTAACTAATGCTATACTGCTTAGCAAATATAGAAGGAAATACAAAATATAGAAAACTGAAATATATGGTTCTTGTCTACCACGGGCTTACCATTTAGTTGTTCTCAAGATGTAGACAAAGGAAAATACAATGCACAGAACCTTGTCAGATGTAACTAGATATCCATATGAATAAAGTGTTAATGGAATTTGGAAGAGGTGATTATTGTGAGCTGAAATAGAGGAAGGATGGTTAGAGGAAGTTGGACTTGCTGGAATCCTGAACGATGGGTAGACTGTCAGATTGGAGTCAACAGATAAGGATGTTCCAAGCACAGGTAGGGAAGGGACATGTGCAAAGGCTTCTTGTTAGGAAAGAGAACACCCAATTTGGAGAAAAGTAGATAAACTGGCCTTCATGAAGAGGAAATATGAAATAGGAGCACATTAGGGGTTAACTTAGATGTAGCTTCAATTTGGTGGACCCTGAATGCTAGGTGGAGGTGCCTGTGCTTAATTATGTAAAAGGTAGAAATGATATAATAGCTACACCAGGAAATGGTTAAGGGAATTGGGACACATCCACAGGATGGAATATAAAGTGTCATTAAGATGTTTATGAAGATTTTATAGTGTAAAGATTAGCTCATAAGTGAAAATAGAGATATGGACCTATTTATATGGCATAACCACAACAGTATGAAAAGTATGCTATGAATATAAAACAATGAAAATAAATATATTAAGGCCAGGTGTGGTGACACATGTCTTTAATTCCAATACTTTGGGAGGCAAAAGAGGGATGATTGCTTGAGCTTCGGAGTTTGAGACCAGTCTTGGCAACATAACAAGACTCCATCTCTACAAAAAATAAAAAAGAAAAGAAAAGAAATATACTAAAATATTTTAAATCATGTTCTTAAGATTCATAAATTTTGNTATTTAATGCAATAAGAGTAGGAGTTTAGTATTTGTGAGGTATTTTGACTTTTGTCATCACATTCTACTAATAGTGCTCAAATTTTAGTGTGCATAAGAATTGTCTAGGAAACTATTAATAATGTTTTAAAAGTCAGCTTCCCAGTTATCCTTTCTAGAAATTCTGATGTGGAATATCTGCATTTTAATCAAACATCCCAGGTGTTTCCATACAATGTTTTATGTACCACACTTAGAAAAATGCAGTCATAAAGCCTCATAGTTGTATCAGGAAGGCTAGTAGTACAGACATTATAAGATATTCCTTGGTACCATGCCCTCTATTGAGGCAAAATACTACAAAGTAGATTCTTTTAATATATAAGGCAAGTTAGGTTAGGCTATGCTGCAGTAACAAAGCAACCCTGTGCTGGGTGCTGTGTCTCACACCTGTAATCCCAGCACTTTGGGAGGCCAAGGTGGGTGGATCACCTTTGGTTGGGAGTTTGAGACCAGCCTGACCAACATGGCGAAACCCTGTCTCTACCAAATTCAAAAGTAGCTGGGCATGGTGGCGCATGCCTATAATCCCAGCTACTCGAGAGGCTGAGGCAGGAGAATTGTTTGAAACTGGGAGGCGGAGGTTGTGGTGAGCCAAGATTGCGCCATTGCACTCCAGCCTGGGCAACAAGAGTGAAACTCCGTCTCAAAACAAAACAAAACAAAAAAATAGGAAAACAAAGCAACCCCATTTTTGGCATTCTACAGGGACTGTTCCTATATCATACTTCTGTCATTAGAAGCATGTGGTGCCCAAAGTGGCTATGGAAAGGAAAGAGAGCTATAAAGTCATGCTTGATAAACTTACTGAAATAACAAATACAGATATATGTACAACCATGAGGGTACAACTTAATGAATTTTACAACTGGGCACACTCTTGTAATCAGCACCCAGATCAAGAAACAGATCATATAAAACACCTTTTGTGTCCCTTCCCAGTATTTACCCATATCCATCCCCAGTAAGTATAACTACAAAGCAGGATTGATTTAAGTTTAGGTTGAGAAGTGGCTTATATTTCTTCCTACCACATTCCATTGGTCAGAACACAGACATAAGAACCCCGATGTAACCGCAAGGGGTACTGAGAAATGTAGTTTTCTATGTTCCCAGGAAATGAAATGCTGTGGTTAACATATAATATTTTCTTTGTTAGTTACTAAATTATAACCTAGAATATGATCTCATGGTCCAAATAATGATACTTTCTATGCTTTTCTATGGTATGGCAGATTAAATAAAAATTTGCATACTTTCTAACTTAATCTTTTTCTGTAGAAATTTATTCCCAAAAAACTATGTATTTATATTGTTGATTACTGGAATATTATTTTATGGACTTGTAGATGGCAGATAATTTAGAGCAAGATGGAAGGCAATGTGAACCTCTAGGGACAATTCATTTCTCAAATATGCCCTGAGCAGCATATCAATTTCATGGGAATAAGCATTAATTCCCATAGGTTCTGGGTTCCTGAAAAAGTCCACGTATGCCCTAGATGTACCTTCCTTCAAATCACAAGACTAATTTCTCCAGTTTACTGTCTTTCTTAACTATGGCCCTTTGACGTTTGAGATTGGTACTTGTCTTTCTAATTTTTGTGAAACACTTAAGTTTACTCATTAAACACTTCTCTGTTGATACTCCGTTGGAAGCAAGACTATATATTTACATATGCTTCTGACTTTAAGGCTGTTACCATCATCTTTACTCAATTCAGTGATTAAACAACAACCACCACCACCACCACCACCCTTGTTACCTAGCATTAACTAATGCTATACTGCTTAGCAAATATAGAAGGAAATACAAAAATATAGAAAAACTGAAATATATGGTTCTTGTCTACCACGGGCTTACCATTTAGTTGTTCTCAAGATGTAGACAAAGGAAAATACAATGCACAGAACCTTGTCAGATGTAACTAGATATCCATATGAATAAAGTGTTAATGGAATTTGGAAGAGGTGATTATTGTGAGCTGAAATAGAGGAAGGATGGTTAGAGGAAGTTGGACTTGCTGGAATCCTGAACGATGGGTAGACTGTCAGATTGGAGTCAACAGATAAGGATGTTCCAAGCACAGGTAGGGAAGGGACATGTGCAAAGGCTTCTTGTTAGGAAAGAGAACACCCAATTTGGAGAAAAGTAGATAAACTGGCCTTCATGAAGAGGAAATATGAAATAGGAGCACATTAGGGGGTTAACTTAGATGTAGCTTCAATTTGGTGGACCCTGAATGCTAGGTGGAGGTGCCTGTGCTTAATTATGTAAAAAGGTAGAAATGATATAATAGCTACACCAGGAAATGGTTAAGGGAATTGGGACACATCCACAGGATGGAATATAAAGTGTCATTAAGATGTTTATGAAGATTTTATAGTGTAAAGATTAGCTCATAAGTGAAAATAGAGATATGGACCTATTTATATGGCATAACCACAACAGTATGAAAAAGTATGCTATGAATATAAAACAATGAAAATAAATATATTAAGGCCAGGTGTGGTGACACATGTCTTTAATTCCAATACTTTGGGAGGCAAAAGAGGGATGATTGCTTGAGCTTCGGAGTTTGAGACCAGTCTTGGCAACATAACAAGACTCCATCTCTACAAAAAATAAAAAAGAAAAGAAAAGAAATATACTAAAATATTTTAAATCATGTTCTTAAGATTCATAAATTTTGAATAACTGCTTTCTTTTTTCCATTTTCCTTTTCCAGTCCTTCATGATCAGCATACATTGCCTTTTATATTAGAAGTTAAATAATAAAAGTATTTGTTTATTGTGTACAAGGAACTGCATGGACAGAAAAGCAAATACAATTCAGGCTATTTATATGCTAATGGGAAGAAAACCAGGCATCCCATGAACAGTTAAATAACAATATAGTAATTGTATTATAGCTCTCCAAAATATTTTGACATCTTTTTTGAGATATATTGTTCCATGCCATAAAGTTTACCACTTTAAGTGCTGAGTTTGATGAATTTTAGTCAATTTGTATGGCTGTACAATTGTCACGACCATCTAGTTTTAGAATAAGTTTAATCATGTCAAAAAGTTCTAATGTGCTTGCTTGTAGTCAGTATCCACTCCCACACCCAGGTCCAACCAACTATTGATCTGCTTTCTGTCTTTATAATTTTGTTTTGTCTAGAAATTTCTTATAAGTGGAATAAGATAAACGTAGTCCTTTCTGTTTGGCTTCTTAGTGTATTGTTATTGATGTTCAGTTATGTTGTTTCAACTCTCAGTAGTTTATTCCTTTTTATTGCTTAGTGGTATTCTGTTGTAGAGATGTACCATGTTTTGTTTATCCATTCACCAGATATTGGACATTTGGATTGTTTCCAAGGATTATGAATATTATGAATAAAGTTATGTACATGTGCATAGAAATCTTTGTGTGGGCATACATTTTTATATCTCTTGGGTAAATAACTAGAAATGGAATTGCTGAATCATATAGGAATTATATGTTTAATGTTTTAAGAAACTGACAGAAATACCATTCAACCCAGCAATTCCATCAGTGGGTATATAACCAAAGGAATATAAATTGTTCTACCATAAAGACACATGTACACATATATTCATCGCAGCATTATTCACAATAGCAAAGACATGGAATCAATCTGGATGCCCATAAACAGACTGGATAAAGAAAACATGGTACATATGAACCATGGAATACCATGCAGCCATATAAATGAATGAAATCATGTCATTTGCAGCAACATGGATGCAGCTGGAGGCTGTTATCCTAAGCAAATTAATGCAGGAACAGAAAACCAAATATCTCATGTTCTTGCTTATGAGCAGGAGCTAGACATTGAGTACCCATGGACACAAATAAGGGAACAGTAGACACCGGGGCCTCCTTGAGGGTAAAGGGTGGGAAGAGAGAGAGGATTGAAAAACTATCACATACTATACTCACTACATAGGTGATGAAATAATTTATACACCAAATCCCTGCAACACGCAATTTACCCATGTAACAAACCTATACATGTACCACCTGAACCTAGAATAAAAGTTGAAAGGAAAAAAGAGGAACTGGCAAACTGTTTTCCACAGTGGCTATAATATTTTACATATTCACTGGCGTGTATGAGAGTTCTAGTTTCTCCATATTCTTGAGAACACTTGTTATTATCTGTCTTGATTATAGCCATTCTAGTGGGTATTAAATGGCATTTCATTGTGGTTTAATTTGCATTTCCCGATGACTAACAATGATGAGCATCTTTTCATGTGCTTACTTAACATTCAGGTATCTTCTTTGGTTAAGTGTCTTTTGAAATCTTTTGCTGATTTCTATTTATTTGTTTTGCAGAATACTTTAAAGCATTACATAATTGTATGGTTTAGTGTCGAGTTTATCAGCCTCAGCACTATTGACATTTTGAACATTCTTGGTTGTAAAGGCTACCCTGCGTATTGTAGAATATTTAGCACTATCCCTGGCCTCTATCTAGTAGATGCCAGTAGCACAGTTCCTGTCATGACAACCAAAGATGCCTCTAGATATTTCCAGGTGTCACCTAGGGGACAAAATTGCCCCTAGTTGAGAACCAATGATGTAACAAATTGATATAGATTCGAAAGACTTTAAGAGCAAAGATGTGTAGTAAGAGTAGGATTTAACTTGGACATTTTATTTTATTTTATTTATTTTATTTTTTGAGACAAGGTCTCACTCTGTTGCCCAGGCTGGAGGGCAGTGGCGTGATAATGGCTCACTGCAGCCTCAACCTCCCCAGGCTCAGGTAATCCTCCCATCTGAGCCTCCCAAATAGCTGGGACTATAGTTGCATACCACCACGCCCAGCTAATTTTTATATTTTTTGTGGAGATGGGATTTTGCCAAGTTGCCCAGGCTGGATTACTTGGATATTTTAAATGAACAGAATTTAGAAAGGGGGAATTCACATTATGAAGAATTTAGAGGAGGAGTTTCAGATAAAGCATTTTCTTTTTATAATAAGTTTTGCTGCTAAAACAATTTTCCAGTGCTAGAAACTTGAGATGAGAATTAGATGCTGTTTGTCTACCATCCTAACAGCACTATTTTCCTTTCTTGTCTTTACCCACAAGTCTCTCTCAGTAAGCAGAATGGCACATTCTGTGTCTTTTGTGAGACATGAAGATAAGCTCTGATTTTGTGCTCTCAAACCTAATCTTTCAGTGTGCTCCTGTTGGTACAGTATTTATTTTTCTTTGAATTATTTTCCTATAATGAATATATATGAATAATATTACTGGGATAAAGGATTAACTTTTAAAATGCATTTTAATATGTGTCACCCCTTAGTTTTCCAAACTTGTGTCAGTTAGGAAATATCCATTTCCAATTTCTACAGGCCCTGTTGTACCAAAGATAGTCTTTGAATAAACCATTTTTCTCTATGTATTGAGAAGCGGGTGCACCGGATTCTAAGCCTCTACCAGTAATAGTCTAACATTTCTTATTTCTTAAAGATCCTATATATGAAATAAACAATATGCTAAATCAAAATTCCTCCACAATATAAAATCCCTATGATAGACTAAGATTGGAAGTATGGAATGACAGGAAATTAGTTTAAAAACATAAATCCACTTGTGTGTCAAGTAAGGATGGTACCTTATACAATAAAACCTCCTTGAGTAAACATTTGATGGAAGGAATAAAATGTTACTTGCACATAAATCTTTTTTATTAACAGCAAGTTTGTGTGTGTAGGTGAACACTAATGTCCCCAAGGGAAGAGGAAATAGAAGTAGAGATTATAGCAAATAAGATGAGGGCAGAACTGTTTCACCATTTATCACAAATTGGTCCAAAGTTGTTTAACCAAACCTAAAGAAAGATAGATGGCCATCTGGATGGGGGTTTACATAACTGAGTGAAGCTAATACTTAATCAATAACAACTTTCTCCAAGGGTTCTGTGTGCCTTAAAAATCTAATGTAATTCAGACATGAATAGAAAGTGTTTCCTGCCCTTCTCCTCTTTTATTTCCCTAGCTTAACCGAAAATGGAACAAAGAAAAATATACACAGGTTAGATGGAGCTAGCCAGGAATTGGATTTTGTGGTTACAGCTCTACGTCTTTTATACAGAGCTAGTAACATTGCAATGGGTAGAATTTTCTGGAGTAGTGTGACCTGAAGGCAATTGGCCAAGGAAGTATCTCACTTTCCCTTGAAATGAGTTTTCTAGCAATTTATAGAATTTCACAAATGTGTTCCCTTTTATGGGTGTTAATAATGAGGGATAATATAAATAAATAAGTGAAAGGAATAACAAATAAAGAATTAAACATGCTTGAGCCCAAGTGTTGTACACTGCTGGAGTTCAGAACATGTGGAGTGGAGGTATATGACATCAGCGTGCCTGGGGTCAGATGATAGTAGCTATCTCCTGGGACTGGCATGCACATAAAATGAAAACAGTGCTTGGCACAAGAACCCAGGAAGTTTTAGCCATTTATCATTGTTGTGATAGTGTTTTCTTTGTTTCTGTTTTTGTTGTATTTTGTTTTGTTTATTTTATTTTTTGAAGATATGGTCTCATTCTGTCGTCTAGGCTGGAGTGCAGTGGCACAAACATGGCTCACTGCAGCCTTGACCTCCTGGGCTCAAGCAATCCTCCTACCTCAGCCTCCCAAGTAGCTGGGACCACAGTCGACTGCCACCATGCCCAGCTAATGTTTTGTTTTAAATCATAGAAAGCTTAGGACTTCTAGGAGGATAGAATGGGGGGGGGGGAATCATTCTAAAGACAAACTTGGCACAGTATCAAAATCCCAGTCATGCTGAGGAGGGGCACTTAAGAGAAAAGTGGTGACTATCACTTGAATTTTTTTCTAGCTTAACTTCATAATCTGCATTTAGTTCTTAATTCCAGATTGCCAGTCCCTAAATATAAAAATCAAGATCTGTGACGGGTCCGAGGGTTTTTTTCCCTTTACTTGTAAGCTAACAAGGTAGCTTGCCACAGTTTCATGGATATTGGCAGAAGACACCATACCTGTGTTAGAGACAAAGGACAGTTTATTATCCATAGCAAAACAGCATCCAGAGTATCAGAATTTGTGTCAATTTCTTGAGCCCCCGTTTCCACAGGGCAACATGAAGAGGCCCAGATAGATGCCAGACACGCAGTGGTTCCCACTACAGGAAAGGAACTCTGAGCTTAAAGAACTCAAGACTTCTATAATGGGCAGTAATCACATCTACCCTTTGCTCCAAAGGGAGGCACTATCTCTGTCTTCCCAGGCTGTAAGCAAACCAGCCCTCTGCTTGGGAAGGAGGCACTATATTTTAGAATTTTATTTCGTGTATCAATATTTTTTAAAAATTAGTCCAGAAAAAAGTCAGTGAGGGCCTCTGCTCAGAGGATGTGTTGAAATACAAGAGGCCCATGGAGAATTACCTCCCAACATAACATTTGAAAACTATGTTTACATTAGAAGATACAAAAATATGCAAATAAACATTGCTTTGATATTTTAAATTCTTTTATTTTTTATTTTTGATGTGACAAAATATAACACAAAAGGGAAAGCAAGTGGCTATGGCACACTGAAGACTCCAGAGCATATGTGGCATTACAAGGATGTTGATGGAATGGGTCTGGTGGTGATTCTGGAGGTTATGACACTGGTGGCAACATCAGGATGCCTGGTGGTGTATCACCAGAACTTAGTAGAAACAGCTCTTGCATGGCCGCTGGGGGCACTGAAGAAGTGCTTCCATGCATATGTGCAGACCTGAGAGGGATAAATGACAGATACTGTGAAGAGGCTAACAGTAACTAGTTGAGAGCTTTAGGAGACACTTCTGAAGGCTCCTAGAAGTAACCAGTAACCGCTCTATAAAAAACTGTGGGCCTCTAATAATTGGAGGAATTGAGATCCAACAGAATACAGGTTAGGTTGAGAATGGCTTTTGTGGCCAGGTGTGGTGGCTCACTCCAGTAATTCCAGCACTTTGGAAGGCCAAGGCAGAAGGATTGCTCAAGCCTAGGAATTGGAGGCCAGCCTGGGCAACATAGTGAGACCCTATCTCTACAAAAAGTAAAAATATTAGCCAAGTGTGATGGCATGTGCCTGTGGTCCCAGCTACTCCAGAGGCTGAGGTGGAAGGATTGCTTGAGCCCAGAGGGTCAAGGCTATAGTGAGCTATGATTGCACTATTGCACTCCAGCCTGAATGACAGAGTGAGACCCTGTCTCGAAAAGAGAGAGAGAGAGAGAGAGAGAATGACTTTTACTACTCCTGATTTAAAAGACTATTTCTGTGAAGTGTAGGGGTGTGTATGTGTATGTGTGTGTAAATGGAAATTTGGTAAGAAAAAATAAATGAAGTGGTGAGACCCAACCCCAACAAAATCGATTCATTTATGTCTATAAATTTTGTGTTTCTGATTCAGATTTTGTCAGTGATCTGTACTTATCAGTTACCCATTACAGTGCTTCCAAAGTGTGTTTTGGGTAACCCCCAGGATGTACTTCAGACACTCTACCAAAGAGGAAACCTTTGGCCAAATACATTTTGAAAATGCTGCTTATTACACCGTCCCTTTAGGGATTTATACTTCACAATAGCCTATTAAATACTCTTATGGTTTCCTTCCCTTTAGGATGCTCTTGAACTTGGTATAAACTTGTCTTTCTTAAACGCACCTGAATATAGAATCCTATTTTTGTATAACATTCATAAAAATCTAAAAAACACTAATGTTTTAGAGAGCACATTGTGGAAAATGTTTTATGGAAATTTTATAATATGACTGCCACAATTCAAGTGCTAATAAATAATAAAGGAAAATTTCAGACTCTTTAAGAGCTTTTCAGTGATACCCATTGCTTTACTTCTTGCTTGTATTCAAGGTCAATTAGAAACTCAGCATTTTTTAACCCTGGCACTGCATTGTATTCATCACTAGTAAAAGGGTCTAGTCCACCAGACGTGCTTTAGAATTTCTGATATTGACACTGGTAGTCAATGCAATATTTTAATAAGCCACAGTTATCTTATTGAGTAGATACGATTCTGGTGAAAGGCACACTCACTTGGCATTTCTTAGTTCTTGAACAGCCCTTATTGAGAATAAATTTCCAATTTTCAACATGTTTATGGAATATTAAAACTTGCTTACAAAACAGCCATTTGTGAATTTGCTCAGCATTCAGGACACAAGGTAGGTGACCATTGGATAAGAATGTCTTTTTCTTGGGTCCATGTGGAGTCTTTATTACTTTGTCATTGTTACCAGGTAAAATATTAAGAATGTGGTTAAGAATTGGATAACAACCTTGGTTTCCTGCTTTAGAAGCTGTGTCGGTTGATAGGAAGATTTATTGGTGTTTCTCATTATGTTAAGTGGAAGATAAATTAGTTTTTTATCTCTTGTTTTCACAAATCATATATCAAAATTTATACGTGAAAGCTTCTCCTTTTGCAGTTATCTCTTTAGAAAAACAAGAAGTGTGATAAGACCAAGTTGTTGGAGTTGGTTGGAGGTATTCTGGTAGGAATTTTCACATATTCACACTGATTTTGACATAAATTTCACAGTGGCTAAAATTGTGATATGGGCAAAGGTTGTTTGCTTTTTTTTCCCAAATCATGTCGTCTCTTTCTGTTTCATTATGCATTCAAGTCAGGGAGATCAGGAACATTTGTGTTTCAATTCTGGATCCACTATGGGAATTTATTGTGAGCCATAGTTTCTTCTTTTGCAGAGAGGAATATACTTATGTCATAGGATGTTAGATGTGTTAAATGAAATGCCAACTATGAAGGGCCCAGTACAGTTCCTGGTATATAATGCATGCTCTTGACATGTTCACTTCTTACCCTTCTTACCCTTGCATCTCTTCCCTTCTGCACATTTAAAATCCTTACCATGTTACCCTTTGACTGAGCTCCATGTAAGTCTCCCCCAATTCCATACTCCTGCATATTTCCTTATTCCCCTTATCCTTAATTGAATGGTTTCTGTCTTTTCCATCACTCTTTTCCTCGGGTTCATCTTTGCTCTCTCCTTCTCCATATATATGTATATATTAATATATACATATATATTAATATATTCCCTCCACCGGGTCCCTCCCACAACACGTGAAAATTATGGGAACTATAATTCAAGATGAGATTTGGGTGGGGACACAGACAAACCATATCAGTCCTCAGTAGAACATACCAGTCTCACCTAGAGAGATTAGATTGGCAAAACCAGTATTGGGTGGGGTTGGAGTAGGGAGGGATCAATTTTGCAATAATCTGAGAACTAAATTGTGCTGTATGTGCAGCCTTTCAATTAAATCTGGACACACCAATTTATTAAATGACCAGAGGTAGCAAGTATTTTTACTTACACACCATATAATCAGCGATGAGCTGGGCTCTGAGACACAAGGATAAATAAGAGATTCCTTGCCTTCAGGGAGCTAACAGTATAGTAGGAGTTATAGGCAAGTGCACAGGCCATTCAAACACTGGGTGAGGAGAAGTAAGTACAGGATTCCTTCAGGAAGAAGTAATCCAAAAACCAATGTTGCACAACTTTTGGTGGCCCATTTTTACTTTTAAAATATAGTTTATAGTCCTAAATTCTTTGTTGCCTTACCCAATACTAAAGACATAAATGCTTTAATCTCCAAATTCTAAACCCTCCCACTCTATGCTCTTGTTCCCTGCTCACAAATCCAATTTTCCAAAGCCATTAATGCTGGGTGAAGATCGTTTTAAACAATTGACATGAAGATGTGACCTTCCCGGGGTGTATTTTAAATTCAAATATGAGGTACCTTACTCCAAAGAATGTCAAAATGATATATTTGTAAGGTCAGATTTATCAAATAAAAATATAGAATGCCAAGTTAAATTTGAACTTCAGTTAAACAATGAATACATTTTTACTTTTAAAATATAGTTTATAGTCCTAAATTCTTTGTTGCCTTACCCAATACTAAAGACATAAATGCTTTAATCTCCAAATTCTAAACCCTCCCACTCTATGCTCTTGTTCCCTGCTCACAAATCCAATTTTCCAAAGCCATTAATGCTGGGTGAAGATCGTTTTAAACAATTGACATGAAGATGTGACCTTCCCGGGGTGTATTTTAAATTCAAATATGAGGTACCTTACTCCAAAGAATGTCAAAATGATATATTTGTAAGGTCAGATTTATCAAATAAAAATATAGAATGCCAAGTTAAATTTGAACTTCAGTTAAACAATGAATATTTTGCTTTTAGTAAAAGTATGTCCCATGCAATACTGGGGACATACTTATATTGAAAATTATTCATTGTTTATCTGAAATTTAAATATTTAAGTAGAAGTCCTACTCTATGACTAGAGTGCATAGTAAAGTTGCTGAGTGGTCATTGCAGGCCCAAGTGTGTGCGGTGGGTGGGAAGTCGCTATAAGCTGTGTGGTTTCACTGAAGCTTCAGTGGAAGACAGTCAGTGGCTGGAGAGTTGGATGGAGTGAGCTGGGGATCAGAGGGAGATTTGGAAATGGAGGCAGACAACCATGGGCCATATAAACAAGGCAGGGAAGCTTGGTGAAGGCAGGACTTGGCTTTCTTCCTTTTGTGTTCCCAGGGATCTCACAATAGTCTTTGTATATGGGAGCTGTTCAAATATTTGGTGAATTAAATAGCTTCCACTAAGGGGATATCTTCTGCCATTTCCTTCTGCATCATCTGCCAGAGAATTATTTATTTATTTACTTACTTACTTACTTACTTACTTACTTACTTACTTACTTACTTATTTCTAATTTATTTCCTCTCTGGCTGCTGCACATGAAGTGCTTTCCTTCTTCAGCTTGCAAGTGGCCCATGGGGTTTGGCAAGAGAAACAGCATGAACAATAATGGACTGGTAAACTGTGTGGCCAGCCAAGCTAGGCAGAGGGCTTCCTTTTCACTTTAGGGCAGAGTGCGAGGGGAGGTGTGTGTGTGTGTGTGTGTGTGTGTGTGTGTGTGTGTGTGTGCATGCACACAACCAGTCAAGCTCTACAGAGGACGTTCTTTCAATGTTATATTTTAATGTAATGTTAATGGTCTAATGTTATGGCAGAGAGAGAGAGAGAGTGTGTGTGTATGTGTGTGTGTGTGTTGTGAGAGTGATAAAGAAGGGAGTGTGAGCACTGTGCTAAGGATAGATTGTTGTGTTGGCACTTTACAACATAAATCTTTTATTAGAACCTTCAAAGTACAGATTAATTTAAAGTGAGCCAAAGTCAACCCTGGAGGTGAGAAATGAGCCAAGACCAGTGATGCAGCAGGTCGTTGAACATTTGCCATGGCTTGAGCAGAGAGGTGCACAGATACCACATAAAGATGATTATACTGAGCAGCACTCTTGGGTTTCTCCTACTGCACTTTGTGACAACTTTGGTTTGCAGCCTCCAGGAATGATGCCAACCACCTCCAGGGGTGTTAAGAAATATCTAAAACAAAATTAAAATAAATTCACTTTCATTTAAAATGCAATTATATTCTATATAACACTTTTAGGAGCAGTGGGACTGGGTGTTAGAAAATCAGAGAAAGCAATGGGGCAGCAATGTTACGAATTGCAAAATTGGAAAAGAAGAAAACATGCTAACAACTTATGAAGCATTGGACACTGCAGGGGAGAAGATAGAGACCAGGAGTGAAAACAGCCTCTAAATTTAGCTTTAAAACTTTTGGGGATTCATTTTTTTTTTTCTTGTACTGTCAGCAGCAGAATGATCTGCCCTTGTGGTATCTCATTTTGAGCATTTGTTTATTTGTTTGCTTAGGATTCATTCATTCATTTACTCAGTGTTTATTTTGTGTGCTAACTCTGTGCTAAGCACCAGGCTTATTAACACACAGGATGGGCTTTCAATGGATTATTTTAATGTATTCGTGTTGCCATCGTATCAGCATATGCTATCCTGGCCTGCCCTGGGAGCTGGAAAGAGGGTGCAGTGTCAGCAGGTGGAATTGAGTGAGCTCATCAAATGGCAGCCATTGAGAGCTGCACGTCCCTTCTTCGGTAGATGTGGCTGGTAACAGCTTTGAGGATGAAATAATATGTGCTGACCTCAAGGACAAATTAGGGCAAAGCAAGGAGAAGAGAGAGGATGAAATAGGCTCTCCTTTTACAAACCTAAATTTAATTATAGCTAATAGTAGTTCATGCCTTTCTTATGAGAAGACAGGTCTTCCAAGCTGCATAAGCGGGCAGTTACTGAAAATTTGGTGTAATTTTATTCATTTGTATAATACAACTTGAGTTTTAAGATACTTTTTTTAGGCATGAAAATTCATGCTTTTCCAACAGCAGAAGAACATGAAAAAATTAGTTTGTTTACATGCATAGCTGATAGTGTAATCATTACTATTAAGCTGCTTTAGAAGGTTAACCATTGGTAATTATAAAATAACTGAAAATTAAAGGACAGTACTTAGATTTCAGTACAGCATTTTATATCCACTATTCAGTATTAGACTTTTTATGCAGTATTGTACATTTATCCAGAGCCATTGCTCAATGCATATCTTTGAAAGTCCAATTAGAGTCTTAGAAAGAACATGGCTTTTTGTCAGAAAGACACCCAAATGCCAATCTTATCACTGCTGCTAATTCACTTGGACAAGTTACTTTCCTCTCTGAGCCTCAGTATTTTCGCCTGTAAATGAGGATAATAGTGCCAACATCATAGGGATGCTGTGAAGTTCAGTGATGTACATGTAGCTCTTGGCACATGGCAAGAGTTTAAAAATGTCAGCCACTTCCCAACCACCTGCCCCTCTGGCCTACCTCCTTCCACCTGTTCCTGTGCCAAGCGTTCAGGTGCTTTTCAAGAAGTACACAGACACTAAACCAGTGCCATCAGATTCTCTCTGTGGTTTTCGAATTATTGATGTTGTTTATAATAGAAAGAGAGCTTAAGTAGGACTGAGACATCTTGTGTTTAAAACAACTTAACATTTACAAACTATTTAATCTTAAATAAGTCACTTGGCCACTCTGAATTTCCATTTCCTTATCTGTAACATCAGCATTATCAACCCATACAGTGTTATCTGAGACTCAGATGACATGGTATGTAGAAAAACTTTGAAAACTCTCAAGCATTATAAAAGGCCAAGTTTGCTCAACAGTTTTATTGAGCACCTGCTATATATCAGTTCTCATGCGCTCATGGAATTGACATTCTAATTGGGAGAGATCAGGATCAAATTAAAAGCTCTTTAAAAGTAGGGATTCAGTCCTATTTATCTTTGAATTATTACTACTTTCACAGTAAATTAACATATAGGGTTTCATAAATGTTTAATGAAATGGAAAGATAATTTATATAAAGGAAAAATAAAATTTATATAATTTTAATGATTATGTTGTCAAATATTGTGGGAGATTCATATGACAATAATAACCTCTAAATTCAATCTGTACCAAGAATCTGATTAGAAAAAAAATACCTGATAAAACAAGATAGGTATAAATTAGAAAGCTGAAGGCCAGTTTCTCGTCTTGTTCATGACTTAGGAAATACTGGGTCCTGTAAGCCTGCAGTTCCTAGCATATTGCAGTGTTGATGGATGTTAATTTCTTTTGAATATTAGAACGTTAATTACTCTACATCAGCCATTTTATTTAATCGGGGTGATTTTGCTCCCAGGAGAAATTTGACCAGTTCTGGAGATACTTTTGGATTGACACAACTGACAAGGGGGTTGCTAGTGACGTCTAAAGGGTAAAGGATAAGGATGCAGCTAAACATCCTACAATGCACAGGACAGTCCCTACAGCAAAGTATTAGCCTGTCCAAATGTCAATACTGCTGAAGTTGAAAAGCCCTGATCTATACAATAGAAGAAAAAGAGTCTATATTTATTTTCTAACATTAATATATATTAGGACATTTTTATGCATCATTGATAATAGACTGGATTTAATTGAATAAAAAAATTTGAAAATATGACTTTACACTTAAGAAATATATTTTTGCATTCTTTTCATATTGTATACATCTAAGTATAGAAATTTTTTTTCGTATTTGTTTTGTAGCTGCATCAGAAATAGATGAGTTAACATGTTCAGACATGCTCCATTCATCCTGAACATGAATGAAATGTCTGCCAGAGAAGGATCATTTCCTGCCATGTTTCATGTTGGCAATCAGACTTGGTCTGTTTTAGTAGTGTTCTTAGCATTTTGAACAAATATCCTCCATATTCACAGGGAGGAAGATTTATTAAAATATTTCCAATTAAACTCATTTCAATTCTTGGTGCCAACATATTCTATTTACTCTTGTATTATGTGACTTTCATACTTGACTATGCATTCAGAAAGAGAGGCTATGTTTAGATATTAATCCTGAGGATTTCTTGGAAAATTTTGTCATCTTAAATATTTCTACTACTCCTTTCTCTTTGAGATTTGATCCAAAGATTTTTATCACCCAGAGCTAGTTCAATTTTCAAGAAGTTTATGTTTTTTATCTTTTTGAAAATTCCATTTTTGAGGAAGGTGTAAAGGTGTGAGGAGGCTGTAGGAGGTTGACACAACACTTTCCAGAAGCTGATCTGAAACTAAAATGTATCATTATGTGTTTCTATAAGTATAATCCTTGGAATTGTTTTCCTAAATACATTTTAAAAAATGGTTTAAGAAGTGAAGCAACTATGTTTTAAGTAAACTCTTTTATGTTGCCATTAGAAGCAGTTCAACAGGAATTTGCAAAATTTCGAGTCAGAGGCAGTGACCTGTTTTTGTAAATAAAATTTGATTGGTTCACAGCCATAGGCACTCATTATGCATTGCCTATGGGCTGCTTTTAGTGCTCCACACAGGGTTGAAGTGGTTGACGGAGACTGTTGCCCTCCAAAGCCAAAAATGTTTACTCTCTGACCCTTTATTTTTATTTTTTACTTATTTATTTATCATTATATTTCTGAGATGCGTTCGCTCTAGTTTGCCCAGGGCTGGAGGGCAGTGGTTGCCATCTTAGCTCACCTCAATCCCTCTGCTTCTTGGTTCAAGCGATTCTCCTGCTCAGCCTCCAGAGTAGCTGGGATACAAGGCATAGCCCACCACACTATGGCTAATTTTGTATTTTTAGTAAGAGATAGGTTTTCCATGTTGTTAGGCATGGTCTCGACTCCTGACCTCAGGTGATCTGTCCCCCCCGCCCTTGCCTCCCAAGCACTGAGGATTACAGACTGAAGCCCACCATGCCAGGCCCTGTCTGCCCTTTTAAAAAACATTTTGCTATCACCAGCAATATAAGAGTAGATCTTTAAAAATGTGATCTATTAATCTTCTATGGTGTTGATAAAACTTTTCTTTAACGTTGTGTCAGTATTATCTGCATAATGTATAATTAAAATGTATACTCATTATTTTAATCATTTTGGCATATTTGTACTTGAAACATCCGAAAGTTAGTTTCATATCTCATTTATATCTACAATATAAAATGTTTACCAAATTGAATAATTCTATATAATACAAAGTCATTAAAAATTTTTAAATTACTTTGTAAAAACTGTGCCTTCTATCGATAATATAGTTCTAATAAACTTCAAATTCACTATTAATATTTGTATTAGTTATCCTTTTACACAGTTTACTTTCCTTAAATACTCCTTTAAAAATTAGGCAATGCAGTTTAAAATCTATAAAATCAGAATGTTGAAGGGGCTTATTACAGTGTCTGTTTGAGCATTCTTCTAGATAGTGGAATAATCATGCTTTGATTAGAAACAGTATTTGCTCATTACATGAACATAGTCTCTTTTGTGTTTTCCATCTGCAGATGGAAAATGACTTATTTGACATGTCATCAATATGAATTTTTGTTTATTGCTATCAATTCATTCACATTAAGTCAGAATGAAAGCCATTTCCCATGAGTGAAATTGTACCTTTCTTCTTTAAGACAAGTACATTCTGTTCTCAGTTATCCATCATTTAGAAATTGGTCATTGCAAGATTAGTCTCAGAAACCACTTAGGAGTATTCATCATGATTATCCTTAGCGAAATGTTTAAAAGGATTGGGGGATAAAACAAGGAAGAATAAAAGAAACTCTGCTGCTTTAAAAAAACTGTAAATAAATCTTCTAACTTCAGGGAAAATCTGGATGCTGGAAGCTTGTCACAAAAACTCAGATGAGAGCATTAGTGTTTCTCCAAGGAAACTTCATTTCTGAAGCAGTTTGTATGGTGTCTGTTCTTTTCATGATAGTCAAGATTATGCAATTGCTTTTGTATTAGAGTATTCAACTTATGTAACAAATGTTGAGACTTAACACAGTAAAAATTATTTCTTACTCATGTCATTATCCAGTGAAGGGAGGGGGGAAGAGTTTCTTCTCCACACAGTCATGTGGCAACTCAGGATCTTTCAGTCTAGGTAGCAGTTAAGTATGGCCTGTGGGTTAAGTATGGTGTTTTAGTTAGTTCCAGCTGCTATAACAGAATCCCACAGATTGAGTGGCTTATAAACAACAGTTATTTCTCACAGTTTTGGAGGCTAGAAGTCTGAAATCAGGGTGCCAGCATGGTTGGATTCTTGTGAGAGCCGAATTCCTGGCTCATAGACAGGTATCTTCTCGCTGTGTCCTCACAGGAAGAAATGAGGGTGATGGAGCTCTCCGAAGTCTCTTTCATAAGGAAACAAATCCCATTCCTGAAAGCTGAACTCTCATGACCTCATCGCCTTTCAAAGGCCTCATCTCCTAACACCATCACAATTTGGATTAGGATTCAATGTGGGTGGAGAGATAAACCTTCAGTTCATACATAACATGTGGTTTTGACTTTTATAATGTTTACAATAACCAACAAACATTTTTGACCATGAAAATTATATGCAGTTCAAATTGCTGAGTTTACCATTGAAAGTTGTACTGGAATACAGTCATGCTCATTTGTGTACTTATTGTCTATGGCTGCATTTGTGCTACAGTGGTAGAGTTGAGTGGTTGTGACAGAGACAATAGGACCTACAAAGTGTAAATTTTTTCTATCTCGCCCTTTCCAGAAAAAGTTTGGCAACCCCTATTCTAGAGGCTTGAACTTCATGGAACTCTCAGGAGGTTTTAAGGGCAACCTAATAATCTGTGGCTCTGCCTACACAGTTGGCTGGAACTCAAGCATGTATCCCCAGTGCCTATAAGGGAGGCCGGTAAATGCAGTCTAGTAAAGTGATGCAGATGAGAGACCACAGATATAGTGAACAAGAGTCAATGTCAGACATTTTATAGGAGGAATTTATTGTGTGGACTCACCTTTGAGTCCTGCCTTCAACTATGACTTCGTCTTATTTTAAGTTCAGTAAATGCATGAGCTCTTTTATTCCCTCTCCCCAAGCTGTCATTGTTTCAGCTCATCACACTTTATTTCCTCAATGTGCATAGTCACAAAATGAAAGACAACTGGTTTGCTTTTGGTTTTAGGGGCTTTTATAGATCAAGATAAGCAATGTGATTAAAACAGCAGGGGTATCCAATAATTGAGTTGGGTTTGCCAGGCTCATTTGTGTATTTACTGAACTAGTCATGCAATAGGTGTTAGAAATATTGATCAAGGCAATGTTTTATTTTTCTGGATCCTGTTGTCCTTTTTGGTCTGATTGCACCTGCCAGTGTTTGTGAGTTATTGTCAAATGGGCACCTTCCCAAAGGGTAATGTTTCATTGGAGTATAAATTTCATGTGAGAGTAGACGCTCCTATAAATTCAAAGGTTGTGATCAGCCAGATTTTTCCTTCAAGACAGAAGACAGAGATAAGTAACAGGAATATGGCAATAAGAGATTTTATCTTACTAAAGGGAGGCCCTTCATAATAAAAACCAATAGGATCCTTGATGTTTGTTGGGTTCCTGGGAATTTCTCAACATCAGTAATAACTTTTAAAAAGCTGGCAACAATAGAAATTACAAACATTTATCAGCCCACCAAAAGCAGTGTATAAAACTGATGTTTGACTCATTACATTCCAAAGATGTATGTGTTTTGGCTTAAAATCAGGACAGGACTGACTCAGACCTTGTCCAAGTGGGTCATTTTCATGCCATCAACTTTGGGTGTATGAGAGTTCTTCGAGGACTTTGGAAAAGTCACAATTGCATGGAAAATGGAAGGTGGAGAAGTGGCAAAGTGTAAATTCTTTGTAATTTCCAGCTTTTTCACTTACATATATCAAAATGCTACTGCCAAACCCCAATATTTGAGATTTCGTGGTGAAAGTACACTTCCAACTTTCATGTAGAGTTATTATCTCTCTACTGCCATCAAAGCAGCCTGACCCCTGACTGGGGCGGCTACTCTGGTGAGTGTCAGACATCTTGGGGTTGACTTAGAATTGCTTATCAGGGGCTAGCAGATATAGAGAAAGGAAAATAAGTCCTGGCACACTGGCTCATGCCTGTAATCCCAGCACTTCGGGAGGCTGAGGTAGGAGGATCAGTTGAGCTCAGGAGTTTGAGACCAGCCTGGGCAACATAGTGAGAAACTATCTCTATAAAATGTAAAAGAATTTTGCCTGGCATGGTGGCATGTGCCTGTGGTCCCAGCTACTCAGGAGGCTGAAATGGAAGGATCTCTTGAGCCCAGAAGGTCAAGGCTGCAGTGAGCTATGATCGCACCACTGCACTCCAGCCTGGGCAACAGGGTGAGACCCTGTCTCTAAAAAAAATAAGAAGAGGAAGAAGAAGAAAGAAGAAGAAGAAAAGTAAGACATTTCCAGGACTTTTCTGGCACTCCATGGCATCCTCACACATTACTTCCTTTCCTCTAAACTGTCCAGTAGGTCATCCATATACTTTAAGGTTGTTGCCTGACTTTGGAATTGTGACTGAGGTTAAATGTGAATATATATATATATATATATACGTATATATATATATACGTATATATATATATGTATATATATATTTTAAGAATTATTTTCAGCCAATCCACTGTTCTGCAAATGACTATGCATTTCTATTAGATGATCATCTCATTTCTAATAAAATTAATGGTCATCTCTGTTCACCAAATTTGTAGTCTCATTCACAGCATCCTTTCCACCAAACTGACCTGTTCCTAAAAAAAAAAAAAAAAAAAAAAAAAAATGTGTTGAATGGTGGAGTTTACATGCCAAGAAAGTCCTCTATTACTTTATTTTAAAAAGGAAGAATAGTAATTACTTCCACCCATCTCAAAACTCTCAACAGTTTTCCCCAAATATCAATAAACTAATCTATAACATTCTATAATGGATTTCTGCATAACACAAACAACCATGTAGAACAAAAATTGCCAAACTATTTAACATTTAACAAATGCATTTGTGAGCTTGGGTGCAGTATATAATGCTACTGTGCAATGTTAAGTGCAAATTACCTCTTCCTCCTCTACTGCAACAAACACACTACTGCCAATAAACATTGGATTAACCTGTATGTAAAGTATATGGAGACATGAAAATGACTCAGTTATCTCTTCCTTGTGTTTGCCTGTTTCTCCTTTTCTTTTTTGAGACAGAATGTTGCTCTGTCACCCAGGCTGTAATGCAGTACCACAGTCATAGCTCACTATAGCCTTGATCTCCTGGGGTCAAGCCATCCTCCTTCCTCAGCTTCCTGAATAGCTAGGAATACAGGTCCATGCCACCATGCCCAGCTAATTTTTAAAAAATTTTTGTAGGCACAGGGTCTTGCTATGTTTCCCAGGTTGGTTTCAGACTCCTGGGCTCAAGCAGTCCTCCTTCCTTGGCCTCCCAAAGTGTTAGAATTATAGGCATGAGCCACCACACCTGGCCCCAGCTAATTAAAAAAAATCTTTTGTAGAAATGGGATCTCTCTATGTTACCCAGGATGATTTCAAACTTCAGGGCTCTAGTAATCCTCCAGCCTTAGTCTCTCAGAGTGTTGGGATTACAGGTGTGAGGCACTGGACCTGGCCTGTTCACCTGTTTCTATATGCTTCTTCATTCCCACCTCGTGTTTTAACATGAGATTTTATAGCTTTCCTATCTTTCCTGCTTTGTTCATGGACTTTTCCATCTTCTTAAAAGGCATTTTCAATTGATAATATGGAAAAGACTATCATGCTTATGCACAAGATATTTAAGCAACTCAAGCACAGGATGTGTTCCAATCCAATAACTGCAGCGTAATCCACATCCTCTCTTCTAGCCTGCTGAGCACATTGAACATTTTCTCTGGCATACATGTGCAAATTAATCATGGCAGGTTTTCAGTTTAGTTAGTGAATTGAGTGTACAAATGTCTTATATGTTGTTATAGCAGATATTTGGAAGGTGAGAGTAAAGTATCGGGGCATCTCTATAAGATTGCTTTTATTCACAAAGCTGAAGATGTTCTTGTCATTATATAGCATACTAAAGGTTCTAGGTGGAGGAAACAAACCTGGTTTATTTTTTTGATGGAAGTTTTTGTCTATGACATGTGGGAAGGAGAAGCATGATAAGCATTTATTCCAGGCACTGTGCAGCATCCTAGACCCACATTCCTCACACTGGAGCAGAAACAGTTGTCCATCTAAAGGGCTTTTTTTTTTTTTTTTTTTTTTTTTTTTGGGAAGCAAAGCCTAGTTCTGTCACCCAGGCTGGACTAGAGTACAGTAGTGCGATCATGGCTCACTGCAGCCTTGACCTCCAGGGCTCAAGTGATTCTTCCATCTCAGCTTCCAGAGTAGCTGGGACTATAGGCATACACCATGATGCCCAGCTAATTTTTAAATTTTTTGTAGAGATGGTATCTTGCTATATTGCCCAGTCTGGTCTTGAACTCCTGGGCTCAAATGATCCTGTTAAGTTGCCCTCCCAAAGTGCTGGGATTATAAGTGTGAGCCACTGCACCTGGCATTTTTTTTTTAAATGAAGCTGCATTTCTTCTTCCAAAGAGGAAGTATGCCCAGAAACTGCATGAGATAGGGTGGGCTGGCTATCACTTGGAGTCCAGCCCGGCCCAGAGGATTCTGCCTTTGGCTCGGCTAAATTTCTCTTGTTTAGTCCCCTCTAGTTGGGATGAAGTTACTTCCACCTCCCCTCAGGACTGGAAGAGACAAACATATGCCCCTTCAGACTTGGTCACTCTAAACACTTAGTGGATGGGGAGATGGTTTTTCTTTTCTCCACTGGGATCTCCCTTCTCTTGAGGCAGTGGAAGAAATGTTATTTTTTCCAGTTAAGGAAGAGGTTCACTGTGGACTGCTAAGTTGGCTGGTGCCCTAGTTCTGATTTATTGGAGGGATTTCACTCAGAGCCCCTTTTGTATTGCTATGCATTTTGTTGCCAGGCCAGGGAGGGAGTGAGGTATGAGTGGTGGTTGAAACCCAGACATAGTATATCCTGTAAAGTCTAAAATATTTACTAAAAAATTAGCCCTTTGGAGGAAAAGTTTACCAACTCCTGTTCTAGTCCATGTGCTGTAAACCTGGGATCCTGAAATTCTGCTTCCAGGGCTCCTAAGGATAGGCCACACTGAAGAATGTTCCAGTGGGTCTGTTTGCAGAGGCAAGGTGGACAGAGCTGAGATGCCTGGACTGCACATCCACATGGAGCTCTGGAGTGGCCCTGAGTGTGAGTTGGGAAGAGGAGGGGGGTGGCATAGGCAGGGTCCTGAGGCCATCTCCTTCTGCCACACCATGGTGGCACTATGAGGGGCTTAATGTTTTTAAATTTGAAACTACCTTGCAAGTCCTTATGAAAGAACATTTATCAGATTAGGAGGGTAGAACACATATTTGATTTAACAGATTAGTAGCTTGATTTGGAACTTTTACATAATTGGATGTATAGTGTGTGGCCCTCTATTTGCGTTCTTTCCCAAACCTGCATATGTTGAGGGTGGACCTGCAGGAAGAGGGGTGACTCATTTACACAAAGGCACTCTGTATGCAGAGAGAGGTAGTTGCCTGACTGAATCGCCCTTAATCTGGGCTTTCCTTTTAAAGCACTCTTGCCCAGAAGTGATAAGAAAAAGGGGAAAACAGTGGGTTGGGATTTTTTCCTCACAAAGGATCTATATTTGCGGCCAGCTCTGAGGCTCATAAGCTTCTTAGCAAGACAAAGAGAACCCAAGTGTTGAGAAGTGCCAGCAACTCCTTTGTCAGACACTAAACATTTTCTGCCAGAGCAGTAATGATAATTGACATCACCCACTTGGTCTCTTTTTTTCAATCTCTTCTCCTCTCTTATGTCCTCATTTTTCTTTTTTTCAAGGAGTTCTTGGCTTCATCTCATAGAGTATGTCTGCTCTGGTTTGAATGCCACCTCCAAAGCTCATATTGAAATTCAATTGCTATTGTGATGGTATTAAGAGATAAGACCATCAAGAGATGATTAGGCTATGAGTGCTCTGCCTTCATGAATGGATTAATGCTGTTATAATGGGTGTGGGCTAGTTATCATGGGAGTGGGTTATCTTAGGAGTGGGCTCCTGATAAGAAGGATGAGTTCAGCCTATTCTCTTTCACTCTCTCTTGTGTTCCCTTGCCCTTCTGCCCTCTGTCTTCCACCATGGAGTGATGCAGCAGGAAGCCCATTGCCAGATATGGGCCCCTCGACTTTGGACTTCCTAGCCTCTAAAACTGTAAAAAATAAATTCCTTTTCAATATAAGTTACCCAGTCTGTGGTATTCTGTTACAGCAACGCAAAATGGACTAAGACAATGTCCAAATATAATCACCATGGATGGATTGACTCAGAGTTGCCTGTACTTAAATTATGGTTCCAGTACCTTCTGCTTCAACGAGGGATGCCAGTGGTATTCTTCCCCTTTAGGGTTTTGCAAATGGATGTTTTGACAGCTAACCACTGCTTCTTGTGATTCGTTTCCTTGGAATTACTGAACCCCAAACCCCATGGGATTTCTGAAAAAGACTGCTTCTCAGTTGGATTGCTGCTGTGTTAAAAATAAAAGAAGTTTTGGCTCACATTGCATCAAAATGAGATCTGTCCTTCCATTTCTAAGAGCTGACTCTTCATTCACTTCACTGAAATGAAGAGTTTCGATTTTCCACCATATTCTGATATGTAAAGGTGACCTTTGTGTGCTCTTAGCAGACAAAAATGCTAGAGTGGTAGAAAAATACTTACAGGATTATTCAGCCCTTAGCATCATTGCTTCATCAATAGTCCACGGTACAGTGGCCTGCTATGAAACCACTGTGAGTTCCAGGATGAGCCCATTAATTTTCTTGAGCTTTTTGGTGTTCATTCCTTGAAATTGGAATAAGACTGAGATTATTTTTAAGGATATATTTTCATGTTATCTAATAATGCTGTTGAACCACTTAGAGNAATAAGACTGAGATTATTTTAAGGATATATTTTCATGTTATCTAATAATGCTGTTGAACCACTTAGAGTCATAGGAAAAATATGTATTTTTTTCTTTGCATAATTCTTATGGCAATTTCTGTTCTGTTTTTTTCTACTGATGAGAAATAGTACAGACAAAAGGAGATACATATTGCATGAGATTCCTGAACCAGTTTAGCATTTTTTAGCACATTTTAGTATAATCTTTCCTGGACACCTTAAAATTAAGGACTCACTTTCCATTAACGTGATGGTCATAGAATATCATTACACCTGCCAAGATAAGGTTCTTATAATTTGAAAAGAAGGTGATGAAAAATTCAGAAACCAGATTTCTGGTCACCTAAGTTTGTGATTTAAACCCAGAAATGTTGCCAACTAATAAGCCTAGGATAAGATATTTTGGTCTAATAAACCAGCAATTGGTGCCAGTTGGACTCTTAAGGGGATTCACAGAGTAGGTGAGATTTGTCTTGGATTTTCTTGTCTCGCTCTTTCTTTTGCCACTTCCTTATTTCTAGAGCAAGGATTCTCAACATCAGTACTATTGACATTTTGGGCTGAATAATTTTTTGTTGTGCAGGGCTATCCTGTGCATTGTAGGGTGTCCAGCAGCATCCCTGGTTTCTACCCACTGGATATCCATAGCATCCCCTCCCCTAGTTGTGATTATCAAAAATATCTCCAGATCTTGTCAAATGTCCCCTGGAAGAGAGGAGCAAAATCACTCCTCGTTGAGAACCTCTGCTCCCTTCTGCCAGTTGCTGGGTGCTCCACATTATTGTCTAGAGTTCTGAACTAATCACACCAGTAACCCATCCCCAAGTTCCATCCTCAGGAGTGCCCAAGCTCCAAAATCATTGCTCTCTCCACTAAGTCATGGCCCTCACCAAGGGTGGATATGATATATTACTTGTTTAAAGTGGTTCACACTTGTGCATGTATGTCTCAGGGGATGAACTCAGACCCTTTTTTTTTTAATTTTTTTTAATTTTTTTTTTTTTATTTTTTAAATTAGAAATGGGGTCTCATTATGTTGCTCAGGCTGGTCTTGAACTCCTGGGCTCAAGTGAACCACCCACCTTGGCCTCCAAAAGTGCTGGGATTACAGGCATGAGCCACTATACCTGGCAATATGTGCATTTTAAAAGAAATCTGTTAAACAAAATTGATGTCTAATCAGTAAAAAATAAGAGACTGTCTATAGGTTTACTAATAGTCACTTGGTGTTTTTTGAGACTTATGGCAATTTTATCAGATAGGTAAGGTTATAAAAGTGGATATTGAGACTCAGGGAGATTCAATAATTTGAACAAGGTCAGGCAGTTTGGTACAAAAAGCAGGACTACCATTCAGGTCACTTGAATCTTAACCTGGTGACCAAGGTATTTTGAAATGTCAAGGGAGTCCTTCTATGTGTTCTAATTGTCCCAAGCAATCACTCATATTCCTCTTTCTTTATCTCCTACCTGTTATGGATTGCTATCTTCTTTTATACCATGTATTGTTCCTTGTAACTCACAAAAAGAGTGTTCCAGAGGTGAAATTCCAAGTAACTGAAATGTGTCTATTGAGAGTTACCACAGTTTATGGGAGCTTTTACACAAAGTATAATAATTCCAGCTGCTGACAGTAATTTTCTATATAGGCATCCCTTTCCACTCTCAAGTCTCACTTATTGTGAACAAAAGCAAAAACAAGACTGTTCTTCACACTCGACTTATAGGAGATGACAACACATTCATTCTCTTGTCTCACTCTTTCTTCGGCCACTTCGAAGAAAGTGTTTCTTTCTAGAGCAAGGATTCTCAACATCAGTACTATTGACATTTAAGGCAAGATATGCTCTTGCCTTAGCAAACAAGAGATAATTCTGATAGTCCTTGTAGAGTCCAAGCAACTAACATGGTAATTGATTTCTTAGTTTCTTGGGGAAATGTTAAGGGATTCTGTTACATGTTAGCAAACTTCCAAATACTAGGAGACATTGTTAAGGATCATGTATATTCTATGTTTAATAAGTAAGAGTTTTTTTTTTTTTTTACTTGCTCTTTTATAATTATACTGTAACAAATTTGGAAACAATGTAAAACCCACAAAGAATAAAGCAAATTATCCATAATTCAAATGCTCAGTCATAACCCCGATGACATTTTGATGTCTGTTCTTTTAGCCTTTTTTTCCTAGTCATATACATAGGTTAAGAAAACAAGGCTGGGTGCATTGGCTTACGACTGTAATCCCAGCACTTTGGGAGGCCAAGGCAGGTGGATCACCTGAGGTCAGGAGTTCCAGACCAGCTGACTAACATGGCGAAACCCCGTCTCTGCTAAAAATACAAACATTAGCTGGGTGTGGTGGTACATGCCTGTAATCCCAGCTACTCCGGAAATGGAGGCAGGAGAATCACTTGAACCCGGGAGGTGGAGATTGCAGTGAACCGAGATCATGCCACTGCACTCCAGCCTGGGTGATAGAGCGAGACTCCGTCTCAAAAAACAAACAAACAAACAGAGAAAACAAATACAATGGAACTATAGTAGTCAGGATTTTTAAGCATACAAGATTATGGACATTTTCTGGTATTATTATGTATTTGATTTTGATGACTGCATAGGCTCTGTTTTATGTTGTATCATATGATGCTGTGTGTATTTGAATGTATTCTTCTATTCAAAGTTTTGACTACAATAGGCACACAAGGCATTTTTCAGTGTGCTATAGGTCGCTTGTGATATTAAATTGTGGAGGGAGAGGGAAGGATGGATGCCTGACCTTTGGTTTTGTGAAAGCCACAGGTCCGAGCAGATTCCATAGAGAAAAGGTGGTGTTAATGTCACCAACCATATTTAATAGGGCAGCATAGACAGACTGGGAAGAGTGTGGACAAAACTAGCTAACATTAAAGGAACACAAGCCAGATGAGCTTCTGTTTCCTGGGGTCATGGCTGGGAATTGTTGCTCTGGGGCAGCTGGATGGAGATACCTGAGATGAAGGATAAAGAGGAGAGAGGTTTGCTTCCTACTTAATCATGCTTTCTGGGGTCTAGAAACACCATCATTATCATCCCTAACACATTTGTTAACTATTTCCTCTATTCAGAGGACCTCTAAGAAAAGCAGAATGCCTTTGAAAGCGTGTGCTTAATAACCAGAAGTATACTGAGAGAGAAAGAAGACCATTTGGGCAGTTTTCAGAGACTTAAGCCATCAAAATCATTCCTTCAAAATGATTCTAAATTATCAGAAAGGAAAAATATTAATGAGCTATTGAATATTGGTTATAGCTGATATATTATTTCTAGGACCAAAAAAATTCCAACCTAGTCTAGTTGTATTTTGCAGTCATGTGTGTAGTGGGTAGCAATATTCAAAGCTCCTCACAGAATCTGTGTGCTTTGTAGGACTTACTTTAGAATATAATTTTTATTGGACAGAGTATACATATTTAAGTTTATTTTATATTGGGTTTAATTATTAATTATGATATTCTATCTCTGTGTGTGTGTGTGTGTGTGTGTGTGTGTGTGTGTGTGTGTGTCCTGCTTAAAATCTTGAATTATGTTAGGCACAAAAGGCATGAAGGGGATTTTTTGGTGTGCTGAAGGTTCTTTGTGGTATTAGTCTGCAATGGAGGTTTACTTAGTGACTTAATTTCCGGAAACACACTGCAGTTTCAACTGGAAACTATTTGTTTGTGGAGCAAGTTATAACTGGGCATTTAATGATGTCCTCTGCCATATCTAAATGCAGTTTGAGAGTTGCTTTTACACTTTTAATTTGACAATGATTCTTTTCATGGCAAAATAGGCAGATGCAATCATCAAACGTATCTACACTTCTGTTCAGTAGGTTATAACATCTTATGAATTCTTAAGTTACTTTTCTTGAGAATACCATATGCAAATACTCTACTATAAAACCATAATTTTCAGACTTGACTAGATATTTCTTTGGCAAAATTCACTGCTGATGCACATTATAAAAGGAATATACCTTTGGGGAGATTGGTGCATATTACATAATTAGTTTTATAGAATGAAGAATAATATAGAAATTTCTTAAGTGGACAATTTCTTTATCGAAGTCAAATTGGCTACTTTAGGGAAATAAAAAAAAGATTTCACTAAAGTACAGACCGAGATTGGATGCGAGCAGTGCCTTATACAGCAATTGTGGAATTGCAGATCAGGAACCCAGGAAGTGCATGCTGTCTCTAGTAGATGCTTCAGGTCAAATATCCCCACTTAGATCTCCCTTGGCCAAGAGCCCCTTGACCTCCAACCCTTTGTTCCCTTGCTGCAGTTGACTGTTGCTGGGAGAGGCCTTTGCTTGTAAAGATTCCAGCCAGACTCAGGGCCTATCTTTCCATCATCTTGTGACCAGGGCACCAAACCACCCAGCTGAGTTTTATTGTTCCCCTATTTAAAACTAACTTTACTATGAGCACTTATCCACCAGGAAAGGAAAAATAATTCCAGACATTACAAATGGAATGTAAAAATGTGGTAAACTTGCCTGATGTTCAGAAATGTGCTTTTCTGAGTTAAAGTCTCAGCCAGTTGCCTTGAAGACCGAGGAGACCCAACTGATCAAAGAGCAAGGAGCAGGTGTCTTCCACAGGGAAGCCAGGCAAAAGGTCTGTGCTTTCCAGGTAGGGCGGACAATGTCAGGGTCTGGCCTGGATCCCTTCATATGCTTTTTACTGTTTCTTTACCTTCCCTCTCCATTCGATTTTATTTTGCTTTTCTGTCCTTTTCTTGGTGCTTCCCCTTGACTGCTAGAACCTACTTTGAATCCACTTTGTTTAACGAATAGAAAGCTGGAAGTAGTTGGCAGGCTATGCCCCCAGCCTGTACACACAAACACATAGATTTTGGCTCATGACTGTCTAGTGCTGGAACAAACACCAACACAGCAAGTTGCATGTGGCTGTGTTGCCTACTGGTTAAAAGCAGAAGGTCTAGACTCAGAGAAACCTCAGTTCCACTCTCACCTCCTCCTTTGGTAGCTGTGGAACATTAGGCAAAGGGGGCCAACCATTCTGAGCTTCATTTTCCTTGCGAAGTAGAGGAAAAATGGAACCAAACTCGTAAGATTGTTTGTGAACCTTAAAAGACATATTGCACAAAAAGAGCTGTTTATGGCACATAGTAAATCTTCAATAAATGTTAGCTTTATAGAAAATCTTTCTCTTAAGTTTTAAAGGAGCCTTATGTTTAGATAATTCTCCGTAGCACAACTCAAAAAGTCCTTGTGAGATGGAGCAGCTATAGGTGTCCCCATTTGATAGGGAAGAAAATAGGCTCAGAAAGGTTAAACGACTTTGTATTAAGTCATATGGCTTGTTGTGGTCTGTGATGAGGACCCCAGGCTCTGGAATAGCAGGGTATTGCATTATCTAGGGTATGCACAGCTTCTCAGCATCTAGCAGTCTGACATTTGGGGATTATATTTGCCTGAACCAGTGAGCACATTGAACTCCAAGTATAAAAATAGACCTGAGATTTCTAAAGATCAGAAATATTAATAATATATTACTAAAGAAAGGTGTAACATGAAGAACACAGAGTATGTCCTCAACCATTCTTTGAATGCTACAAACAATAATAGTTCATGAAGTGCAATTTTTCCTTCATTTCAAATGATTCCAATTGCTAGTATTGATTCTTCTACCTTATCTAGAGGAAATGAAAGAGATTTTAGACGATGATGTTCTCACAAGCTCTTGAATCTGTGAATCTGAAAATATCACAATGAAAAACATGAAGGTCATGTGCATAAATCTACATATGATAACATTCATGTATGTGTTAATTACTTCCAAATAAATTAAGATCAGACATATGGAAAACCATATGTACTGGGAAGAAAAAAACTCAGGTGTGTTCAATATATCAAAGTGCAGGAAGTCTAACCTGGTTTGACTGTTGTTGGAGGGCATGTGTGAGTCAAGTCTTTAATTTGTAACAGAATGAAAGTGACTGTATTTCACTATTTTAGACAGCAAGATCAAGGGTATGAAATACGCTTAGAAATAGGACTTTGATTAATATATAAAGGAATTCAAATTATATTTGAGTTACCTGGAGGGCTTGGGACCACCAGGTCTTAGAGATTTCAGCTATGTATCAGAAAATCCAGAGGACAGAACAGATGCAATGGAAAAGACACAAAATAATGTCATATAGGTGAGGAGTCTTTAATATTTTGTTTGAGGCAAGGAGCAAATACAAGCAAGACATGCAGAAGTGTAGAAATGTTTTTTGAATACTGGGCAGATTGTGCTCTAGATGAAGGCATAGACTTATTGCCAGTCCTTCTTAAAGGTAGAACCAAAATTGGAGGAGGAAAGTTAAGAAGCAAATCAGAGGATGCACCTCTTCCAGCTCAGATGGAAACAGCGAGTGAGTTGTCCATCACTGGAGGTGTTTTCCACTTATCAAAGATGTTACAGAAAGTTTCAGATATCTGACTCTCCCCCAGCATTATGAATATTTCATTTTAATTTTCATAATAATTTGTGGTATTTATCATTTAAACATAATCTAGGTCCTTAATAGGATATTTTTAACGTGTCATGAGTTTTATACTCTTGTGGTTTTGTGAATCTAGTTAAGAAGGTCTATCTGTCTTAAAGTCAAATATACCACAGATAATGTCATTACCCTATACTTAAAGTAATGGGTATTATTTATTGATGCGAGTTCTCATATAAAAATGAAGATTGCATTTTTTCAAATGGATATAATTATACCAAGTGTATTTTTAGTTAAAATAGTTGGATAATGTGTGTGTAGTGTAATAATATCTTCAGAGTGCTGGAGGAGAGAGAGAGAAGGGAGGTACAGGTGGCAGGAAGGAGTGAATGAGGGAGGAACTCCACACCAATAATTGTATACCCAGAAAAATAATTTCAAAGAATGGGTTGAAATAAATATTCTCTAATTAACTGCAAGAGATTTTCTACTAAGAGGAGCAGTAAAGAGTGTACTCCATGAACAAGGGAATATTATCAGGAGAACTTGAGATGTAAATAATGCTTGTTAGGTTTTCTTCTTTTCCTCTCTCTAGAAGGGAAGGATCACCAGGAAGAAATAAGTCCAGATTCCCCATCAGTTCAGTGGTATAGAGCCCAGAGTCAGAATATAATTTTTTAATAGAAAATGTGTTGTTGTATTTCTTGAAAAACAAAATAGATTGGACAAGAGCAAAAGTGGCTGTAGATAGCCATTTTGTAGGCTACTGCAGTGATTTTGACATTGGAGGGAGGGAGCTTGAATATGTAGAGAAACAATTAAGTGTTAGAATTTATAGGATTTGATGATTAATGACATGTGAGGAGTTAAGGCTAGCTAGGATGTAGGAAGAGCACCTGAGTGGATATTGCTTCCTTTTAGCAAGATAAGCAACAGACAGACTTGGGAATAAGACTATTAGTTTAGTCCTGAGGCTGGTGATTACAAAATGTATGTGAGAGATCCAGGTGAAGATGTCAAGTGGACAATTGAATATATTGGTATAACCTGATAGGCAGCTGAAGCAGCTTGCTTTGGGATTCAAAGAAATTATTTTGAACCCTGATCAACCCTAATCAACATGAAGAGAGCCTACAGCCCTCCTAGTCTCTAGGGATTCTTGATGGACGGGCTGGTGGTAGAAAGGCAGGTATGTATTAACAGTTTTCTGCTCATCTCAGTCAAAATTTCTGCTTTCATTGAATTTGTTCAATAGACTGTCTCCTTGTCCTCATGTGCTGTCTGTCTGTTCTTCTACATTGTCACAGATTTAGAAAAGAACCTCATTTTATTGATAATATCACAAACAGTTATTTACACAAAGCCTTTATTTAGCCAATCTGAAGTTCTGGGGGATTGGCGGGGTTAACATTATAGCAGTAGTTTTCCAACATCCTTGCTTTTCCGCGTTTCCAACATATTGATGAGCCATCTTCTTCTTCAAGATCCTTTTCTTACTGTTTCTTTTTGGATCCCTCATGGAAGATCTTCTGAGAAAGTCTGTACCCCTCACTCCATATAGCACATAATTTGACATTTTCATAGTCCCCACTTCACTTCATGCTCACTGTTACCTTTCCCCAGTTTCATTAAGATCCTGCCCTGCACTGAGATCCAGAATTTGCCCTTCTGCAACCCAGAACTTTCAGAGGCAGTGACATGTCAGCCTCTTCCTTCCTGCAATGGAGCAGAAAGCACTTAATTTTCCCATGTAAATAAAATATGGTGGAAGTAGCAACGATTTTACTCTCAAGGAACTTTTACTCCATCCAACATTGGGTCTTAAGCTCAGAAAAGAGATCCAGTTTGGGGAACAATTTTGAGTAATCAGAATGCAGATCATAAAAGTGGGAGTAGCTGGAATGAGTGATAGTGCTCCACATACAAGGTAGAGAGAGAAAGGGGAATGGTCAGTGTTTTCTGCTCAACTTGCAAGAGGGGAAAAATTAAGTTTTTTTGGTTCCAAACCACACTTCCCAAGAGAATCCTGGAGCATACAGGGTGGAGGGTGATAGGAGAAAGGTAGAAGGGCATTTCCATAGTCAGCATTTCAGGGAAGAAATGTTGGCAGTTTAAAGGTAGTGAATTTTCAACTGCTTTATTGCTGGTTTTTGTTAGAGTAGAAAAATTTTACAAAGGCATTGTGTTCTGAATATGAAATTCATCTGTTATCAGGCCTTTCCTTAAATAGGATTCAAATATTCGACAAATTACAACATTATTCTTACTTCTGTTTGGTTTTTAAGTACTTTATATGTTTCAAAAAACAAATTTAAATATTTTGGGCATTCAAAATGAAGTATCATTCTCCAGTGTAATTAAAGGAATAATTTGGCCACGTAATCCAATGTCTGTTCATCAAGGCAATAGGTTTATAGATGAAGGAAACCTCCCTCTTACTTTGGAATTCATCAAAGTGGCCATACTATAAATGGGTGTTGTACAGTTTCTAGTTTCTTCATTTTGTGAAGATAGATACAGAGGGCTAGAAACAGGGCAAACACATGAACTGACCATGGACAGTAGTAATGGTCTGATCATTCTCTGTGTTTTAGAACTTTATTCTTGAAGTTGAAAGCCAAGCGCAATCTTCTGCATGCCATATCAGCAACCTAACATTATCAGGTGCACAGGCTAGATCTAGAGGTTGGATGTCAACAGCAAGGGCAAGTGGCCAGTTATACATATATGTGCTTGACCATCCCCTATTGGGAGGCCTATATAGGGTAGAATGTAGGCATGCAAAAAGTGTGAGATTTCTGAGGTGGTTGACCTCTATGGATTTCTAACCCAAACCCATAGTGTGATCCTGGCAAGCTTCATTGGGGTGTTGGCAGCACAAATTTCAGGTGCTTTCATGTTTCATCCAGAGATGCCCTTGCCCTATTCAGTGACCTTCCTCACAAACAGGAGAAGACGGTAGAATAAAAAATGATAGACTAGGACTATATGTCACCAGGCAGATGCAGCTAGAGCCTATGCCCCAAGAATCTAGCCAGGACTTCTTAAAAACTAGTTAGATCTATGAGCCAATAACCAAGACTTATGTTAACCATCCTCTTGGGAGGCTTAACCACCTGTTGAACTTGGTCAAGTGTGAGTGAGTGACTGTAAGCCTTGGAGCCTCATTGCAGGGCATTCTTAATTAACCTTGAAGTTGGGATGATCTGAAAAGACTATGACTGGGAAACAGTAATAGGCAGGCCTATTCATAAAGTGTTCTTGATTTACAGTTGCAGCATCTCTGTTTGTGTGTACCTCAGTGCTTCCCAGCCTTTTCAAGTCATGACAAATGCAAAATCCAGTAAATGGGTGAGGTTATTTGTGGAAGAAGGTAAAAATCCAGAGGACCCAACTGTTCCAGGTCACCCCCTCTGATTAAATATCTGGCTAAGAGTCTTTAGTTAAATATCTCTGGATAAATATCTCTACACACTTATAACTTATTCATAGCATACCAGTGTACTTAGGCATTGTGCATTATTCCACAATTCTTCCTAATCCCTTAAAGGTTTGTTCTATTACTGTTGATAAAAATCAACTTACTATCTCAGTGTTCTAATTTATTTAATGACCAAGGTGTGGTTACTCTGTAAAAATATTTTCCAGAAAAGATGTTCACTGCCAAACATTAGAAATACCATCCAGTTTCTCATTTAAATTTTAATTATCATACTAGTTGAAATGACACTTCAGATTTAATGTTTCTTATTTGGCTTTACTGGTATAGTGTCTCTTGCCAACATTTTCACTTTCTTTGTGCTATAAATATTTCATGCCAACAAGTCATTATGTTTCACCAATATTTGGCTTTATGATCTTTCCTTGCAAAGCCGAAAGTCCAGCGTGCCTGGGTGAGGACAGTCTCTTGATTAAAAACATTAATTTAGGTTTCATCACACTTATGGTTTCTGCAGGGTTTTTTTTCCCCGTTTCTACCACCTTACAAATTGTAATATGTGCTTTACTCGTTGCTCTGCCTTCTAGCATACACACACACAAACATACAGGTGTACTTTGGTTCTCGACTCATTTTCCATATATTGATGCTTTAGGACAGTGTTATTTGATTATCTTGTCATTTCCAGTTTCACAGAAGCCAGAATAAATCTTTCACTTGTTTTGACTTTTTTTCTTTTCTGATTTTGCCCATTGAACCATGAGAGTATTGTGGTAAACAAGATTAGGCAAGAAACTCCTGTAATCTGCTGGGCATATTGGAAAGAACATGGGATTATTTTTTGGTTAAATAAACCTGGGTTTCAGTCTTGACTTTATTAATTATATGGGGTTTGGAAAATAATTTGTGCTCTGAGTCTTTTCCTCACCTGAAAAAATGAAAATCCCAACGCTTGTTTTAGGTACCCTGAAGAGCTATTTTAAGTAGTACATAAGAAAGCTTTCTACTTAGAAAAACATCTATACATGCTTTTCTCCAGTTTCGGAGGATGAAGTGTCGCTCTCTTTTTTTTTTTTTTTTTTCCTTCGAGGCGAGCCTAGCTTCTGTCGCCAGGTTGCTGAGTGCAGGGCGCGATCTTCGCTCACTGCAAGCTCCGCTCCGCGGGTTTACGCCATGTCCTCGTCGCCTGCTCAGCCTCCCGAGTAGCCTGGGACTTACAGGCGCCCGCCCTTCCCTCGCCCGTCTATTTTTTGTATTTTTTTTGTAGAGAAGGGGTTTTTCCAAAACAAAAAAAAAAGCCGTAGTAGACCGAGGATGGTCCTCGAACATCCTCCTGACCTCTTGATCCACTGCCGTCTCGGACCTCCCAAAGTGCTGGGATTTTATACAGGCTGACGTCTTCTGTGTTTCTTGGAAGTTACCCTTCCAATCTGTATTCCTGATCCCATTGCATCTCACCTTCTTCAGGTGTTGGTGCCTACTCTTAATCCTCTTTGCAGGTTTTACCTCTTCTTCCTGATCAACTGCCCTCAGCCTTTAATACTTGTCTAGATTCCCTCTCATCCTGAAGGTACTCCTCCTTTCATCTTTTATTCCTTGTTCTACCTTCCACTCCTCCCCGCAAAAAAAATCCTCCCTATCTTTGACCCTTAAAGGTCAAATACTTTTAAACAAATATGTATATATTCCAAATTTGCTTTATCATTTTAAACTTTCACTCTATTCTCAATCTACCTGCTATGGTTTGAATGTGTCACCCAATGCTCTTGATTTGGAAATTTAACTCCGAGTGCAACAGTGTTGAGAGGTAGGACCTTTAAGAGGTGATTAGGTCATGAGGGCTCTGCCTTCATGAATGGATTACTGCCATTATTGTGGAAGTGGGTTAGTTATTGCAGGAATGGGTCCTTGATAAAAATATGAGTTCGGCATCCGCACTTCCCTGTCTTGCGTGCTCACTTTCTCTTGCCATGTGATGCCTTCACCATGTTATGACACAGCAAGAAGTCCCTCACCAAATATGGCCCCCTCAATCTTAGATTTCCCAACCTCCAGAACTGTAAGCAATTAATCTCTATTCTTTGTAAGTTACCCAGTCTCAGGTATTCTGTTAGAGCAGATCAAAGTGAACTAAGACAACGCCACTATTTGGACTTTACTCAAATGGGAAATGCTAGTGTAAATGTCACCAGAGATCTCCGGTATTTTTTTCTGATTTCTTTTATTAGTGTTACTTTTTATTGATATGTAATAGTTGTACATATTTTGGGGATACATGTGATATTTTGATACATGTATACAATGTGTAATGATCAGATCAGAGTAATTGGGATATCCATCACCTCAAACATGTATCTTTTCTTTTTGCAGGAAACATTCCAATTCTTCTCTTCTAGCTATTTTTAACTATACAATAAATTGTTAACTCTAGTCTCCCTACTGTACTATCAAATAATATAACTCATTCCTTCTATCTAAGTGTATTTTTATACCTATTAACCAACCTCTCTTCATTTCTCCCTCTTTCCTATCCTCTGATAATCACCATTTTACTCTCTACCTCCATTAGATCTTCCATGTTCTTTAAAAGTAAATGTTGAAAGAGATACAACCTTCAAGTTCAATGGCTTGACCAAATACAAGTGTATTTTTTACTCATCAAATAGAAGTGTTTGATCCTGGTCAGGAGGTTCTTCTTCAGTAAATGACATAGGGACCCAAACTCTTTCCATCTTGGAGTTCTACCTTACCTGGCTCCCAAGGGGGGGGTGCGTCCATCCTAGCCATCCAGAAGTGGAAAAGAACAGGGAAGATCATGTGTAGGAAGTTTATATGATTTTTAGGGTGGGCCCTAAACCCAATATGACTGATGTCTTTATGAGAAGAGGGAAATTTGGACAAAGAGAAACACACACACAGGGAAAACATCATGTGGCAATGAAGGTAGAGGATGGAGTGATGCAGCTGCAAGCCAAGGAATGCCAAGGATTACCAGCAAGCACTAGAAGCTAGGAAGATGTAAGGAGAGATCTTCCCCAGGAGCCTTCAAAGAACATGGTCCTGCTGATATTTAGGTTTTGGACTTCTCACCTCCAGGACTGTGAGACAATAAATTTCTGTTGTTTTGGGCTATCTGTTAGTGAGTACTTTGTTACACAGTTCTAGGAAACAAATGCATGGTTAAGCCTAAAAGGGGATACATTACTCCTGCTCACCCTCCATTGGTCGGAACTCAGACCTATGGGCAGAACAGCAAAGAAACCAGGGAAATATAGTCCATCCCTATGTCTAGGAAGAAGAGAAGAATATGGGTCTTAGAGATCATCCAGCAGTTTCTTCCATCCCTCCACATGACCACATACTATGAGCATTTTTAGTCATCTTCTGTTGAATTTGACCCTGTAGGCTATACAATTCTTGATGGTGTTGACAAAATAGAGGCACTAGACAAGGTACTTGATGCCTATTATTTTAAACCTTCACAACAACCCTGCAAAGTAAGGAGTGTTATTTCATTTCTCAGTTGACACTTTCCTGGCAGCTCAGTTCATTTTATTTCCCCCACATAACTTTCTTAGGTTTTCATATCTTTGATTATTGCTTTTTTGTCACTCTTGTAGGTTCTTCTCGTAGGCAAATCTTGGACTTAGGTATTCCCTGGTTGTCACCTTGGCCTTTTCTTCCTTCTTAGTCAACATGCATTCCCTTAGTGACCTCATCCTTTTGTGGTTTTACCTGTACCTATATGTTGATGACTCCAAAATTTAAGTCTCCATACCTAATCTCTTACCTGAACTTCAGAATATGTCCAAATACCTATTGCATATAGCCTGCAGATACCTAAAACTCAACTTCCCCTAAAAGATATGTCTCAAATTTATCCTACGTTCTTCCTTTTTTATTCTCACGGTAAGTGACACTACCTAGTCAGGTCACCCAAACCAGAAAACTAGTAATAACTATCAATTCTTCTGACTCTTTAGCAATGTTACCTTCTAGGTATAACTTTGAACCAGCTCCCCCAGCTTCTAACCATAAATTGCCTAGTTCTGTCTCATTATTCCTCACTGGATTTTATGCCAATTTCTTTTGATGGCCTCATTTATTAATTTTGCATCCTTCACATCAATTATCTACACTGATCCCAGAATTTTCTATCTGAAATGCTAGCTGTGTGCAGTTCCCTGTTCACTTATCAGTGACTTCCTGTTATGTACTGATCCAAGCTCTTCAGCATGGCATATAAAGGCATGAATAACCTTTCTCTTCATGCCTCTTCTTCAGCCTCATCTTCTTTTCCACTCTGTACTGTAATTTATGTTCTAGTAATAACAAATTTAGTTCTCCCAATGCAGCATGCTGTTTCAATCCTCCACGCATTTGCTTAATCTGATGCCTCTCCCTAGATGAACTTCTCTTTTTTCTGCATGTAGCTAACTCCTCTTATTTTTTAAGGTGACCTAAGCATCTCTTCTTAAGATGCCCAAACAGCCCTCCCCTGTGCTGTACTCACACCCTGTGGTTTTCTTTATCTTTACACTTATAATGAATGCAGAAATCCTTATTTCTGTATCTTCTCCCAAGAGTGGGTTCCCTGAGGGCAGAGAAGCTTGTCCCAGTACCGACCTAACATAGCAGTTTCTGAAGCGTAGTAGATGCTAAGTAAACATTTGCTAAAAGAAACTAAGCTTCTTGCAGGGGATATTATCACCTGGATAGAGATTTTGAGTCTGGATATAATCATAGATGATAGCTCAACACCTTTAAATCCCAAAAGGAAAATAGATATCCTAGTTTATAAAAATCTATGAAAATTGTATTTCAGAATCATTAAAGCTGATAAAATAGAATGTAAAATATACAAAGCCCTAAATTTTACCTGATTCTCTGGGCTATATTGACTTCAGAAAAAAAGAAGCAACAATGTTTTGATGCTTCCTGGAACCTCTAACTTCAAAAGCTGGTGATTTACATTTATCCTCTTAAAATGCTCTCAGTGTATCTAACCTACCCAAATACATACCACTAGGCCTTGACATATAAGAGGAGACTACTGGAAGATAAAGGACTGCCAAACATTATTTTGGTGATAAAAGACTGAACAACTTAGTCCAGCAAGAGTTCAGAAGAAAAACAGAAATTAGAGCCCACCAAAGAACTTATGGCATAATGTGCATTTATTCAACAATAAGTGAGACATTCATGTTTTAAACTTTGTTATAAAAATTTAAAATATAATAACTGAAAGTAAATTGAATGGTAAAACCACCCTATACATCATCCAACTTTAACAATTATCAGTATGCTGCCACTGAGTCACCTATATACCAAGACATTTCCCATTATTTTTTCTAAGTTTTCATTTCGCATGTTCAAAAGCACAAATGTCAATATACCTGTGTTAAAAATATTCCTATCATAGGCCGGGTGCGGTGGCTTATGCCTGTAATCCCAGCACTTTGGGAGGCTGAGGTGGGTGGATCATGAGGTCAGGAGATCGAGACCATCCTGGCTAACACAGTGAAACCCCGTCTCTACTAAAAATACAAAAAAATTAGCTGAGAGTGGTGGCAGGCACCTGTAGTCCCAGCTACTGGGGAGGCTGAGGCAGGAGAATAGCGTGAACCCGGGAGGTGGAGCTTGCAGTGAGCCGAGATCGCGCCACTGCACTCCAGCCTGGGCGACAGAGCGAGACTCCANTTTTTTTATTTGCTTTGTATTGCTTGAAATGTAAAATAACTTTTTAAACCTAGTTTACTTAATAAAATGTGGCAAAAAAAATCAACAAAAATAATCAGTTGTTACTCATATGAATGACATTATTTCCACTTCTGAATTGTTTCCAGAAGCATTTTAATGTAACAGTTTGGGGCAGAAGCTAGCACACTCTAGCCCACTGACCAAATCTGGTCCCCTGCCTGTTTATGAAAGTAAAATTTTATTGGAACACAGCCATAGCTATTCATTTGTATAATGTCTGTGACTGCTCTTGGGCTACAATGGCAGAGTTGAGTAGCTGCAACAGCCTGTTTGGCCTGCATAGCATAAAACATATTTTTTTTATTTTAAAAAAATTATTTTATTTTTTACTTCTATGTTTTTAGAGACAGAGTCTCACTATGTTGCCCAGGTTGATCTTGAACTCCTGGCCTAAAGTGATCCTCTTGCCTCAGCCTCCCAATGTGCTGGGATTATGGGCATGAACCACCATGTATCTGGCCCTGTACAGATAAAGTTTGCCAATCCCTGGTTTAGCACATGAGGTTCCCTTTGAGATCCATGTGGCCTTAGGTGAGACACTTAATTTCTCTGAGATTATTTAATCATCTGTAAATAGGAATGAAAGTCAAATATAACTCACAGGGTTGTTTTGAAGCTCAAAAGAGTTAATATATGAATAACATGCAGAACAGTATTTGGACCATAGTAAGCACTCATGTTACCTTTATCATCATAATTATCATTCTCAATATTATCGTTGATGGTACTGATAGAAACCAGTGGGCTTCAAATTGCAGCTATGTCACTTAGGGTCTTGAGGAAGTAAGTTAGTCTGGCCGGGCCCATTTGTGTATCTCTAAAAAGGAGATAGTTGTCTCTTCCTTGTGAGATTGTATAAGGAATAAAGGTGACAAAGCCTTGGGACATGGAAACATTTCATGAAATGGGGATTGCTATTGTTAGTATGGTTTTGCAGGTATTCTACACTTGGAAGTCACTGGGCATGTGGGTCCTTGTAGATATCTGGCTAACAGTACTGAAGGGGCCTGATGGGGTTAATTTGCTGCAGTTCATAGTCTAGGCTTCAGCTTTGAAGACCTAGGAGGCTTATTTTGTTATTTCTACAAGAGTGAGTTTCTCCCTCTTAAATAAACTTCAAGTCATAAGACTGACATGCACACATTTACTGTTAAAACTGGAACAGTAATGAGCAAACAACCTAAGGGAGAAAGGATGTCAATGAAGGTACTTGGGGGGATGAGTGTTCCTGGCACAGGGAGAAATAGAATGACCAACTTGCCATGGTTTGCCTATCACATACTGTGGGGTTTTTTTGTTGTTGTTGTTGTTTTTTTGGGGGGTGGTTTTTAAGACAGAGTCTCGCTCTGTCACCCAGGCTGGAGTGCGGTGGCCGGATCTCAGCTCACTGCAAGCTCTGCCTCTCGGGTTTACGCCATTCTCCTGCCTCAGCCTCCCGAGTAGCTGGGACTACAGGTGCCTGCCACCTTGCCTGGCATACTGTGTTTTTACTTTGAAGATCCTGCATCCCAGGAAACCCCTTAGTCTCCCTGGTAAACCAGGATGGTTGGTTCACCTTAGGAGAGCTGAGAGTATGCCTGGCATGCAAGAGCGTTTGCAAGCAGACAAATGTGGCTGGACTGGAGTGAGTGTTAGAGGAAGTGACAAATGATAAAGTCAGCAGTGAGGTAGGGACATCAGATATACAGGACCTTGTCAGGCATCTTGAGGACTAGCTTTGACTTGGAATGAAAGCCAGTAGAAAGTTGGCATTGGTGTGACATGAGCTAATGTCTCTTACTAAAGGCTTATGCTGGCTTCTGTTTTAAGAATAGAGAAGAGAAGCAGCAGGGAAACTACTTGGAAGTTACCACAATGACCCAGGTACCAGATAATAGTAGCTTGGGCCAAAGCCCGGGTAGCTATAGAGGTGAGAAGTGGAGGGATGCTGGATGTATGTGGAGGGATGCTGGATGTATGTTGAGAGTGGAACCAACGACTCCCTGATAGTTTGGAGTGTGTCTTAGTCTGTTTTGTGTTGCTATAACAGAATACCACAGACTGCATAACTTATAAAGAAAAAAATATATTTTTCACAATTCTGAAGGCTGGGAAGTCCAATAGCGAGATGCAGACATCTGCCGAGGGCTTCTTGCTGTGTAGTCCCATGGTGGAAGGGCGAAGAGAGGGTGAGAGAGAAAGAGAGAGAACCCACAGCCGCAAGCCTTTTTATAATAAACATTAATCCATTAACAAGGGTGGAGCATTAATACCTCCCATTAGGCACCATTGCTCAACACTGTTGCATTGGGGATTAAGTTCCCAACACGTGCTTTTGAGGGGGACACATTCAAGCCATAGTAGAGTGAAAGAATGAGAAGAGTCAGTGGCGACTCTTGAGCCTTTGTTCTGAGTCACTGATAGGAAAATATTGCCATTTCCTAAGACTGAGAAGAACAACTTTGCAGTAAAGTAAGCCAGTTTTCGGTAGAGGAAAACTAAGACCTAATGATGTGCATTACCATTGCTAACGTAGAGCAGTAGAAAAACAATTTCTTCTCAGTCTCAGGAAATCAGGAGTTGAGGAAGGAGAACAGGAATTGACTGGGAGATACCTATTAGATATGCAAGTGGCAAAGTTCCATAGGTAGTTGGATTTAGAAGTTTGGGGTTCAGAGGCAGGAGACAGTTGGATTTTGTCTTAGGGGCTCAAGAACCTCTTCACTTTTTTCAGTTCATTGTGAGGTCAGTATTTCACATTACAGCTGCTTTCTGCAAACATTTTATTATAATTTTGCCCATATTGATATGTCTAAAAATACTCTATGATAATAATTCAATTTTTTCATAACAGGTGTTGATTGGAATTAAGTGAGATGTAAGTGTAGGCTACCGTATGTTTGTTTCCCACAAGACTTTAATGAGTTTGTCTATTAGTTTAACATAACAAACTTTTGAGTACCGGGAGTTGTTTGATTATGCCATAGTATGTTCTTGAAGAATACCTAAAGCTACTGTTTGGTTGATTTAAAAGAGCTCCTTTACTGATTTTCAAATGACAAAGTTATTTTAAGATATTCTGAATTGTTTTTTGCCTTTCAAGATGGGAATATATGGGGTTGGGTTGTATTAAGCCTAGTGAAATATACTTAGAAAAATGCTAGTGAAATTGGATGTTCTTCTCCTTCCATCTCCTAAGCAAGTTCAGGGTTAAGAGCTGTAGTGTAAAGTAGGCCAGTTTTCAGCAGAGGAATATTAAGGCCTAATGCTGTACATTACCATTGCTAATATATAGCAGTAGAAGAAAAGTTGTCTTCACTTTGCCTTAATGTAAAACAAGAGTTACCTGTGTTTTGGTTTCAGCCTGCAATCAAAGACAAAGTAATTCTCAATCTTGGCTGCACCTTGGAGTCATCTGGGAACCTCTAAAAATACCTCGGTCCCACCCTGAAAGATTCTGATGTAACTGGTCTGCAGTGTGACCTGAGCACCAGGATTTTAAAAATCTCTTGAGGTGATTTTAATGTGCAGATAAATCTGAGAAGCCCTGGTATAGAACAGATTTTGATACTGTGGTTTGCTGGTTCATTCAACAGTGCAGATTTTATGGTAAATTAATCGACTTCTAAAACTGAAAAGAAGCCCAGTAAGTGTAATAAGAGTCTTCTGTGTCATATGTGTTCTGATTCCTTAGAGGGATTTTTGTGGGGAAAATGCTGACTGTCACCTACACTCGGGCTGTGTGCTAGATGATGACAGTGAGCCTTTTCTAGGCTTGTTATCAGCCATATATGTGTTTAAAGGGCATTTTGATTTGTAGACACTACCCCTTGGGGAAATTTTCTCAGCTTTACTTTTCTGAATTCCCTTTATTTCATTAGTTTCTGCCACATTACTTTTCTTTTTTTTTCTCTGACTCATATCAGCAATATAAACAAATATGTCATGTGGATAGATGTTCCAATAATACAGTGACCCTTTATGATTACAATACAGTTTTAAACTTAGGTGATTAGATCTCAGTTAAGAACCCCTCCAAAAGTGCACACGAATTAAGACGTTAATAGTCTATCCAGGAGGATAACTGAATTCTGAAATAGAGAATTCATTTAAAACAAACAAAAAATGAACAGGCCATAGTAGGAGAAAACATTATTATTACAGATGGCAAAATATGTGACTGACTAGTTGTATCAGTTAGCATTGGTTGTATAATTAAACCACCCCAATCTCAATGGCATACAATAGTAAACATTTCCCATGAGTCTGTAAGGGTCACTGATCTGGGCTACCATCTGTTGGGTTTACTTTTCTGAATTCCCTGTAAGCTAGCTCTTTTCCTTATGATTCTTATCCTTCTGCTGGGACCAGTGGGTCAGTGTAGACGTGCCCTTCCTCTTCAGATGGCAGAAATGCAAGAGAGCAAATGAAAATACACAAGGCCCCTTGAAGTCTGAGCTTGAAAGTGACATAGTAGCATTTCTGCCTCCTTCTATTGGTGAAAGCAGTAACTGAACCAAGTCCAGAATCAAGGGGTGGGTTGAGTCCTACCTTCACAGTGGGACAGCACAGCGAAGTTACCTTACTTGGACCATTATTGGAATCTACCATACAAGTTGATCACTGCCCTTCCTTATATTTAATTTATGTATTAAAAACTTTGAAACAGAGGAGGTATGATACATGCATGCTTTTGTGTTTGCATTCCTTCCCCCCTGGAAATAATATGAGAGAGGTACCTCTTATGATTGTATATTCAGAGTAGCCTATAGTGGATTTGGGAGACTGAATTAGATGTGGTTACAGATGGGATCCTCCTCAAATTACGATGGGATTACATCCCAATAAACCTATCTGAAGTTGAAAATATCATAAGTAGAAAATCTATTTAATACACCTAACTTGCTGAACATTATAGCTTAGCCTGGCTTACCTTAAATATGCTCAGAACACTTCCATTAGCCTACAGTTGGGCAAAGTCATATCCAAAAATGCTGGCAACACAGCATATTTTACAGTAATAATTGTTTACCCATGTGCTCGTGTGACTGACTGGCAGCTGTGGCTTGCTACCACTGCCCAGAATTTTGAGTGCTAATCATATTACATATTGTTAGCCTGGGAAAATATCAGAATTCAAAATGCAAGGTTTCTGCTGAACGTATATCACTCTTGCATTATCATCAAGTTAGAAAATCATAAGTCAAACCATTGTAAGTCAAGGACCATCTTATAATCAAGAGGGAGAAAGAAATGCCCTTTTTCTCCACATTGCAGGTATATGTATTTAGAGGGAAAATATATTTTAAGCATAACTTCAAAACACCTTGTCATTTTCCCAAATTTCTTCTAGAATGCTAAATAATGGTTGTTTGATTAAACTTGATTGACAGCCAATTTCCCCCCCTTTTTTAATATAAAAAATATACAGTGCTCCAAATAGCGCTTTCTTTTTTCTAAGACAGATGGGATCCTTGAAAATGAAATCTTGAAGCATGGTTGTTAGTATTAGTCTTGATAAATTTGGTAACAAATTACTAGTTCACTTTTGGGTTACTGACTGTTGGCAGATGATGTTAAGCTGTTCTTAGTCTTGTTGGTTTATACATATTCTTCTACATAGAAAATATTTTGGAGGAATGGTTCGCTTGAATATTTTGGGGTCTACCATAGTTTTTTTAGAAGAATCTGGTGTTCATTTCCTTTAAGCAGCTATCGCTAGGCATTTTTCTGTAGGCAGGGATAGAAGTAAAGTCTGAAAAGTGAACACTGAGCAGAGGTGGAAAGGTTAATGCAGACCAGCCTACTGGGTTTCCTCACACAAGCTGAAGGCTCTCCTTAGGAATCTATCAGGAATATCTGTAACTCCCTTCTATAGGCTGAGTCCCCAGAAGTTCCCTGACAAACTACTAGTCTTTCCCTTCCTTAAATGTGTTGCTGTCTTAGTCATTTTTGACAAAAGCAGTGGTGGTTGTTATGGTAATTATACCCCAAAACTCAGTGGTTTAATACAATAAAAGTTTAATTTTCACTCACATCCCTTACTTACGCAATTTGGATAGGGTGGTCTAACTCTGCACAGTCATTCAGGGATGCAAGCTCATTTCATCTGATAGATCCACCTGCCTCTACATCTGTAGAGTGATCTCCCTTTAGCTAGAAGGTTGGGGAAAATAGTGAGGACCTCAAGTGGGAGATTTTTAATTGATCAGGCTTGGAAGCAGCATACTCACTTCTCACATTGTATTGACAAGAGTTCATCACACACCCATGGCCAACTATAAGGAAGGCTAAAAAACACAGCCTACCTTCCTGTTTGCCCAGCAAGAGGAGGAGAACATAGATACTCATGAGTGGTAGCAGTCTGCTCCATAATCAGAGGCAGAAAAATATAGGGAGTGCAAATATTGTAAACATCCAATGAATAGGAGCCTTGTACTTTACCTTGAGAGGCAGCTGAGATATAGAGCAAAGCACAATGGACTTCATGGCAGCAAGCGTTGGTTCCAGTGTCAACTCTGTACTCATGAATGGTTCAGGGTCATCCTACCGAAATGAGGGTATTAACCCCTTAGGATGATTTTGAGGATCAACTGGGCTAATGGTTGGGAAATTACTTTGGAGGGGTCATCTTTTGTATTCTACCATCTCTTACACAGTGCTAGGCGTAGCCTATAATGGCTTCTCTGAGATTCTTTTCCCAAATAAAAGTATTCCATCTCATTGACAAGAGCAGGACATCATTAGTTCCATAGGGTGCACAGCCTTCTGCAAGGAGTTATGTTTCTAATTTTGGAGGCTCTAACTGTAATGCTAAGAGAGTTTTGATATAAATGTCACTTCAAGCTTTACCCTCTTAGTGAAAATAGTCATAAAGATTCCTATATATTTTTTTTCTTATTATACTTTAAGTTCTAGGGTACATGTGCATAACGTGCA
>NW_016817795.1:0-1888 GCF_001698545.2 Rhinopithecus bieti
ACGCTTTCTGAGAAACTGCTTTGTGCTGTGTGAATTCAACTCACTGAAATACTCTGGTATTTCATGGCGCCTTTGGCTAGCCCTGCTTTTGTGGAATCTGGGAACTGACATTTCGGATCCCATTGAAGACTACAGGACTAAAGGAAATATCCTCCAATAAAAATGAGAAAGAACCTTTCTGAGAATCTTCTTTGTGATCTGTGAATTCATCTTATAGAGTTCCACCTTTCTGCTCATGAAGCCGGTCACTAAGACTGTTTCCGTGAAATTGGCAAAGTGATATTTGGGAGCCCATGGAGGGCTATGGTGAAAAAGGAAATATCCTGAGATAAAAAATGGAAAGAAGCGTTCTGAGAAACTGAATTGTGACATGTGCATGCAACTCATAGAGTTGCACTTTCCTTTCCATGGATCCGTTTGCTAACAGTGTTTTCTTGAAATTTACATTAGGATATTTCGTAGTGCAGTGAAGCTTACGGTGACAAAGGAATTATCCTGAAATGAAAAATAGAAAGGAGCTTTCTGAGAAACTTCTTTGTGATTTGTGAATTCATCTCACAGAGTTACAACAGAGTCTTCATGAAGCAGTTTGCTAACACTGTTGTTGTGGAATCTGCAAAGTTATATTTGGAAGCGCCTTGAGGTCTAGGGTGAAAAAGGAAATATCCTCAGATAATAGCTAGAAGAAGCTTTCTGAGAAATTGCTTTCTGCTGTGTGAATTCATCACGCAGAGTTTCACCTTTCCCTTCTAGTAGCAGTTTGCTAACATTGTTTACGTGGATTCTGCAAAGTGATATTTGGGAGCTCTTTGAGGGCTATGGTGAAAAAGGAAATATCCTCAGATCAAAACTGGAAAGAAGCGTTTAGAGAAACTGCATTCTGATGTGTGAATGCAGCTCACACAGTTACACTTTTCTCTCCAGGGATCAGTTTGCTAACAGAGTTTTCTTGAAATCTGCAGTGGGATATATCTTAGTGCAATGAAGCTTATGGTGACAAAGGAAATCACCTCAGAAAAAAACTAGAAAGAGGCTTTTTCAGAAACTTCTTTGGGATGTGTGAATCCATCTCACAGAGTTACACTTAGGTTTCATGGAGCTGTCGAATAAGACTGCCTTTGAAGAACCTGAGAAGGGCTACATTGGATCGTATTCAGGCCTCAGCTGGTAGAGGAAATATCCTCAATTAAAACCTTGAAAGAAGCTTTGTGAGAAAGTTCTTTGAGATATGTGAATTCATCTCAGAGAGTTACAACCTAGTCTTCATGAAGCAGTTTGCTAACACTTTTGTCGTGGAATCTGGAAAGTGATATTTCAGAGTGCATTGAGGCCTATGGTGAAAAAACAAATATCCTGAGATAAAAACTGGAAAGAAGTGTTCTAAGAAACTGAATTGTGACATGTGAATGCCACTCACAGAGTTACACGTTCTTTTCCATGGACCCGTTTGCTAACAGTGTTTTCTTGAAATCTACATTGGGATATTTCTCAGCGCAATGAAGCTTACGGTGACAAAGGAAATATCCTCCAATAATAATAGAACGGAGCTTTCTGAGAAACCTCGTTGTGATATGTGAATTCATCTCACAGAGTTACAACCTAGTCTTCATGAAGCAGTTTGCTGACACTGTTGTCGTGGAATCTGCAAAGTGGTATTTGGGAGCGCTTTGAGGACTAAGGTGAAAAAGGAAATATCCTAAGATAAAAACTGGAAAGAAGCGTTCTGAGAAACTGAATTGTGACATGTGAATGCAACTCATAGAGTTACACTTTCCTTTCCATTGATCCGTTTGCTAGCAGTGTTTTCTAGAAACCTACATTGGGATATTTCTTCATGCAGTGAAGCTTACACCGACAAAGGAAATATCCTCCAATAAAATTAGAAAGG
>NW_016817796.1:0-266 GCF_001698545.2 Rhinopithecus bieti
AAAACGGAATATTCCCAGATAAAAAATAGTAAGAATGTATATGTGAGACTGCTTTGTGATGTGTGGATTCATCACACAGAGTTAAACATTTCTTTTGATTCAGCATGGTAGAAATGCTCTTTTTGTAGAATCTGTGAAGGGATATTTGGGAAACCATTGAAGCCTATGGGGAAAAATGAATATTTCCAGATAGATTCTAGAAACAAGCTATCTGAGAAACTGCTTTGTGATATGTGGATTGATCTCACAAAGGTAAATCCTTCTTT
>NW_016817797.1:0-1500 GCF_001698545.2 Rhinopithecus bieti
GGAGAATTGCTTGAACTTGGGAGGCCGAGACTGTGATGAGCTGAGATCCCACCATTGCATTCCAGCCTGGGCAAAAAGAGCGAAACTCCGACTCAAAAAAAAAAAAAGAAAAAAAAAGCCTGAAGGTTTAGTAGTGTTTTTGTTTCATAGGTACTTAGTCTTTGGAGGTATTGATGAAATGTATTTTTGAATTCTCATCTGATATCAAATATTAAAGACCATCTAAAGGCTGGCCGTGGTGGCTCACGCCTGTAATCCTAGCACTTTGGGAGGCCAAGGCTGGTGGATTACCTGAGATCAGGAGTTTGAGACGCGTGTGACCAACATGATGAAACCTCATCTCTACTAAAAATACAAAAATTAGGTGGGCATAGTGTCATGCGCCTGTAATCCCAGCTACTCGGGAGGCTGAGGCAGGAGAATAGCTTGAACCTAGAAGGCAGAGGTTGAAGTGAGCTGAGATCACGCCATTGCCCTCCAGCCTGGGCAACAAGAGCAAAACTCCATCTCAAAAATAAAATAAAATAAAATAAAATAAAATAAAATAAAATAAAACAAAACAAAACAAAACAAAACAAAACAAAACAAAATAAATAATAAAGACCATCTAGTACAAGAATGTTTGAAAAATATATGAGATGGCCGGGCGCGGTGGCTCAAGCCTGTAATCCAAGCACTTTGGGAGGCCAAGGTGGGCGGATCATGAGGTCAGGAGATCGAGACCATCCTGGCTAACACGGTGAAACCCCGTCTCTACTAAAAAATACAAAAAACTAGCCGGGCGAGGTGGCGGACGCCTGTAGTCCCAGCTACTCGGGAGGCTGAGGCAGGAGAATGGCGTAAACCCGGGAGGTGGAGGTTGCAGTGAGCTGAGATCTGGCCACTGCACTCTAGCCTGGGCGACAGAGCAAGACTCTGTCTCCAAAAAAAAAAAAAGAAAAATATATGAGAAATATTAGGGGACCACAAACTAAATATGTGTATAATTTTGATTAACCAAGGAGATTAGACACCTTTTCCAGTGAGGCAAAGGGCACAGGCTTAACACCATTTCAGCAAATGAATTTTACTTAATTCTGGTCCCAAACTATATCCCTAACCCATCTTTCAAATGGCCATGAAGAAAACTTTTTTTTTTTTTTTTTTTTTTGAGACGGAGTCTCACTCTGTCACCCAGGCTGGAGTGCAGTGGCCAGATCTCAGCTCACTGCAAGCTCCGCCTCCCGGGTTCACGCCATTCTCCTGCCTCAGCCTCCCGAGTAGCTGGGACTACAGGCGCCGCCACCTCGCCTGGCTAGCTTTTTGTATTTTTAGTAGAGACGGGGTTTCACCGTGTTAGTCAGAGATGGTCTCGATCTCCTGACCTCGTGATCCGCCCGTCTCGGCCTCCCAAAGTGCTGGGATTACAGGCTTGAGCCACCGCGCCCGGCGAAGAAAACTTTAAAAATTTTTATTATTTTCTGAAAATTGACTCAAAGCACACTTTTGTATTTATAAAAA
>NW_016817798.1:0-1071 GCF_001698545.2 Rhinopithecus bieti
TGAGTGCATTGAAGAATATGTTGAAAAGGAAATATACTCACACAGAAACTAGAAAGAAGCTTACTGTGAAACTGCTTTGTGATGTGTCCATTCATCTCACAGAGTCACACCATTCTTTTCATTGAGAAATTTGATAACAATTTTCTCATGGAATCTGCAATGGGATATTCTGGAATGCATTGAGGAATATGGAGAAAAAGGAAATATCCTCAGATAAATACAAGAAAGAACCTGTCTGTGAAGCAGCTTTGTGATGTGTGAATTCATCTCACATAGTTACACCATTATTTCCATGGAGCAGCTTGGCAGCACTGTTTTTGGGGAATCTGAAAAGGGATATTTTGGATCGCTTTGAAGCTTAGGGTGACAAAGGTTTTATCCTCAGATAAAGACTAGAAAGAAGCTTTCTCAGAAACTACTTTGTGATGTGTGTATTCATCTCACAGAGTATCACCTTTCTGTTCATGGAGCAGATTGCTAACACAGTTTTCATGGAATTTGCAAAGGAATATTTGGGAGCACATAGCGGCCTAGGGTGAAAAGGAAATATCCTCAGAGAAAAGTAGAAGGAAACTTTTGGAGAAATTGCTTTGTGATGTGTTAATTCATCTTACAGATTTACACTGTTCATTTCATTGAGCCGTTTGATAACACTATTTTCCTGGAGTCTACAATAGGATATTTTGGAATGCATTGAAGTTTATGGTCACCAAGGAAATATCCTCATATAAAAACTAGAAAGAATCTTTCTGAGAAACCGCTTTGTGATGTGTTAATTCATCTCACAGTGTACACGATTCTTTTTATGGATCAGTTTGGTAGCACTGTTTTTGGAGTAATCTGTGAAGGGATATTTTGGATTGCATTGAAGCCTATGGTGACAAAGGAGATATCCTCGGATAAAAACTAGAAAGAATCTTTCCTGAGAAAGTGCTTTATGATGTTTGAATTCGTGTCACAGATTTACACCTTTCTATTCATGAAGCCATTTGCTAACACTGTTTTCTTTGAATCTGCAAAGGGATATTTGGGAGTCCATTGAGGCATATAGTGAAAAGGAAATATCCTCAC
>NW_016817799.1:0-20990 GCF_001698545.2 Rhinopithecus bieti
CCCTCCCGCAGCCTCGCTGCTGCCTTGCTGTTAGATCGCAGACTGCTGTGTTAGCAATTAGTGATGGGCCATGGGCGTGGGACCCTCCCGGCCAGGTGTGGGATATATTCTCCTGGTGTGCCCGTTTGCTTAAAGCGCGGTATTGGGGTGGGAGTCACCCGATTTTCCAGGTGTTGTGTGTCTCAGTTCCCCTGGCTAGGAAAAGGGATTCCCTCCCCTTGCGCTTCCCAGGTGAGGTGATGCCTCACCCTGCTTCAGCTCTCGCTGGTCGGGCTGCAGCAGCTGACCAGCACCGATTGTCTGGCACTGCCTAGTGAGGTGACCCCAGTACCTCAGTTGAAAATGCAGAAAACACCGGTCTTCTGTGTCGCTCACGCTGGGAGTTGGAGACTGGAGCTGTTCCTATTCGGCCATCTTGCTCTGCCCTATGTTATAATGTATCTTTTTTGACTCAATATCCTCGAGATCCACTTTCACATATTTTCTTAGTTCCTGCCATTGCCCTTTCACCATGACTACAATTTTGGAGGGCATATCAACTACTCTAGCAGGTGCCTGGACTCAGTTGGAGTATGCTAAGAATTAACCTACTGCCTAACGTCAGACCTAAGAGGCAAGATAGACATTGGTGAAGACAGAGGTCATCTTTGGAGAATGGTGCCTCACATTAGAACTTGACAGAATCACTCAGTGAAGAGTGGTGGTTTTCCCATATCAGCCAGATGAGAGGTTCCAGGAAGTTTAAAAATATCAGATATGCATATCCACATAATTCAAATCCATTCATAGTTTCCTTCTCTTTCTTTTTTGTGCTCCTAAATTTTGCATAGAAGGTCTACGGATGTAGTTACTTATGAAACATGTGTAGTTCATTATGAAATATACTTTAAAAAATATATAAATAATAACTCATGAGCTAGGTTTATTCCAATATTTTATGATAGGCCCAATATTTTAAAGAATCAAGCAATTTAATTTACAGCTGCAGTAACACAAAAGATTAAAAATAGTATATTGTCTATTACACACACACAAAATGATGAAATTCAATATCATGTAATGATAAAACAAAAATCTTTCTCAGTAACCTAGGATTAGAAACAAACTCCCTCAATATAATAAAAGCATTTATAGCTAATATCATATTTACTGGTAAAAAATTGAATGATTCTTCCCTAAGATATGGAATAAAGCCATCATTTCTATCCTCACCAATAAAAGATCTACACAGTGACATGTGGCAAGAAAAAAAAAATACAGATCAGAAAAAATATGTGCTTTTTCATATGGTATAATTATTAATATAGAAATTCCTAAGGAATCTACAAAACTGTTATTGAATTTAATTATTGAATTTAGAAAAGTTGCAGAATATGAAGTCAAGATAAAATCAATTATATTTCTATATAATAGCAATAAATATGTTTAAAGAGAAAGATTCATTTATAACAGAGACAATAATATTCAGCAATTAAGTGAATAAACTATATGGCATTTCTCTGCAAAATGCTGTGGAGAATACTCAAGGAAATGCCAAATAAAGAGAGGTTATACTATGCTTATAAATCGAAAGGCTGTGTTGCTAAGACATCAGTCATCTTAAATTGCCTTATATAATCAATGCAATACAAAGATATTCTAGAAATTGTTTTAATGACAGGCTGGGCGCGGTGGCTCAAGCCTGTAATCCCAGACTTTGGGAGGCCGAGACGGGCAGATCACGAGGTCAGGAGATCGAGACCATCCTGGCTAATACAGTGAAACCCCGTCTCTACTAAAAAACACACACACAAAAAAAACACTAGCGGGGCGTGGTGGCGGGTGCCTGTAGTCCCAGCTACTGGGGAGGCTGAGGCAGGAGAATGCCATAAATCTGGGAGGCGGAGCTTGCAGTGAGCTGAGATCTGGCCACTGCACTCCAGCCCGGGCGACAAAGCGAGACTCCGTCTCAAAAAAAAAAAAAAAAAAAAAAAAAAAGAAAAAAAAGAAATTGTTTTAATGACAAGAAAACTTAAAATCTATTTGGAAATTCAAAGTATATGGAAGAGTCAAATAATTTTGAAAAGGAAGAAAACAGTGTGCTTGCCTATACTGCCTATTATGAGAATAAACTATAGTAATCAAGAAAGCATAGTTATAACAGAAGGAAAAACAATTAGAACTATGAGACACAATAGGAAGTCTAGAAATAGACATATGGTAAAATAGACATATATGGTCAAATGATTTTCGACAAATTTGAAGGAATAATTAAAAGGAGAATGTATAGTCATTTCAAAAAAGGCGCTGGACAAACTGGGTATCTATATTTAGTGAGACATCAATACCTATTTTGAAGCAATAATTAAGACTTTATGGATTAGCATATGAATTGACAAAGGTAGTAATATAAAAGAATCAATTCCAGAAATTCACATCTACATATAATTCTAACTGATTTATGAAACACGTGATAAGGCTATATAGCAGATAAGTATTTTTTCAATAAAGGTTTAAATCAATTAAATTTCCATATAAACAACAACCAAAAATGTTCCAATTGGATCACAGTGGTTGAAGTCGTAAAACTAAGGCCCACTATTTTGTGCTACCTTGACCTCTGGCAAAACCTGGGAGTGGGGAGGTCAAATGACATAACTGCAAGATCCCTCCCCACCTTGCTCCCTTAGAAAGAGCCGGTAGAAAGGCTAAACAACTTTCCTTATCAAGGGAACCAGGCACAGTTCCTGCTAATCCTTGAGTAGCAGATTTCAGTTCCCCACCAGCCCACAACACAGGTAAAACAAGCCAATCACATTCTCCTATGGGATCAGTGGACAATTACCCTCTTGATATTACTAAGCCTGTTTCTCACAGCCTCGCGGTTTTCATTCTGTTTCCAGGTAAAATCTCTGTGAGAAACTGCATGACATGTCCTCCTCCCTATGCTGTGAATATATGTGACTAATACATTTTTGTCAATCTCATCAGTCCATTGCTAAGTGTCACGTGCTTGGAGATCCCCGTAAGTCTCAGGTCATAATGCCTCTTTTAGCAAAGGGAGGAATGGGAGGTGATTAAAGCATTAGAATATAATCATTAGGAAAAAATACACAGAAAAATATAAAAAAAAGAAGTCATAACATAAAATATGGTCATGGAGCTAAGAACAAACATTTCTGTCATGTCAATAAAGGTCTGAATTTTCCTATGAAAAGAAACTGACTCCTACTGAGCCACAAAGCCAATTCTAACTACACACTGTCTTCAAGAGAGTCACACTTAGAACAAAACACCTATACCCAGAGAGAACCATACTCAGTAATGAGGTGCCAGATGAATTGTTTATTTCCCATACCTTCCCAATCTGAATGAAGTGAGGGAAGGAGCAAAGCTAGACTGTAATTCCCTGGGCTAGAGGAGACTTAACGAGCTGTACTCTGTAAGTAAATCTACTGATGCTTGTGTTCTATTTGTTTTCTGCTAAAGATCTTTTTGGAAATTTAGACCTCCCTTTTGCTGACAATAGAGCCAGCCTGTCTGTGTGGCAAGCCCTGTCTGCCCTGCATTCCCCCTCCCCAGGCCTCTGAGCTGCCTCTAGATTAAACAGACACATGATGCTTATGGTTGACTGAGATAAATACGACTAGTGGTGATCTGACACAACAACAGTCAATTTCTCCCTTCTCCAGAGCAGCAGCTGTGCTCTATTTGTCTCAGCCCTTCCCCAGGGGGCTGCCTGTGTTCTTGTTTATAAGAAGAGGGGTGGGCCGGGTGGGTGGGGTAGACTAGAAACAGCAGTGTTTCAACTTGACCTTTCAAGGAAGGGCATGATTAAAAGAACAGTTGCGGCCGGGCGCGGTGGCTCACTCCTGTAATCCCTGCACTTTGGGAGGCTGAGGCAGGCAGATCACGAGGTCAGGAGATTGAGACCATCCTGGCTAACACGGTGAAACCCCGTCTTTACTAAAAATACAAAAAATTAGCGGGGCGAGGTGGCGGCGCCTGTAGTCCCAGCTACTCGGGAGGCTGAGGCAGGAGAATGGCGTGAACCCTGGAGGCGGAGCTTGCAGTGAGCCAAGATTGTGAGCGAGACTCCGTCTCAAAAAAAAAAAAAAAAAAAAAAAAAAAAAAAAAAAAGAATAGTTGCATGAATATGAATAAAATATTTGGTGAAAAAAGAAAGATAGAATTGTGAAGGATAAAATAATAAAGATTTTCTAGTAAAACAAAGGAAAATACCTCATGACATTGGAAGAGGCTCATATTATCTTAAATCTCACATTAACATCCACAATCCCTAAGGAAAAAAAAATGGTGTAGCTTAAAAATTATAATATTTGTTCATTGAAAGACACAATTCAGAGAGTAAAATTTTAATCACAGATTGAGAGAAAAGTATTGATACATACAGCTAACAAAAGATTTGTATCTCAAACTTAAAAAAATTCATAAAATCAATAATCAATCAAAACAGATAAATACAGTAAAAGTAAGCAAAATTTGGAAGAGGCTTTAAAAAGCAGCTGCTTGAATAACCATCAAGCCTATAAAGATACACAACATCATTCATCCTCAGTGTACTCTTTCTAAAATAATTGCACACCTCAAATACATGTGCTAGTGGTGGGAGTGGATATTGTTTCGATCGCTGTCTTTTTTTTTTTTTTTTTTTTTTTTGATGGAGTCTCTCTCTGTGGCCCAGGCTAGAGTGCAGTGGTGAGATAGCTGGGACTACAGGCGCCACCACGCCCAGCTAATTTTTTTGTATTTTTGGTAGAGACGGAGTTCCACCGTCTTAGCCAGGATGGTCTTGATCTCCTGACCTCGTGATCTGCCCGTCTCGGCCTCCCAAAGTGCTGGGATTACAGGCGTAAGACATCGCCCCCGACCTGTTTCGATGGCTATTTATGGCAGTTGGGTAGGATATAAGAAACAGGGTGTTTGCATACTGAAAACAATATACATATTATATTTATATATATAACCTTATTGATAGCATAGTCAATTCGCACGTTTTGCATGTTATATATATTATTTGAAAATAAAATTTTACTAAGAAAATCATAAGGTAGAGAAAATATATTTACTATTAAGTGGAAGTGGATCATCATAAAGATCTTTATCCTTCTTATCTTCATATTGAGTAGACTCAGGAGGAGGAGGAGGAGGAGGGCCTTGTCTTGCTGTCTCAGGGGTGGCAGAGGCAGAAGAAAATCTGGGTGTAAGTGGACCTGTACAGTTCAAACTCGTTTTGTTGAAAGGTCAACTGTTCAAAAGTCTTGTGCGTGTGTATATATAAACAAACACAAGAATGTTCATACATCACTATGTGTAATACCTAACCGTTTGAAACTACCCAAAAGTTCATTAACATCAGAAAGGATAAATAATACCATGAGCATTCAATTAAATAATGTGAATCAAAAACAAAAAGGATTAAATTATATGCAACAACATGAATAAAACTCACAAACAAAATGTTGAGGCAGAAAAGCCAGACATATAAGTTTGCATATAGTTTGCATGAGTATATTTATGTAAATGTAAAAAACACATCAATCTTTGTCATTATAGCGGTTATTCTAACATGTTGCATTGAGTGCGTATTGAAGAGAATAGATTATGGATACTCTAATTGCTAATTACATGAGTATTTGATCATGAGAAAATCTAGTATCTTTATACTACTTTTCTGCATATATCCTATATTTTAGTAGTATACTCTTTCTTGAGACTATAAATATTGAAACTTTAGGCAAATCAGATTTAGTACAATAAGGGTGGTTTAACAATCAATAGTCAAAATAGAGTAAGTTAAATACTGGATATTTTTAATCCCTTATTGAAACCTTATTTAATATTAAATACAATTATACCTAAAGCTATGTTTTCTATAAAATATTAAGCCCTTTCATAGAGAGAGAGAGCGAGAGAAAAGAGAGAGAGATCCTTGTTTTATAAATGAGAAAATTAAGACATAGGGAATTGTACCATAAAAAACATGGTTGAATACACAATTGTATCCCAGGTCCATTTCATTCTTTCCACTGTATTTAACATAGTTTTCATTGACAAGTTCACTTAAATTATTTATCATGAAAGAAAACAGAAAACTTAATTGTCTATATTGAGTAAATTTATTCTCTCATGTTTCACTCAGCTTTTTATTTCAGTTTGTGCTCCATGTCCTCATTAAATGCAAAAGTGCTAACAATACCAGATTTATCTTCTTTTGGAATGTTTTCTTTAAAAAAAGTATGCATATACATTTGCTTAAATATGAAAATATTTTATACTTTAAATGATAAGAGTCAAGAGGAAATTATATCTATGTTGGGATCTTAGCAATTCATTTTTAAGGGTCTGTGGCTGTGATTATTTCTGAATTTTATGTATAAAATATATGTATTTAGTTATAAGTATTTAGACCATAATCAGCAGGGCTCATTAATTTATATAGCTGTTTTGTGTGCATTGGTTTGTTCCTCTTAAAACACATAGAACTTAGAATTAAATAGGCATGAAAAGATTATTTTCTTCCCCTAGGGCTCTCTGTTTTGTTACCAACAGTGATCGCTTTCACAAAATGAGAATTGAATTGAGGAATTGTGAAGGCAAATAGACCATAAGCACGTTTAAATACAAGGATTGAGAAAGCATTATATATTTAACACTTGTAATATTTCTCTCTTTAGCAGGGATTTGTGATTGAAGAGCAGGTCTGTAGTGATGTTATACTATCACCAAAACTCTCTGCCTTGTCGTTATCAATAGCATTAAGAATAAGGATAAGAATTGTCAAAAGCAATAGTTAGCATATCACCTGCAACGCTCAGACTATCAACTACTACATTTTTTTCTCCACTCTCTCTAATAATGTGCTTCAAACAATTCAATCACCCATCTTGGACTAACAGCCCTTTGATCCCACTGATCATTATGGCTGTGAAAGCTTCAAGGCCTCTCTTTCCAACTGAGACAGGCCAGATTCTATCAATGTCTTGCATATACTCTTCCCTGACCCCTTTGTTCTTCATAATACATAATAATATGACAACCTTGACTGCATTCATCTCTCTATCAACCCTGCATCTGTACTTAACAGCCAAACCTAGATTAGTGGGAACAAACCATGCAAATATGACGACTGCTATGGTTTGACTATAACCCCCAAAACTCACATGTTGGAAACTTAATCCCCAAATAAACAATGTTGGAAGACAAGGCTTTTTGGGAGTGTTTAGGTCATGAAGGCTCTGCCCTCATGAATTAATAATTTTATTACAAAAACGGCTTGCAGGAGTGGGTTTACTCTCTTCTGCTCTTTCTGCTACATACATAAGGATACAAAGATTTTCTCCTCTAGAGGATGCAACACTTAAGGCACCATCTTGGAAGCAGAATCTAATGATCTCCGCATTGCTAAATCCAATGGTAAATTTTCAAATTCAATCATATTTAAATTCTCAGTCACATTTAGCATACTTGATAATTTCCTCCATTTTAACATTTTTTTCTAAACTATAGAGATACCATCCACTCTACATTACTGGCAATTCTTTTTCAGTCTTTATTTTTCTCCCTTTTCTCTCCAGCTTTGAAATATTGACATACTTCAGGGTTTGCCTTAAAATATATATTCTTATTTGTTTATACATGATCATTTATTCATCTCATACAATCTCATTTCAAATACTCAATTCTCCTGGACTCTACGCTTTTATTTCCAGCCAAGACCTCCTTCTTGAATTATACAGACTTACATTCAATTGCCTATGCAACATTTAGAATTAAATTTCTGATGGACTTCAATTCAATTCAATGTGCCCAACTAAAATTCTAATTGTTCTTCCTACCTTGGTCATTTCAATCTTAGTAAAATATGATCCCATCCTTCCAGATGCTCATTTCTACCTATTAGTCACACATGATCTAGATTATGCCATAGTAACAAAGAGCCTCCAGAATTTCAGTGAACTGGAACAACAAAATTCATTTTTCTCTTTCATGCTACATCAACTTTGAAATAGGCTAAGGACCTGTTCTATTTTTTCCTTCAGAATCCATGCTGATGGAATAACCAATATCTGTGACATTGCCAATTTTGGCAGGCAGATAAAGAATATTTGATGAATTAAATATTGGCAATTTAAAGTGCCACCAAAAAGGATCACATATCCCTTCTATTCATATTTCAGTGGACAAATAAATGTATGAGCCTATATCCAAATGCAAAGGGTATGGAATACACATCTCCTATGTATCAAGAAAAGGAAAGAAAATCCATTAGTTTGAGAACAATCAGAAATGTTTGGTGATCTATATTAATGACTACGTTATCAGGCCTAAATTAGGAGCCATCATTGACTCCTTGCAACCACTGTGTGTTTCCAGTCCTGTGACAAAGTTTCTGGGCTTTCTTTCAAAATATATCCAGAATCTGGCCATATTGTCCCCTCCACTGCCATCACCCTGGTTTACGCTACATTATCTCTCACCTTTTTTACTGCAGTAGCCTCATAATTCGCATTCCTCTTCTGTTCAAACACTAATATTTTCTCCTCTCATTCTAAAGTGATATGCTTTTACTCTGGACCACAGATCTATAAGAACAGGACCCCTGCTATGTCTCTGACCTCATTTTAAATACTTTCCATCTGATTCATTCTACTCCAATGCACCAGCTCTTTATTGTAGCTTTCATTCAAAAAGGGTCTTCCTCAGGATCTTTGCACTTGCTGTTCTTGCTACAGAGAGATCTTCCCTAGGATGTTTGTATGCTCATGGTCTCTCTTCTTTCAGGCAATCTTTATTCAAACACCACTTTTTCAATGAGAACCTCTCTGAAAACTTTTTTTACAAAATAACATCCATGCTTTGGCATTCTCCATTTTCCTTACCTTATCTATAACCTCATCATGTGACATATATTTGCTCTTTTGTTTATTTCTTGTTTCCATCCTTTAATGCATAAGCTCTGTGAGGAAAAAGCATGTCTTGCTCACTAACATGTGGCTCCTAGTATTTTCTCTATATAGTAGATACTCAAATCACACCTGTAGAATCCATAACTGAATGGAAAAATAGCCACATATTTATGCACCAAGATTTTTAAATCTTATATTCTAAATACTGTGTTAGGTAGATCTGTGCACTGAAATGTAATACAATTTTCAATGTCAGCTTACTTTTAAGTGGAAAAACAAAGAGTGCAAAAGACAATTACAAAAAATAAAAATAAAAAACCTAACAACTCTGACAGGTTAAACTATAGCTGTGAAAGAATAGAAGATGTGTTTAGTTTTGTCAATAGGTTTTAAGCAGAAGAATTGTAAGGACTTCCAGAAGTTTATGCTTCCACCACACTTTCTCTTCCTCATTTCCCTCTGGAAGTAGATAATGCAGAGGATAGTCCAAAGGACTGAGTAGAGCCTGAGTCCATGAGCAATTTTATTCATTATACATCTTGTGTATATGTAATATTTTAGCTTAGTATCAAGAAGAATGCCTACATTTTTTTCCACTGGATGAGAGTTATAAAGGGGCTCTAGAAGAAAGAACAAATTTGGGAAGGGAAGGTGGGGAACAACAAGCTCACTTCTTTCGGTTGCTGATTTTCAAGGTATATGGGATACTCAAGAAGATACATCTATATCTGAAGCTCAGCTCACATATTGAGATAGGGACTTTTGAACATCATAAATGTTCTTTCTCATCCCTGCTGTCCGTTTACGTGTCCAGATGTTCTCTTCTTATAATGCCACCAGTCATATTGAAGTAGGATCCTATCCTAAGAGCCTCATATTCACATAATCACCTCTTTAGTGACTTTATTTCTAATGTGGTATAAATATACATATACATAATATGTATATACATAATATGTGTATACATAAATATACATAAGTTAAAATTCACATGTGGTTTAATCTGAATATGATAGTGTAACCTAAGGGAGCGAGTAGCGAGGATAAGGCCAAAACTATAACTAGGGAGAGACCAAAAGAAAAGAACCTGAAAAGACTTGCCATGCATCGTGTCTAATATTCTATCAGCCAGGAAGGAAAGTATTTTCACCCTCATATGAGGGGTAATGGAGCAGACATTTTGTCTTCATAGACTCTAGACACTAATTTATTTTGTGTAGAAAAAGTTGTTTGAATGTTGTAAGACACGAATACCTGATAAGCAGATTTATGTTACAGAAGCTCAACAATGTTCACATTAAAAGGCTTATTTAGACCACAGTATTTTAATTAGATGTATTTTGTAAACTGTTAAATATTCTAATTAGAGTTGGTATTCAATGGAAAAAGAACTGAGAAATATACCTGTTAGCAGACTGTGGCAATGGGTACTTTACTGTCTACAATACAAATACTAGTTCATCTTCTCGAGGCTAGTTTAAACTCCCAATAACACAAGGGGCCAATCATGCAAACCATGCTTTTTTAAAAAATGGAATCCAGCACTAAATTATAATCTCACTGAACAGGGTGACATTTCCTTTATTTATTGCAGCATCTTAAGTTCACAGTTCTTTTTAAAAATTACTTTTCATTATTTTGGGTACATTATAGTTGTATGTATTTATGAAGTACATATGATGTCTTCAAACAGGCATGCAATGTGTAATAATCAAATTAGAGTCACTGGGATAACCAACATCTCAAGCGTTTATTATTGTGTTAGGAACATTACAATTTCACTCTTTTAGTTATTTCAAAATATACAATAGATTATTGTTAACTATATTCACCATGTGCTACTGTATACTACATCTTATTCTAACTACATTTTCGTACCCATTAGCTATCCTCACTTTATATCACCCTCCTTGTTACTTTTCCCGGTCTCTGGTTACCATCATTTGAATCTATCTCCTTGAGTTTAAATTTTTTTTTTTTTTTTTTTTTTTTTTTTTTTTTTGAGACGGAGTCTTGCACTGCCACCCAGGCTGGAGTGCAGTGGCACAATCTTGGCTCACTGAAAGCTCCCCTCCCGGGTTCATGCCATTCTCCTGCCTCAGCCTCCCGAGTAGCTGGGACTACAGGCGCCCACCACCACGCCCAGCTAATTTCTTGTATTTTAGTAGAGACGGGGTTTCACCGTGTTGGCCAGGATGGTCTCCATCACCTGACCTTGTGATCGCCCCAATGTTTGGCTCCCACATATGAGGAAGAACATGGAATATTTGTCTTTTGTATCTGGCTTATTTTACTCAATGTAATGTCCTCCATTTCCTGGAATGCATGCGGATATATAAGATACATGTTAAATAAATTAATGCAACAATAAAAGGGAATTTATTAGTTTTGTCTCTATCTGCATTAGCTAACATTTAGCTGCTATTTAGAATAGAGATATCCTTGCCCCATTATGATCTCAGATAAATTCATATAAAATATTAAATGATGACTCCAGCCTAAATGTTGCTCACTCTTATCTACTAGCAGAGTGTATGCATGTAATAAATAAAACTGTTATGGGTTCTGAACTCTTCTCCCATTCTCTTTTTTTAAATTGGCATTTTACAAAAGAAAAGAAAATCCTCCTACAATTACATCTATATGAATCTGAGTTCCTCTTCAAGAATACAAAACACGAATATTCTATTACTTAAAGAATACTGTAATACAAAACTTGGATTAAACAAAGATAAAAGGAGTTATTCATAATTATACAAATCAAAATAAATTGTTGATTTTAGAATTCTGATATCCTGAGGAGAGGACAATCCCATGTAATTGTCTTTTCATACATTAGTGTTTTTTGTTTTGTTTTGTTTTGTGTTTTGACGGAGTTTCACTCTTCTTGCCCAGGCTGGAGTGCAATGGCGCGATCTCAGCTCACTGCAACCGCCTTCTCTCGGGTTCAAGCAATTCTCCTGCCTCAGCCTCCTGAGTAGCTGGGATTACAGGCATGTGCCACCACACCAGGCTGATTTTGTACTTTTAGTAGAGACAGAGTTTCTCCATGCTGGTCAGGCTGGTCTCAAACTCCCGACCTCAGGTGATCCACCCGCCTCAGCCTCTCAAAATGCTGGGATTACAGGCTTGAGCCACCATGCCCAGAACAAATATTAGTCATTTATAATAAAATTTAAAGATGTAATTTCTTTAAATGTACTTATCTGTACTTTTCTTTCCCTCTCATGGAATTGAGTGAAACTTCTCACATATTGGGTGAAGAATTATTTCTAATGGGTGCCAATATATTATATTTCACAGTTTTGTTTCCTCTAAAACAGCACAGACACTTGTCTGTCTAGATTAGTTAATGAGAGTGAAGAGTTACATTGTAGATTTTCAATTTTGCTTTTAAATGATTTATCACAAGATAATAGGATGAAACTTAGTAACTGCATGAACTATAATTTAATAACATCTAAACATTTGCAATTTGTGTTACTGCTCTAAATTACCAAGATCGAGTGGTAGAAAATTTATATTAGTCTGAGTATGCTAAGAACTTTACCATGTATGCCACCTACTCCAGCGTAATTGGTGGCTGAGAATGAAGGGATCTAGAATCTGTAGTAGAGATGCAGAAAATGACAAGCGCAACTGAGGCACCAGAAAAGCTGAGTTCTGTTATATTTTGCTCAGGCTTCCATAAGAAACTAACACCCAATGGATAGTTCAAACAGCAGAAATTTATTTTCTCACAGTTCTTGAGACTAGAAGTTCAAGATAAAGGTGTTGGTAGGTTTGGTTATTCCTGAGACATCTCTCCTTGGCTTACAGATGACAACCTTCTGGATATGTCCTCATATGGCTTTTATCTGTGTGTTCTCATCCCTGCTGTCCATTTATGTGTCCAGATGTTCTCTTCTTATAATGCCACCAGTCATATTGAAGTAGGATCCTATCCTAAGAGCCTCATAGTCACATAATCACCTCTTTAGTGACTTTATTTCTAATGTGGTTCCATTCTGAGATATTGTGGGCAAGAAGTTGAACATGTGAATTTGTGGGTGAGGGAGACACAATTCAACCCATAACAAGGTCTACAACATGTCCAATTAATTTTGTATTTTTGTAAGATTTCCCAGGACAAGACCCCAGGCAGAATTCTGCAGGAAGTGTTTCTTACATTTATAATGCAAAGAATTGAATCCAAGTAGCATGAGATTTGAATTGTAGTGCAGGCTGTGCTGTGATGCCCAGAGAAGCCTTTATTTCCCCACTTATATCAGACATTGGGTTAGGCTGCTGACAAGGGGGCAGGAATGATCTTAGGGGAGGTAGCAAAATTTTCTATCTTATGGAGATAGAAAGTAGGAGTGGGCAGAGTGACAAACAGGACAGTAACACATTCAAAATGAGAATATTAGCTGTTTCACAGGAATGTAAGAACCCACTCCCAAATTTCTATCTTCATAGGATTCATTTTTATAGATTACAGCTACATTAAAACATCAAAATTGTTGTAACGTTAGAGTACATTTCACCATGATTCTAGTAATGGTCTGAAAAGAGACACTGTTATTTCCTGAAAAACTTCATTAACTTTGTAAGTATTTTCAGGATGTAGGGAATCTTAGCAAAGCTAAGATGGTTCCCGCCTTCTTGTCAGCAGCCTAACCCAATTTCTTATGTATGTGGGCTTATAAAGACTTCTTTCCTTGATGCAAGGTGGAGCAAATATGAGTGCCACCCAGCTCCTGCACTCCTACAAAATCAGCTCATATTTTCATTTTGAATGTGATGCTGTTCTACTCCTTCCTCTGCCCCGCCACTTTCTTCAAACCCCACAGGTGTGTCACCTCAGAATGCTCCCTAAGCATATTTCTGCATGTTATTTTCTATCTCGGTGTTACTATTGTAGGATAGAAAGCTTTGCTACCTCCCCAACAACATTCCCACTCCCCGTGTCAGCAGCCTAACACTTGGAAAGCCAAAGTATCCATAAGAGCTTTTATAAAATTCTCATCATCTATTGTTATTTATATTGACATTCAGTCAAGGAAAGTGGAGTGACATAGTAGAAACAGAGTTGACAGTGATGCTAGGCAGGCTACTCAGCAATTTCAAGCTTGTTTGAACAGTAACAAAGTATTTAATATCTGCAAGTTCTCGTTTTCACATCTAAGGTAACACTAATTCTTTTTTTTTTTTTCTTTTTTGAGATGGAGTCTTGCTCTGTTGCCCAGGCTATAGTGCAGGGGCACCATCTCGGCTCACTGCAACCTCTACCTCCTGAGTTCAAGCGATTCTTCTGCCTCAGCCTCCCAAGTAGCTGAGACTACAAGCACCACCATACCCAGCTAATTTTTGTATTTTTAGTAGAGACAAGGTTCTGCGATGTTGGCTAGGCTGGTCTCAAACTCCTGACCTCAAGTGATCCCCCCACCTCCCAAAGTGCTGGGATTACAGGCATGAGCCACCATGACCTGGTTAAGGTAACAATAATTCTTAAATCAAAAAGTTGTAGAAATGTAAAGAGAAAAAGTACTAAAACAAAAATTTTGGCACAAGAATCTTATAATTAGTAGGCATTCAATAAACCAGGATTTGTCAAAGGAAACAGGACAAAAGTGAGCAATGTGGACTTGTTGGTCCCTGCATGTCACTAAGGGGCTCAATATTACTATCAGATGAGTAAAAATAGGCATGAGTAATTTTACCATTAGAATGATTCTCCTTTTGTATGCAAGTGACCCTGACTCTGACTCTGACCAATGCCAGCTTTGTTACAAAAGGAAAGTATAATGGACTACAAGGAGAATGACTGTTCGTTTTAAAGGAAGAAATGAACAAACATGACTCAGTAAAAAAGCAATGCAAGCATTTAGAAGGCAATAGCAGCAGGGGTATGAGTGTAAAGGTCTTTGTTTAGATTATACCTATCCTTTATGATATGGTTTGGCTATGTCCTCACCCAAATCTTATTTTGAATTCCCACATGTTGTGGGAGGGACTTGGTGGGAGGTTATTGAATCATGGGGCAGGTATTTCCCATGCTGTTCTCATGATAGTGAATAAGTCTCATGAGATCTGATGGTTTTATAAGGAGGAGTTTCCCTGCACAAGCCCTCTCTTTTCCTGCTGCCATCCATGTAAGACATGACTGACTCCTCTTTGTCTTCCACTGTGATTATGAGCCCTCCCCAGCCACTTGAACTGTAAGTTCATTAAACCTCTTTCTTTCGTAAATTATCCAGTCTCAGGTATGTCTCTATCAGCAGCATGAAAACAGACTAATACAATTTAATAACATCAGTGATTTTCAGGATCTGTCTTCATTTTTCTGCATTCCAAATCCTAATATGAGAGAATTCAGTTGGCCTGTATCAATCACCAATATTTAAGGAAGTAACTTAGTTAAATGGGATAGTCACTGGGTGCCTATCCTCAGAGGATCCATTTTCAGAGGTTGTAGCTACATTAGAACATCCAAACTGTTGTAATGTTAGAGTACATTTCACCATGATTCTAGTAATGGACTGAAAAGAGACATCATTATTTTCTGGAAAATTTCTTTAACTTCATACATAAACATTTTCAATTAAGCTTCATTAAATCATTCTTATGTGCTAAATATCCAAAATTTTTATGTCAGGATCATTGAGGTAAAGAAACTGAAAAAGAGAGAGGTGCAAGCTATTTACTATAAGTATCATGATACCATAGTTAAAATTGAACCAAAATAGATACCCTAGTTAAAATTGGAGTACAGGGGAGATAAAGACTAACTTTGTATTATCTCCTGTGTGTTGTACCCCCACAAAGGAGTTGGTTTCCTACAAATGTACATGGAAACTAGTTACAAGCTAGTGCTTAAATTAGCAATAAAGCTGAGCTAGAAGGATAGGGTCATAGCCATGTTTCTACCACATTATACTGCCATTGGACCCCAGCACCCACTCACAGCATGCAAAGGGCTGGTCTGTTCATGAATGTACACATTAGAAGCTCCATTGCCCAGGGGTTCTGGTTTCTCCCCTTCCGTCTTCCCTGAAATACTCCTAAAACTCTGGGAACCACCCTAGGAAGAAATGGGTAAAGGGAAACAGCATACCTGTGATTATATCATTCTCTAAGTTTTCTCAGTGAATTCCACTGTCCTAATTTCTGGTGAGGATTTCTTGGTAATGGCCTGACCATTGCCCATTATATGCTTTACTGTTAATGTCAGAGATGTAAAGAAAATCTTCAAATCTAGTTGATGTTCTAAAAAAGCAGAAAGAGAAGAAATACATAATTTGCAAATGAATAAATAAAAATAGCAGAAATGATGCATATAAAAAATTTTAAAACTATTTTTTGTTCCTCTGGGTTAAAAAAAGAGTCAAAAATGAATTCCCCAAATTTGTTTAACCATAATTGCACTGTTATAATGGGGGAACAAAGTACAAAATTATTAATAATTTTGGAAAGACAATTAGATAAAATTTACCAGACAATATAAATATGTCCTTTCTTGTTTATACAGTGGTTCCTTTTGAAGAAATATGTCAAGTTGAAATTGTCATGAAAAGTGTAATATCATATAAATGTCATTTTTTTCTGTGGTCTTTAAGAGAGAATTATTGAAAGCAAACTAAAATTTCAGCAAGAGGGTAATAAAAATGATGTTAATTTTACTTAATTGAATGGTATGCATACATTAGAAATGTTATCCATACAACAAAATCATAAGTGAATATTGTATAAAACATAATGACACAAGAAAAGTCAGAACACTGTGAATGAAGTAAGATATTAACTAGGAAGAACAAACCATGAAAAACGGTTTTATTCTGATGCTGAGTGATGGGATTGTAAGCTAATTTGAAAAAAAAATTCTCTTCAATCTATTCTATGTGTTAAAGCAAGCTCGTTCAACCCGCAGCCCATAGACTGCATGTGACCCAGGCTGGCTTTGAATGTGGCCCAAAACAAATTCATAGACTTTCTTAAAACATTGTGACTTTTTTTGCAATTTTATTTTAGCTCATCAGCTATCATTAGTGTTAGTGTATTTCATGTGTGGTTCAAGGCAATTCTTCTTCATCCAGTGTGGGCAAAGGAACCCAAAAGACTGGTCATCCCTGTGTTAAAGTTTATTTAATAGTCATATGTTCATATATATTTGGTTTATTTTGAAGAACATTGGTGAAAAACAAAGCAGTGACTCTGTTTATTCATCCTACATCCATTCAAATATTTGGTTCTACAAAAAATTGTGCAGTGAGCTAAATAAATAAATAAGTAAATGGTTAGCATGTGAACACTGAACACAGAGACTTGAGTCAGCAGGCAAAAGCTTCCACTTCCACAGATGGAAATGCTGGGTAGTTTGACTGGCTCGTGACTAGAATCACTGTCAGCCAGCGTATGAGTTAGGATGAGCTTGTCTCTAATGCTCTCTTGGCTTCCTTTTAGGTCATACCATGGCACCTTATCAGGCGTGGTGCTTTCTTTTGTCCCTGAAAAGTTCATTCTCTGACTTTAGCTGCTAATCTCTATTGAGGTAGTAGGTGATCTCTGGCTAAGGAGATAATGTCTTTTTTTATATGAATAAAACACTTCTCAGATTATTGACCTTCAGAAAATATATGTGTTAGTTAAGTAGTTCAAGTGTCATAGAAGACTATTAGAGTAGATTTATTTAACGCCTCTCACAGAATTCCTGAAAATGCATTCATTCACAGATATTTCTTTTGATACGGATAAGATTGTCATCTTCCCTGCTGGAGGCTGAGATTGGTGTGAAGACCTTACAGTCTGGGGCCAAAGAATGTCAACAGAAGTGCTAAGCAACAAATCCTATCAGTTATAAAGAGCATTAGAGTCCCATGACTGCTACTTTCTTGGAAATAGTTAAAGAAGTCTCATAAATATGAGCAGAAATAAAATTCAGAATACAAAAGAAAGCACCTCTATGCCTACAGATTTCCTTTCAAGCATTGCTCTAGTTATCTGTGTCGAGGGGGAGTAAGAACAACTAAATATTCAGACCCAAGTCCTTCTAGTCACTGATGTGTGGACTTTAAAAGAACACAAAAGAATTAGGTTGAAAGAAAAATTACCACCCTGAAAGGAGAAATGTTACCCCAGAATCTGAAGTGACAGGCACTTCCAGAGGGATATTGCATCTGAGCTCTGCTTACTTGGAGCAGAAGTCACTGGTCACAGACTTGTAGCAGCAGATAAATGATCATTCTGATTCATTCCTAAGAACTAAGTAAGGATTAGCATGAGACTTAAAAATGCATTAGGGGCAGCAGTCTTAGGGAGGTCTCTCAGTTTTCATGTACTTCCAGGAATGCCTTCAGGTTCTCATGATAAAAATCTGAAAAAAAAAAAAAAAAAAAAAAAAAATCCCCTTTTAGCTCCGGTAGGGGTGGAGAAGGAGCAATTATCACAAAATACACTTGGACCCTTTTCCATAACAAAGACCTTCACTCTGGACGAAAAGATTTTGCAAACATTAGCTCAGTTGAGGAAGAATAGTCTTTCTACTCCATCCCCTCTAGCTTTATATCTCACCTAGGTAAGAGGGAACACAGTCAACAAGGATTAGGGACTGATACTTAATCAAAGTGTTGTAAAAGACTGCTCTTCCACACCTTACCACCACACTTAAAGGGACCCAGCATAATAAGATAATTCCAGCTAAAAGAGTTTCAAGATTCAGACTTTATCTTAAGGTAGGAGACCAACCCTCATATTGTCTTATGCCCAATTTCTGCCTCCAAAGAAAGAAGAAGTAAAAAACTAAAAGGTAGAAATGAAATCCACAGGCAGACAGCCCCGCTCCGCACCCTGGGCCTGGTAGTTAAAGATGGACCCCTGACCTCATTGGTTCTGTTATCTATAGATTACAGACATTGTATAGAAATGCACTGTGAAAATCCTTATCTTGCTTTGTTCCAATCTAATTACCGGTGCATGCAGCCCCCAGTCACGTATCCCCTGCTTGCTCAGTCAGGACCCTCTCACAGGCACCCCCTTAGAGTTCTGAAGCCTTTAAAGGGACAGGAATTGCTCACTCGGAGAGCTTGGCTCTGGAGACTGAAGTCTTGCCGATGCCCCCGGCCGAATAAACCCCTTCCTTCTGTAACTGGGTGTCTGAGGAGTTTTGTCTGCCACTCCTCCTGCTACATTTCTTGGTTTCCTGACCGGGAAGCGAGGTGAATGGTGGATGGTGGAGGCAGCTCCTTAAGCGGCTTAAGCCTGCCCTGTGGAACATGGCTGCAGGAGATTCCGACCAGCCCCAGCCGCCCGGATCCTGAGAGCACTTCCGGGTAGGCATTTGCCCCTGTGGGACGCCTGGCCAGAGCAGTGTGTGGCAGGCCCCAGTGGAGGATCCACGCAGTGGCTGAACACCGGGAAGGAAGGGAAACTTGGAGTCTGGACATCTAAAACTTGGTAAGACTAGTCTTTGAAACTTGCCCACTCCGTTTGAGCAGAAGCGTGGCCTGATCATCCACGGCGTGCCTTTATTGGCACTTTGGTTTTGGTTTTGATTTGGTTTGAATTGCTTGATACTTTGGTTTTGGTTTTGACCTGGCTTGGATTTCTGGATACTCTGATTTTGGGTTTTGATTTTTGGTTTGGGTGTAAAGCTACAAACGGTTGTGTGTCGCTTTTTTTTTTTTTTTTTTTTTTGAGGCGGAAGTCTCGCTCTGTCACCCGGACTGGGAGTGCAGTAAGCCGGATCTCAGCTCACTGCAAAGCTCTGCCTCCGGCGTTCCCGCCATTTCTCTGCCTCAGCCTCCCGATGTAGCTGGACTACAGGCGCCCGCCCACCTCGCCCGGCTAGTTTTCTGTATTTTTAGTAGAGACGGGGGTTTCACCGTGTTTAGACAGGATGGTCTCCATCTCCTGACCTCGTGATTCGCCCGTCTCAGCCTCCCAAAGTGCTGGGATTACAGGCTTGAGCCACCGTGCCTGGCCTGTGTGTGCTTTTTACCCGTTCTTTGTTTTGTGGTGTGTGTGTGGTGTGAGCGTGGTGTTTTGTCTAGAGGAAACATGGGTGAGGCACAAAGTAAGCCCATCCTACTAGGAACTATGTTGAAAATTTTCTAAAAAAGGATTTGAGGGAGACTATGGAGTACTGTGACACCAGGAAAACTTAAAACTTTGTGTAAGATAGACTGGCCAGCATTAGAGGTAGGTTGGCCATTAGAATTAATCCTGGACAGGCCCCTTGTTTCAAAGGTATGGCACAAGGTAACCTGTAAGCCAGGGAACCCAGACCAGCTTGTTTTAGATCCCCCGCCCTCAACACCCGGCAGTTGAGAGAACAGCAGCCTAGGCGGCTGGCAGAGGCAAGGAAAGATCAGCAGAGAGAGAGAAAGGAAAGAGACAGAGAGGAAAAGAGGCAAAGAGAGAGAGAGGAAGAGATGGAGAGGAAGAGACAGACAAAGAGGGAGTCAAGGAGAGAGAGAAAGACAGAGGCAGAGAGAGAGAGGAAGAGACAGAGGCAAAAGGAAAGTCAGAGAGAGACAAAGTCAAAGAGAGAAAGAAAGAGATATACAAGTACTTAAAAAAAAAGTGTACCCTATTCCTTTAAAAACCATCATACCAATTCTAACTTGGACAAAACAAGCTCTTATTAATAGCAAAGGATAATTAAAATCCCAAACTTAAAAGGTTTTCAACAAAAGTAAAGTTTGCTAAAAGTTAACGGTGTAACATGTATTATAGTAATTCTGTTCTTGTGGCCTTAGACAGTGTAGTCCACAGACATAAGAAAAAAAAGTTTCGCTTTGGAAAAAAAAATGGTTATCATCTTTGGGGAAAAAAAAAAGGGGAGGGAAGGGAGGGCAGAATTTATATAAAAAGAGTGTTATATGGTAAATTCTTGTCCTGAAATAAATTGACTGGTTGTTTAAAGAAAGAAATGTTTGTAACAAGTCAGAAAGTTAAGGCATATCAAAAAATTGCCTGTAAAAGTCACAAAATAAAAAAAAAGTTATAAAAAATGTGTGCTAAAAAAGTATTTATGCAAAAAATGTTGTGTAATTTAAAAGTAACTAGGCCTCCTGAATGTAAAACTATTAAAAAAAAAAAAAA